>NC_044327.1:12922773-13225803 GCF_007399415.2 Gopherus evgoodei | reverse complement strand
CAAGTACTGACTTTAGAATATTTAAGGAAACAAGCATCCTGATTCTGACTGCAGGTTTTAGTTGTGTTTTGGAAACTCTGCCGCTGATATCCAATTCAGCAATGGACTCCATTCCCCCTACACTCAACCCTGCCAATGCAATTTTTCCCGCTCGCCACAAAAAATATCTCCCAGCCCCCATTAGCTCCCTTCAACCCAACCTTCAGCAACCAGAAACCACCTCCACACACACCTGCAAACACATTAATGCCACCGCCTGCTCCAGTTCTTTCCTTCTACTCCATTGCTCATAAAGCCACGCAGCACTTCCAGGCTCAGAACAGTCTCTGCTCCTTCTTCCCAGAGAGGCTCCAGTACCATCTGCAAGGCCAAACATTTTTCATTGGCAAATGGTTCTTCAACTATACCACAAAGTTCACTAAACACTGTTTCTGTAAAAAAATAGAGTTTTCATAAAAAAAATGTTTTCGTCAGAATCTCTTCAGTTTTCCCAACAAAAACCTGACAATTTTGCTTAAAGCTGCAATGTATTCAGGAGTAAGGTACTCCCTTCTCAACCAGCTCAAATCAGAACTATTCCCTCTTATATCTGACAACCATCACGGTCTCAGAAGTCCTTCCACCAGCTAAACTCCTCCTCCCTTTCCGCTGTCTGCAGCCTATGTGCTACAGGGACAGGAGGATGAAATAGCATAGACAGGCAGCCCTGTACTCTGTCTCGGTAGGTCTAGCCTCACGGAAGCCTGCATTCCCTCTTTATGTGCTGTCTTTCTATCTTGCAGGACCAGAAAAGTCTCCCCATACTGGCAGTAGGTGGTACTGCACCCTGTGAGACAATACACAGTCATGAGAATATTATTGTTAGAGACTGACCTCATTAGCCCCTAATGACCAGCCAGCCTGATTGTTCTCATCTGTGTTTTTGAGACAAGTCATTTACTTGCTTAGATAGGTACAGAAATGATACAATATGAGTGATTAATTAAATCTATTTATCAACCAAAGTTTAATGAAACACTAATAAGGTTAATGGGTTTAGGAATATATGGATTGCCATCCCATAATAGATTAGACCAGAGGTCCATAGAGTTCAGTATCCTGTCTATGACAGTGGCCAGGTTCAGCTGCTTCAAAGGAAGCTGCAAGAAACCTTTAGAGGGTAATTCTGGGATAAGAAATTTTCCTCCTAGCCCCAGATGTTGGTGTATGCCCGTAATCTTGAGGATTCATAACCTTCCAAAGCAGCAAAGAATCCTGTGGCACCTTATAGACTAACAGACGTTTTGAAGCATGAGCTTTCGTGGGTGAATACCCACTTCCTCAGATGCTACCCCTCTGATACATAACCTTCCAAAACCTCTTAATTTAAAACCTTTACTATTATAATGCTGGATAAACTGTTAATTTAATTTGTCTGAGAATGTTCCATCTGCCTATGGCTTACTCATTGCCCTAATTTGAGGAATTTCAAAGGGATCTAACTAAATCATTTTGGGTCTGCTGTAAATTTTGCCATCTCACTGCTCTCTACATATTATTAGCTTACCACCAAAGACTGAACAAAGCTGTCGTTTAATTCAGTGCTGTGTTACTCAAGATCTTCACTAATACCAGCATAAAAGCAGTCCACTCAAGTGTCTCATGCAAATTCAGAACATCAGATTCCCCATGAAGGACAAATGTTCTAGGTTGCTTGCTAATAAAATGCAAGAATGATATAAAACCAAAGGAATCATGCATATGGCCAAAATAAGAAATATCTACTTCAAGCACAGACTGAGAAGAATAAAGCCAATTTGTTTTCAGTTGCCTCAAAAATCTTCTTCAGTCCAAGCCACGGGTGCTGGAACTAGGAATGCTGGAGAGGCAGCAGCACCCTCTGGTGACGTGGTTTCCATCATATACAGGGTTTACAATTTTGTTCAACAACTTTCTGCATCCTTCTACCTCTCCCTCCCACCCCCAACTATAAAGACTGTTCCAACACCACTGATCCAGGCTGAATATTGGTTGACATCAAGTCATTTCCCCCTAGGTATTTTGTAGACATCCTTTGATAGACCTTCTACGTCATCAGGAAACATTGGCTGGTATTTTACAACATTTCTTACATTTAAGAGAAACTACACCCCAGGGAAATATATTTTGAATTATATTCTTTACTGCTTGAGAATGCAGACAGTTGGTGTTTGATCACTCTTTTCTGATCAGACATTAAGTGCATGGGAAGCCACTTCTTCTTGCCAGGCTGTATCGAGCCTATTAATTAAAAAAAAAGAACATGATGGCTTCAAGAGAGTGAAAGAAAAAGTAAAACTGTGAGTTTTCAGACTGCCAGCACTTCAGACTATTTGTAGTAATGAATCAGTTCCAAGGAATGTAAGATAATGAATGAATGTAAGATAATACATTAAGCTGTTGCTAAAGCATATGCCACCTATTCAATAATGGAAATTCACATTTTCTGTTTCATCTGAAAAAAGCCCCCCAAAAAAACATTGGTTCCTATACTTACATGGTCCTAACAAAGGCCCTGAGTCAGCTAAGCACTTCGAGGACTTGAAGTCAATGGAACTGCTCACATAGTTAACAGGCAAATATTTAGGCCCTGTCTCTACAATGTACATAAAGTCAGATTAATACTACCATACTATGCCATACCATACTGACCATTCATTTTAACCAAATTTGCTTAGACTGTGTTCGCACCATTTTCTGTATTTTCTTTGCCGTGAATTTTCCAAATTTACCAGGGCGAATAATGGTGCAAGGTGAATTTCAGATTGGATAACTAACCAGCGATGAGACAAATTTCAGAAGTAACATTTAAGCATTCAACTTCAAATTGATGCTCTTGTTGGTTAGTTGCATAAGTCATCCAACCAGGAAACTAAAATAGTACCACACTATATCTACACCAGGAATAGGCAACCTATGGCACGCGTAACGCCTTCGGCACGCAAGCTGATTTTCAGTGGCACTCACACCACTCAGGTCCTGGCCACCAGTCCGGGGGGCTTTGCATTTTAATTTAATTTTACATGAAGCTTCTTAAACATTTTAAAAACTTTATTTATTTTACATACAACAATAGTTTAATTATATATTATAGACTTATAGAAAGAGACCTTCTAAAAACGTTAAAATGTATTACCAGCACGCGAAATCTTAAATTGGAGTGAATAAATAAAGACTCAGCACACCACTTCAGAAAGGTTGCCAACCCCTGATCTACACCATCCAGTGCTACTTCAAAAGATATACAGAGCCCAATTTTGCTACTTCTACTCATGTTCAACATTATCTCACACCACAAATGGTCCTACTGAAGCTAATGAGCAATTATCAACCAGGCAAATAGTGAAATGCATTGAATACATTGTTCATAATTAATTATTTTGTCCTAACTCAAGACGTCTCATGTGGATTCAGTGTTATAACATTTATCTTGTGGTCATGTAGGCATGCACACAGTGGGTTGAGAGGGACGTAGGCAGGGGTAGGAGTGGAAGGATCCATTTTGCAGGGAAGGGAATGGTAGAGGATTAACAGATTATGAAGGAGGAGATTGCAGTGGAAAGATATTTTACCCAGGAAATGTTACCTTTTTTAGGGCTCTATTATAATTTTACCAGCACATCTCTGTTTGAAAGGTAAATCATATTATTCAACAGCAGCAACAGAAATGTAATAACTGGAAAATAGTTAGGATTTATGAGAAAAGCAATTGCACATATATATATATATATATATATGCTTATACATAACAGAGAGCTCGAGCTTTAAAAGCCTTTTCTTTCTCCTCTGTGTATCCTTTTTAAAAGTCCTTTGTTGTTTCCTTTCAATGTACACATTACAAAATATGGAACAAGGATATATGTGCGTTGCTGTAGGTCATAAAATAATACCTGAGTTACAATAAAGGGATAGCAGTGGTGGAGAACTGGAGTGCGGCCTTCATCAGATACGATGCTTTAACTTTGATTTATACCTTTACGACTTGGTCCCTTTTGCGCTGACGTGACTGCCTGCTTTGCTTCTCTGTAAACAACAAGTCAGAGTCCATCAATCTCCCACAAAACGGACAATTTTTAGTAGCTTGTGATAGATTTCTGCAAGCTGACAAATGGGGCTTCCGATGCTTTTCATTGAAAGTGCATGTTAAGGGGTTAAGAAATTAGGCAATAAAACAGTAATCAGTGGCTTTGCATACTGAAATCCATGACCATGAGAGGCTAGAATATTTATTCAAAATGCCTCATGAAAAACCTAAAATAAAAGCAATTTAGAAACACCTTTGCTCACATATTTCCTACATTTCTCTTTTCTTTCTCTCTCTTTTAAAAAAAATTACTAGGACATTTGTCTGGAAAAACAATCTGAAGAGTTTCATGGGTTAGATCCCTGACTGGTGTAACTTGTTATAGCGCCACTGGCTTCAATGGAATGACTCTGATTTACAGCAACTGAGTATCTGGTCCTAATAATTTTTCTGCTCCTGATGCACATTCCTCAATTGGGCCTTGGCTTTGCTAGGAAAAAAGACATTAGAACATGATCAAATGCTAGTATGGACAAGGCAGTTCTAGTTTTAACCTGTGTTAGCAAGTCTGCTTGCCTTCAGCATTTCATTTTTCTCACAGGCCTTACACCATTTAAAGAACCAGAGTCATAAATTTCACCCTCAGGGTGACAGAAGACTTCTCTGAATTTGCTCAAATTCCCCACTGTTGCTACTACCTATGTAGCAGTTGTGTTACCAACACTGAGATCCCCAGTGAAGACAGGGTTCCTCAGCTGCAGGTGGCCTGAGGAAACCAGTCAAAGCAGCATTCTACCTGGCTGAGGTGAGACTCCTAATGCCTCTTTCTCAGTTAGCAGTGGAACGGGGAGCCCAGTAAGGTTCTTGGGCCCAGAGATAAGAAGCACTATGGAGAAGGGAGAAAGAATCATATCGCTTTTCCCTGGGAGCAGAAGTAGTTGAGTGTTCATGCTTCTTTCCCTACCACCCAATAGAAGAAAAGAGTGGAGACAAGAGTCAAAAATGGGACCAACTTGGCTTTGGTCTCTTCTTTTCTACCTTGCTTTGCTTCTCTTCTGAAAGTCTGGCCACTGGCGGATACCTCAAAGGGGACACCCAAAAAATGATGGCACCCAAAAATCACTGATCACTTTTGGAATTCTTGGCTGAAAAAAATGAGGAACATGAAGAACTTTCATCAGTACCCTAAACGTTGAACAAAACCTGTTTTAGATTTAAGACATCATTTCCCTCTGAATGAGAATTTTCTGCTCTTTTAATTTTTCTGTTACCCTGGATTTGATCTTTGACCGTTTGAAAGAAAATCAGGTTATAACTTGGGTAATAGTATCACATGTTGCCTAGAAGATAACTATAGTGTTGGTCAATGGAATTATTCTTCCACTTACATTATTTTCTTTAAGGCCCTGATCCAGCAAAACACATGCCCCAGATGTGTTTATCCAATGAGGAAAAAGAAACAATGTCATGTGACTTATGACTAACTGTGATGAAACAGCACATTACCCATAGTAATGTTGAATATGCTTCGAACCTTATAATCAATTCATGAACTTTTAAAAATGCATCAACATTGTCTAATGCTTTCCAGTAATGACTTAATCTAGTGGGATTGTGAACTGATTACAGATCCAACATGATCAGAAAAACAGACTAAAGCTATTGGATAGATTTTTTGACTGCAAATCATTTGCTCAGCTCTAGCATTTAGTTCTACCGAATTATAAACACATACATAGAGATTTGTTTTAAAAGTGTCAAAACTGAAAGCCACAGCGTATGCCAATGTTGGTACAAACAGCTATTGGGTGTATTCAAATAGACATTGATACATGCATAATTTACAGTAGGATATTGTGAATCTTAGACCCTAACTACTAGTCTACATAAGAAATTAATGATTGTACTACACTTATCAGATAAGGGAGTTAGGCCTTTAGCTGAAGCAAAAGAGGCTTATGTTGAAGGTTCCTGATTCAAACTCACTTTTGGCCCAAACACAGTCAGTTACATATGGAAATCAAGTACTGCAACTGTGCCCCTGCATACATGGTTAGAATTTTTGTGGGCATAATTTAGCTGACCATTTAAAAATAATTGGCTCACAGTCAGATCTGAAAGCACAGCAGACAGCAGGGTAGTGACTAATAATATTTTGCACTTTCATCCAAGGATCTCAAAACACTTTACAAATATTTACAAATTGTTGCCTTTAATTTTGCTGATTTTCCCTCAGATAAGATTACCCTGGTATTTGTAACTCAACAGTTGAATGATTGTAAAAAGTACAGGTGAGGTAAGATATATAATTTTGGGGATAAGTCCTACCCTTTTCTGGTTCATGATCCAGTGAAGTTATTAGGAATCTTTTCATGGACTTTGGTGAGAGTTTGTGCACAATGGAAGAGGGGAGAGAAGAGAGAGAAATAGGGAATTTCTTTCCCCTTTTGTTAGAGTCAGGAAAGACACCTCCCCATTACAGTGGCCCTCAGCTTCTATAATAATAGGAGATATACCAATCTCCTAGAACTGGAAGGGACCTTGAAAGGTCATCTAGTCCAGCCCCCTGCCTTCACTAGCAGGACCAAGTACTAATTTTTGCCCCAGATCCCTCAGTGGCCCCCCTCAAGGACTGAACTCACAGCCTTGGGTTTAGCAGGCCAATGCTCAAACCACTGAACTATCTCTCCCTAATGTCTGCCTGTAGCATAGTGAGGATTGCAAGTTATCACTTACTAGCAAGGAGGTTTCTGGGTCCCACTTGCAGGATAAGGAGCTCTGTACAAACGCATGCAAATCTGTAGACAGTCAGGTTATAAAAAGGTGGAGCGAGTTGTGCCTCTGTTTTAGGGAGCAGTCTGCTTTGTCACTCTCTGTCTTCGGGGTCTTTTTTATTGCATTATGATGCAACCTTCCTACAAGGCTATTTTATGTTTTTACAAAATTTCTGTGTGTATGCCATGAATGTAACACTATTCACTGGCAGGTGCAGCTGGTTAAAGCACCAGTCTGCACCTGTGTCTCCAAGGGTATGTCCACACTACCTGCCGGTAGCAATAGATCTATCGGGGATTGATTTATCGTGTCTCATCTAGACTTGACAAATCGATCCCTGAAAGCGCTCCTGTCTACTCCAGAACTCCACCAGGGCGAGAGGCGGAAGCGGAGTTGACGGGGATGTCACGGCTATCGATCCCATGCCGTGAGGACAAGAGGTAAGTCTAAATAAGATGCATCAACTTAAGCTACGCTATTCCCCTAGCTGAAGTTCCATATCTTACACAGAAACCTCCCCCCCCCCAGTGTAGACCAGCCCCAAGTGAACATCCTCTGTTTGTTGGGTGGGGCTATAGCCAGCTGGGTTATATACTACCATCAGCAGCACATGCTAGACATTCAGAAGTGCACCACCCAGTCCACTGCACCAGGCCACGAAGTAGACTATTTCCATACTCTGGCAGGGTTCATGAAGCAGAACATACTGCTTCTCTGCTCTCCATCTCTGTACTGGCCAGGAGAGGATTTGTCATGTTAAAATATTTGTTATGAGACCGTATACGTATGAGGCAGAAATTAGAATGTCAGGTACTGAAAAGCCACAGAATGGGTGTAGCTGTCATTGGTATAGCATCAGCCGAGAATAAACTCACTGTAAGTGTGTAGTGAGACAGCTAAAACAGGATTTACATGCTTTTTTGGGGAGTAGGGGGAAGGAAGAGATGGAACTAGTAAGATAAGTGATAGAATAAAGGCTTGCTTACCATATAATCAGAATGATATGCTCTGTGTCTGATTTATGGAGACACAATATACTAACCTTGAAAAGAAGGCAAGGAGTAAATTGAAGCACTAGGTGATCTGTATTAAGCACATTTAAGACCAAGAATTTCTTGAAACTGTATTTTGCCTTGTGGTGAATCGGACATCTAGTAACAATCTCTGAGAGAGTATCACATGATTTGATTGCCTCCAATGAATAATACAGATACAAAACTAACAGATTCCAGACCCAAAGAAGCCCCTTCATGATCGCATCCCACCAATGCTATGACAAATGATATAGCTTTTTACAAAGTATTGTATATGAGCAGTCATCAGCATCATAGAAATAGGAATCACAGAAATGTAGGATAGAAAGGACCTCAATAGATTATCTAGTCCAGTCCCCTGCACTGAGGCAGGACTACATATAATCCTTCCCCGACAGGTGTTTGTCTAGTATGTTCTTAAACACTTCTGATGACAGATTCCACAAACTCCTTAGGTAATTTATTTCAGTGCTTAACTACCCATACAGTTAGGAAGTTTTTCTAATGGCTAACCTAAATCTTCCTTGCAGCATTATAAGCCCATTATTTCTTGTCCTGTCTTCACTGGATAAGGAGAACAATTTATCACAACAATTTATCATAACAACCTTTATGTACTTGAAGACTTATGTCCCCACTCAGTCTTCTTTCTCCAGACTAAAACCCATTTTTTTCCAATCTTTCCTGATAGCTCATGTTTTCTAGACCTTTTATCATTTTTGTTGCTTTCCTCTTGACTTTCTCCAATTTGACCATATCTTTCCTGAAGGGTGATGCCCAGAACTGGACACACTACACATTTTTTTAAATAATTGCCTGGACATTGTTCTGAATCAGAATTCTACCCTGAGCTCCAAAAGAATGGTGCGGAGTCACCCACCCCTTTCTTTAGGCTGCATGCCCTTTGCACAATTGAGTCCTCAGGATTTATTTACTCCTTTCTCTGGCATATCTCCTATTGAAGCCAATGGGAGTTTTTGCCTGAGTCTGAATCACTTAAAAAACTGAGTAAGGCTTTCAAATTTTGGTCCAACATTTGTAGTTATGCAGGTAAATACAATGTAATCAAACACAAGATAAGAAGGGGTCAGGATGAATTCCCTGTATCCTACTCCCAGGTACAGTGCTGGAGTATTAAACAGGAATGTTGTAGGGTTTTGTTATTGTTGTTGTTTCTTTTTAATTGACCTCTGAAGCATAAGGGATTGGCAATTGCTAAAGGCAGATGCTGGACCTTAGTTGATGGTAAGATTCACAGCCACATATCCTGTTCCTGAGTGCAGCTGTTGCAATCACCCCAGGACTCAGACACAACCCTAATATGGCTGTGGACAGGGGACTCAGAGCTTGGTCCCAAACAAGTCAATGGAAAAATTCCCACTGATCTGAATAGTATATGATCAAGCCTTTACTCTCTTGTGGGGCAGTGTGCAAGCTAGTCACAATGTGATTTAAATCTTTTTTTCCAGCTTATGTGAAATATTCTTCAACTACACTACCTCTTGCACAATCAAAATGGTTCCAGCCACTTCACTCATTAGCACTCTAGCAAAATGCCTCTAACTAACCAGGGTGCTAATATTTATTATATCACAGTAATTAATTTAAAAGTAACACACAACTCTGCTTATCCCTTTGGTCCACATTGATAGTTGACAATTTTTTTTTAAATCCATTAACTGTACACCCAACTGAAATCAATTAAATACGGTCATATTATTGCACATAATGAATTCAGTAAATAACTTTAAAAAAAAGCACTGAAAAATAAAGCAAAACAAGAATGTTATAGAGATAAACCAATATGATTCAGTGAAGTTTGGGTACTGTTGGCTTTTGGAGGATGGTTGGCATTTGACTAATATGAAATAACACCCCAAATCAGTCTTGGAAGAATAACGACAAGAGGGAGTCTATGCAGATGCAGCCTACTTATTTTTACTGAATAATTCAGAGAGCTCCATTTCCTTATATCATGGTCCTCATATTCATATTATATATATATATATCAAATGAAAGCATCAAAAACAATAACCTCTTCTGCCAAATAAATAAATGAATAAATAGATGTCCAGTTAAAATTTAAACTACTGAACAGTCTCAGACAGAGGGCTTTCCCCCGATAGAGTATTTCACTAGGGGACCTGGTCTGCTTTTATGCATTTATTTTTCAGTTAGAGAAATGTTTGCTTCCCCTTATCTTTCTTATACACGTCTCCCAAATACGATTAGCCCCATGAGCAACCTAGGAAACAGTTTTCTTCCATTAACCTGCTGCTTCTAGTCTCATGAAATATTTATGAGACATAACAATCATATTATTTGTATTACAACAATGCTTTATGTGAGATAGGTACCTCACTGTGCTGGGTTCTACGCAAATATGTTGAGCGAGAATCCCTGCTCCTAGGAGCTTACAATCGAAATGGACAAGATGCGAGAGAAAGGAAGTGCTATTATTCCAATTTTACAGATGGGAAACTGAGGCACAGAAGGATAAAATCATTTGCCCAAGGTCACACAAAAAGAGTCTATAGTAGAGGCAAGAACAGAACCCAGATTTCAGTTCTTACATTACAAAACCATCCTTCCTGTTCATGAGGACACAGAAACAAAATGGTGGAGAGTTTTCACTTTTAATATTCATTATTATTTGTAGTACCCCAAAAGGTAATAGATATTTAACAGATAGTTAAGATGACAAGCAGGGCCGTCTCTAGCAATTTCGCCACCCAAGCACGGCGGCCAGCCGCTGGGGGCGCTCTGCCGCTCGCTGGTCTTGTGGCTCCGGTGGACCTCCAGCAGGCGTTTCTGTGGACGGTCAGCTGGTCTCGTGGCTCCAGTGGAGTTGCCGCAGGCGTGTCTGCGGCAGCTCCATCGGAGCCGCCTGCCGCCCTCCCAGCAACCGGCAGAGCGCCCCCTGCGGCGTGCCGCCCCAAGCACGGGCTTGGCGCGCTGTGGCCTGGAGCCAGCCCTGATGACAAAGACCAGACTCCAACATTTCTATTATAATAGTGCTAGCCAAAAGTTTGTTGATAACAGATATTAGTGGCAGATTTTTGGAACAGAGATTTACATGGCAGTAGTTACGTGATAGTAGAATGCTATCATTCCAATAAATTCTCAGTAGCGATGGATCCAAATTAAAACCATTGAAACCCTCCTGAACTTTGGGGAGGAGAAGAGGGTGGTGTTGAAATCCATACCTAGATCCAGACCCAAATTTTGCAAATATATCTTCTTATGGATAAAAATAATCTCTTATTATAACAGGTAAAACCATGTTGTGGATCTGACAACCCTGATGTTTGGGGTGATTGAAATACGGATTTTTTGGGGGGCGGGGAGAAGAGGGGTTGGGAGCAGCATGAGCAGACTTTCAATTCCCACTAAAAATCTACACACAATAAGATTTAGGAGCAGATTTTGCATGTCTTCACAGTCAAAAATCTGAAGACAATTGTGGTTTAAAGGTGCATAAGGAATGAAAGACCAAGCTCTTAATTCTCAAATTCCTTACACTACTACTACCCTAACTCTCAAAGTTGACGTGGGTTTAGTGTTATGGATTAAATCAATAACTGCATTTACAGTAACAAAATGAAATTCAGAAGTAGCATCTGAGAGCAAGGTAAAAGGAAAAAATAAATCTGTTGTAGAACTGATATGGAAGATTATTTTAAATCTCAAAAAAAGTGCAAACTCATAGGAAAATAATCTAAAAATTGAGAAGCCAAGAGGAAGAATTTTCATCAAAGCATCTTCAACACAAAATAATAAAAAGGTAAAGGTTCTTTTTAGCTGAATAACAGCTGTTGCCTCTTAATCCGGCAGAGATCATCAGTTTCTTAATGCGGTTAAAGGTTTTGACTTAAGTATTCAAGAGGCCATATTTAACCATATTGCTGGTCTTGAAATATTAATGCTGGGGATAATTAGCAGGGAGCCACTTCGGAAAGAAAATCCAGCATTAATATTGATGCTTATTAATATTTATTGATAAACAGAGTTAAAGGGCAATACTCCTTGAAAAAATATGGTATCATGGAGTTCAGGTTTATTGTTGCTCAGTGACTTCTTGAGAAAATTTGCTCAGTGTTCGAGTGTAGTAGGGTCGTTACTCGCTCCTGCCCTTTGGGGCTTAAAACAGCTCTAGGGGAGGGCTGTGGCTTGGGCAAAAAGCCTTGGCTGATTGCGGGAAAGCAGGCTCACCTGTGGCCATGTCCCAATCAGGCCCAGTTGGCCCCTATAAGAGGCAGTGAGCCAGGAGCCTAGAGAGTCTCCCTCTGCCTGTAGAGGGAGAAGGGCCTAGCTGCAGGGTGCTAGAGACAGGGTATCTGAGTGGAGCAGGGCTGGGGAAAGGCAGATGAGCTGGGGAGCTCCAGCCTGGAAAGCCCCAGGCTGCGGCCTAGCATTGGGCTAATAGGTACTGGGGATTGCAGGAGGCAGCCCAAGGGGTTGGCAAAGGCAGCAGGTCCAAACTCCTTTGCCTATGATGAATGGCTGATACTGCAGTCTGCCCCAGGGAACAGGGGCTAGATGAAGACTGATCAGTAGCCAAAACTGAGGCGAAGTGGGGATAGTGGGTTGGGGGTTCCGCAGGGAGGGGAGACCCAGATTGGTGGGATACTGCCAGGGGGCAGCACCCCAGTTAAAGGGGACCGGGGTCCAGGGAGGGACATGGGGCCAGAGGACAGGCGGATCACTGGCCTGCAGAGGGCGCTCCTGGCTGGAAAAAAGAGCTAATTCCCAGAAGTCACCAGCAGAAGGTGCCGCAGGGGTGAGTCTGCACGTCTACAACGAGTAACAGGATGGATTCCCCTGACCCCCTCCAACAGCCAGTCCTGTAAACTGAACCTGAGTTCTGAAGGTAAAACTGGGTTCTCTCATACATCATCATCAGCAAGAGAAATGGGGAACTCAGCCACACCTGTTCAACTTGGTAGTCTTTGCAGGTGGTATATTCAAAATTGCCTACAGGTGTAAAGCACTCGATTCCCACTCAAAGGCAATGGGAGTTAGGTCTCTAAACACTAATCTCTGCATTCAAAAATCCTCTGCCAAGTAAATTTGATTAGAAGCCACCGATGGATTTTAAATATCAATCCTCACAGAAATGTAATTGCACTTCAAAGAACTCGCAGCGGAGAACTTCACTTTTCCATTTAACATTAAAGAAACCCAAATATTTTAAAGAATGAAAATGCACATTTAAGGCACCCACACAATCTTTACCATGTACATCCTAGTATAACACCCCATTAGCCTCTCTTCTTCCTTCCTTTCATAGCTACTTTATGTTGTGCTTCCATGAACAAAGAGGAAAAACATGATTTTTCCAGCCTAAAATGTTAATTAAGAGGAAAACAGCAAGAAAGAAAAGTAGTCTCCATAAGTGAACACAGTGTATTTAGGACAGACTGCAGCAATTCTATGAATGGTGGATGCCAAATTCCACATGTAGACATTCTAACATGTTATATGTGCAATACACAAATGAGAAAGCACTGCAATTTTGCAGCTATATACACAACTTTAAAAAAAAATCAAGAATCTTTTGTTTGTTTAACGTGTGTCTCTTTTAGCATTTGATTTTATTTCATGGACTTTTTTTTCTGTGCACTTAAATCCACAACATATAGCAGGAGACATTTTAATTCGAGAGAAAAAACATTACACGATACAGTGATCGTATCACCACCATTCTCCCCTCTTTCCTTTATCATCTCCCAGCCTCTCTTTACATATGGGCAGGCTTTAAAAACTCTGCTTTCTTTTGCTGTTGACATGACAAATTTGAAGACACCACTTCAGTAGTATAACTTGTAGGTGGAATGCCAAATTGTGCACAATACATTGATTGCACATATACCCGGTGATTATACCTAGGATGATTACTAATCTATTCATTCTTCTCCTAGAAATGCTGTATTTTCATTGGCTGGGCATAGAAAGCTTATCTATATAGGTATGCTAGTTTAGTGTCAGATTACACTTGTATAATTGTTGGAACGTGAAATCTTAATGAGTAGGGAAAGATTGCCTGCAGCTTGCTCTTTATCTCACCCAAAAGATGTGGAATATGTCTTTCTGAGGCCTGTGTAGGGTGAGAAAGAAATCAGGAGTTGGTATAATGTTGGTCCAGTTAAGAGTAAGGCATTTTAGATTTGGTGGTCTTAGGAGAGGCTGAATGGTTAGTTGTGGATGGACTGAGCAGTCTCAGAACTTCTGTTTATTGTCAAGGCTCAGCAGAGCTAAAGTAGTTTGGGTGTTTAAACTGATCATTTCCATATTTCCAAATATTTGAGTTTCTTATAAGTTTAACCTTCATTCTGATTTGTGTGCATTTCTTGAGGTATTATTATAGCCACATTATTGTTTCAATTCTCTCTTTTTGTAATGCTGTAAATGACTCATTCAACTTTTAACCCTGAGTACATTTTAACTAGATTTTTATGCAGGCATTATTCTGTATTCTGGACTGTAAACATTGTCCATATCCCATGTAATGTACTCACAATCATTCAAAACCAGCAAATACAGGCTGGTCAGATTTATAAATAGATTTCTTTTCCTACTGACAATATTAGTTTAAGTATTTACAGTTAATTTAATTATACTTCTTGAATTATAAATGGTGAATGAGTATAAACTAGTTAACAGTTTTAGGCTAAGGGTTTTGAGGTTTGGCGTCGCTTCTCATTTACACTGAGTTACACTGGTTTAAAACTGGTTCAGTTGAGAGGAGACTCAGGACCATATCTAGCAAGAAAGCTTCTCTCAGACGTGAAAGAATCTCACCCTCCTTTATCCTGCAATTCAAGAACTCTGACATAACATTAAACATCACCAAACTTTAGGGGGAGATTAAAACAAGAATCTCTGTGTCTGGCCATTTGTGCATCTTGGGGAAGGAGAGGCTGTGCACAATCTTAGTGGCTCCCTTCTACCAGTGGGGGATGGCCTGGCCCTGAGGAATAACTTAGAGCAATTTTTAGACTGCTTTAAGTTGAATAACAACAATGGCTCCTTAATCAGCCATTCTGGTAGTTGAGGATTGCCGGAACAAATCTACAAAGTGGCCACAGCTCAGCTGCCACCACCAGGGTGGTGTGTGCTGGGAGAAGATGGCTATGATGGGTCTACACTATCGTCTATAGCATATACTACACTAGGTCAGCGGAAACTCTAGGTAATCTATTAAAAGTAATTTAAGAGTGCTTTGTATTGTTGGATGAGCATTAAACAGTCTTAATCAAGGGAAGGAACTGGCTCACTGTCTACAAAATATTCTGCTGAGACTTAAAAGTAGGACAGCCAAATAAAGCTATTTTAACATTTGTTCTCCTTACATTTTAAAACAAATATACCCTTATGTGTGCTACATAAGGAAGCACAGACTGTTCCAAACCATACAAAGTGCAGCTTTTCAATAAATGGACTGGGTCAAAACTGAGAGATGCTGATTTACAACCACTGAGGATCTGGACCACTGTGTTCTCTCTCTTCCTCGGTCTCATTGATCTATTGCCTCGCTCCATAACTGGAGACATCTCCTGGGAGTTCTAGCCATTCGTGCTTTCTGCCCTCGTTCATAGACATTGGGAAAAAAAGACATTTTCCATATTTACTAGAGCCTCTCTGCTTGCTCCAGTGAAACAACGGTAACTGTTTAGCTGGATTAGGGATGAGTGGAACTGATATAACTTTAATCAAAGTAGGCGAGAAATATGACTAGAGATTAGCTGTTCTATAGCCCTGTAGACCAAGAGATTCCTGTGACAATGCATTCCAGTGTGGTTTAAGACAGTGGGATCAAGTGAATTTGGATAATTACATAGTGCTATACATAAAGTAGGCCAAATTTATCTGTGATGTAATTAAGTCAATAGTGTTATGCCAGGAGTTCATTTCATCAGCTCTATTTTCCTCTTTTCAGTCCACTTGGTAATCGGCAAGCCATCACCATGACTTGTAGGAAGCATCAGCAGAGAGAACTGACTGAGCATGGAGATTCAACTACCCTCACACTTTGTGTCAGCACTGACCCTCCAAGGCAATGGTACTTGGTGATACCAAGGTGAGCAGCAGGCATTCAGATACAACAGTAATGGGCAACCTTGTAGAAAACTAGATAAATGGAAAGAATAGGACAAATCCTCAGTTGGTGTTAATGGATGTAGCTCCATTGACTTCATTTATGCCATCTAAGCATCAGGTCTTCGGTGTAGATGTTAGGGACTCTAAACCCCAGACAGCAAAGTTTGTTGTTTGACCGCGAGAGAGACAGGCAACACCAGCAAGGTTCGATCAAAAGCTCTTTATTGACAAGTGCACGCATTAATAGAGAGCAGCTCGTTTCCAGAGAGAATGAGCCCGCTTTTTACATCTTAGTATAAGCCTATATAGACAGTTTTGTTGCGTTATAAATTATTTACTGGAGCAACCCACCCCCTTCTTTTAACAACTAGAAACTAGACACCTTTAGTATACATGCATGCCTAAAGTTAGAAATGTAGGGGAGTTAAAAACAAACAGAGAACAAAACCAGGGAGTGAAAACAAGGAGGCTGGGAAACTAGGGCTTTTATCAGTTCTTCGAAGGAGCTGCCCTAACACAGCACATTTGGTACTATGCCAGGAATGCAGCTTCTCTCTTATTTTACTTTTTCCCAGCGCTTGTGAGACATGCTGCTGCTTGTTAGTGTTTTTTACTTAGGAATTACCCAAAAACCTTTGTTAGCCTGACTTTGGTCAGGTTGGCATACCTGGTTTTGTCTGCAATATTTTTATTCAGGCCTAACATAGAGAAGTTTATATATGTTGTACATGTTATGTGATTAAACAGAGGATCTCTGCCTAAGGAGCTATCAATCCAAAACTACGTTCACTTTTTCCTATAGGAAGAAAAAAAAATCCAAACCTACCCTACACTTGTGACCAGAAATCCCCATACATAGCAATTCCTCTCAACTGAAGGGAAAAGAATTATTTAGGCAGATTCCCACTATAAAAGACAGAAATGCATTCTTTGTCATGCAAAATGTTTGGCAAAACATTCATTAGAAAGAACCACCATCTAATTGTGTACTGTCGAGTATTTTTTTCCCCATAGTCACTATGGTATGTCTACACTACAAAATTATGTCAACCTAAATTACACTGACGTACAGACACTGCAATAATTAAATTGCTTTTGCATGTCCACACTATGCTTCATGTGTCAGCGGCGCGCGTCCTCATTACCAATACTTGACTTGTGTATGCTGCATGTATCAGTAAGAAGTATTGTTTGCGTATATTGATCTGGCTATTTGCCTATCAATTTTGTGTTTGAGTTGCTACTGTTCTCCCAGTAAGGATGATGATGAGGCACTGGATATGTCTCTTCCAGAATAAATGAGCATTTTAAGCATGAAATGTCTAAGTAGAAATAATCTCCATGTAAAATCTGAAATTCGCCTAACAATTAGGAAATTAATTAGAGAAACAAGTATTAAAAACATCCTGGTTAGGAATTTAAGACTATTAAAATGGTAGATGGTAAAGAAAGAACAACATGTAAATTAAAATGCCAAATAGAAAAAAAATGTAGATTTAAATTTAAAAAAATGAAAAAAAAAGTCCATGATTTTTATCCACCCTGCTCTTAAGTCATGCAGGCATATTTGAAAATGTTACACATGGTGCCCACACATGAGTATTTACATTGGAAATTAGCCTAAAAGTTCCCTATAGCGATGTATGTAACATACCATGTGATTTATATTTACAATCAAATCATCTGCACCGAGATTCACCAGCCTGAAGAACCCCCCTCATAGCAAGACCCAGTGATATGGCACTTCTACCTCAGTTTCTGCACAAGGATCTTTGGCCTACTCCTGTGACAGAGGTGATTCGATGCATTGGCCAAACCATTTTAAAGCATACAGGCCCTTCTGGGGTAACAGAGTCCCTTAGTGCAAATCTAAAACCAACATCAAAACAGAAGAGCCTTCAGCCCCCTTCCTTACAGGTGGGTTCTCAGAACTGTCTAGCCACCAACTCCTAGCTGTAATCAACCCAAACCTCTGGGTCAGGTCCACCATCTTACCAGGGTCCTCTGATAGGCCTCAGCCTAGCTTCTGGTCTCCACATCAGAGCCTATCAGCTCTTCTTCCCAGCCAGTCCTCAGTTTCTGGCCTTTCCTCTTTTTAAGTCCCAAACACTGCACAGGCATAGTGGGGTGGGGCTAACCAAACTGGGGTGACTATCCCAAGGTCTCCTGACCCTTAAAGGAGCAGACTGACCTTTTATGTGATTCATTATGGCTCAAAAGCAAAGTATATAAGAAGGAAAAATGAGCTACTGGAGATCAGGAATGGAGAGTCCATAACACATCACAGTCAGTCCTTCCAGTGGTTGTACTATTGTTTCTCCAACTCTTATGATTTGACCACAAATACCACAATATTTGATGTTTTACCCAACGCCTTAGCTTCTGGAAACATTGATTTTGTGATCATCTCAGCTTCCATTAAAAAAAATGCAAGTTTTCAGCCCATGATAGGAGTTAGAAAACATAAACCTGAGTGCATGCTAAGGGCTCACAATTCAGAAGAAAAATAAAAAGAACCCCACACTGATTTTTTTGAAAAATCTCATTATTTTTAAACCTGTTTCGTAATGTTTGAATGTTTGAAGTTAGCAAAACTACAGCTCCCATACGAGACATCTTTATTTCTAACATGTGCCGGGTGGAACGAGCTATTCCACCAGGCCAGGAACGTGTATTCTAGCCACGCCTCTTCTTACTTCCAGCATACTCACTATGTGAGAGGGAGAGGGTCCAGCAGCCAGTGGCATAGAGCCTGCTGTGTAAGGTTTATACTACATGAATTCCCCTGCTGGCTCTTTATGTCAGCTCTCCGTCTTCTTTGTGTCACTGGAATAGCTACAAAGAGTAAATTGGTGACCAAGATCTGGCCCTTTCTGTTTAAGGCCTAGTCTACACTAGAACAGTGGCTCTCAAAGCCGGTCCACTGCTTGTTCAGGGAAAGCCCCTGGCGGGCCAGGCCGGTTTGTTTACCAGCCGCGTCCGCAAGTTCGGCTGATTGCGGCTCCCCCTAGCCACAGTTTGCTGCTCCAGGCCAACAGGGACTGTGGGAAGGATGGCCAGCACATTCCTCGACCCTCGCCGCTTCCCACAGCCCCCAATGGCCTGGAGTGGCGAACCACAGCCAGTGGGAGCTGCCATCAGCCAAACCTGCAAACAAACTGGCCTGGCCCGCCAGGGGCTTTCCCTGAACAAGCGGCGGCCGGACTTTGAGACCCACTGCACTAGAACATTAGGTTGGTTTAATTATGCTGGTCAGTGGTGTGAAGCCAACCTAAGTCCCAAAGTAGACAGCACTTGGTTGATGGAAAAATTCTTCTCTCGGGGAGGTGGATTACCTACGCTGACAAGAGAACCCCTCCTGTCAGTATAGGTAGCATTTACACTGATGCGCTACAGAGGTGCAGCAGTGGTGTGGCTGTCCAGCATAGCACTTTAAGTGTAGACAAGTCCTAACATTCCAGTTGAACTGAGTTCCAGTGGAAATTCTTTTGCCGTAAACAAATGTCCAGCTTCATTCCAAATTAGTATTTCAACAAAAGCAGAACCTCTGCAACATTTGGAAGGGACAAATAATCTCCTGATGTAGTAAATAAAATCTTGACAGCACTATTTTTGAAAATAAATATTTTCTTTTTTAACTAAGCCTTCACCATCTGTTTAGCCTTCTAATTACAAATGCATGAGCATGTAATTCACAAACGTGTCATATAAAGTAAAATAAAAATTATTTAGATCTTTGCTTCTGTATTTCCAGGTCTTAATTCAACTCAGCAAGCATCTGCTTTATGTTTCTCTCATGTTTCAGACAGTGGGAGAAATTGTTCCCCTGATGCAGGGAATTCTCTGCCATAGTTAACAGAAATCCACCAAGATGTATTGAAGATGCAGAAATAACGTTTCCAAACTCCAGTAATCATTGCTTCTCGGAGCAGCTAGGCCTGAAACCCACAAGGGGAGAGGCAAGTCTTGATTCAGTCCTAAGTGGAGCACAGAATCCAGTCCAAGAGGTCATTGTAGCTGAGCTGCTCAGTAATAATGACCATAATATAAGTAAATTTAACATTCTGGGGTGGGGGGTACCAAAGAAACCCACCACAGTAGTACTTAATTTCAGAAAGGGGAACTACACAAAAATGAGAGAGCTAGTTAAATGGAAATTAAAAGTGTTAGACCTGAATAAAGATATAGCAGACAAAACCAGGTATGCCAACCTGACCAAAGTCAGGCTAACAGAGGTTTGTGGGTAATCCCTGAGTGGAAAAGAACTGAGAAGCAGCATGTCTCACGAAGGGCTGGGAAAAAGTGAGATAAGGGAGGGGCTGCATTCCTGGTATAGTACCAACTGTGCTGTGTTAGGAACAGTTCCTTTGAAGAACTGATAAGAAATCCCAGCCTCCCTGTTTTCACTCCTTGGTTCAGTTCTCTGTCTGTTTTAACTCCCCTACATTCCTAACTTCTGGTGCTTGCTAAGATATTGTTAATCACCTAATGCTGTAAAACATGTATACTAAAAGTGTCTAGTTTCTAGTTGTTAGAAGAAGGGAGTGGGTTGCTCCAGAGAATAATTTATGACACGACGGAATTGTCTATATAGGCTTATACTAAGATGTAAAGAGCAGGCTGGTTCTCTCGGGAGAGGAGCTGCTCTCTATTGATGCGTGCACATGTCAATAAAGAGCTTTCGATTGGACCTTGCTGGTGTTGCCTGTCTCTCTCGCAGTCAGACAACGAACTTTGCCATCTGGGGGTTAGAGTCCCTGACAAAAGGAACAATTACAAGAGTGAAATGCCTGCAAGCTGCACAGAGACTATTTTAAAACACCATAAGAGTCTCAAACTAAATGTAGAATAATAATAATAATAATAATAATAATAATAAAAGAATAGTAAGAGAACCAAAAAAAAATGCCTCACTGGTTGAACAGTGTAAAAGTAGTAGTTAGGGGGGGAAAAAGACATTCTTTAAAAACTGGAAGTCAAATCCTACTGAGAAAAATAGAATGAAGTATAAATTCTGGCAAGTCCAGTGTAACAGTATAATTAGGCAAAAAAGAATTTGAAGAGCAACTAACACAAAGAAAGACTCAAAACTAACAGATAAAAAAGGACATCAGAAGCCAGAAGCTTGCCAAACAGTCAGTTGGGTCCCTGGATGATCGAGGTGCTAAAGGAGCACTTAAGGAAGATAAGGCCACTATGAAGAAGCTAAATGAATTCTTTGCATTTGTCTTCACTGCAGAGCATGGGACGGAGATTCCCACACCTGAGCCATTCTTTTTAGGTGACAAATCTGAGGAACTGTCCCTGATTGAGGCATCAACAGAGGAGGTTTTGGAACAAATTAAACAGTAATAAGTCACCAGAACCAGATAATATTCACCCACGGATTCTGAAGGAACTCAAATATGAAATTGCAGAACTGCTGTGTGTGGTATGTCACATCTTTAAATCATTTTCTCTACTAGATGACTGGAGAATAGCTAATGTGATACCAATTTTAAAAAAAGACTCCAGAGGCAATCCTGTCAATTATAGCCAGTAAACCTAACTGCAGTACCAGGTAAATTGGTTGAAACTATAATAAAGAACAGAATTAACAGACACAGAGATGAACAGAATTTATTGGGGAAGACTCAACATGGGTTTTGTAAAAGGAAATCATGACTTGCCAAATTATTAGACTTCTTTGAGGGGGGTCAACAAACATGTGGACAAGGGTGATGGAGTGGATATAGTGCACTCGAACTTTCAGAAAACCTTTGACAGTGTCCCTCTCCAAAGGCAAAGTAAGCAGTAATGGGATAAGAAGGAAGGTCCTCTCATGGATCAGTAACTAGTTAAAAGACAGGAAACAAAGGGTAGGAAAATATGGTCAGTTTTCAGAATGGAGAGAGGTAAATAAGTGTATCCCAGGGATCTGTACTGGGACCAGTGTTGTTCAACATATTCATAAACTATTCCCGGGGAATTTTGTGTCACTGCATGTGCACAGAATTCATGTTCCCTGCAGATGGTTTTGCTTCCTTGCAGAAAAATGATGTCTGATGGGGAAGCAAAAGGAAGCTGCAAGAGCAGTCACGCATTCCTCCCTGGCAGCACAGGCAGGTTGGTTTGGGTGCCCAGAGCAGCCAATAGAGATGTAAATCACCACCAGGGGTGTGTGAAGGTGTGGGAAGTTGTGTATGAGAGTGGGAGAGAGACACTGTCCCTCTCACTCACTATTACAGCAAGTTTGGCATGGAGGGGCGGGGCTTCAGGATGTGTCTGAGGAGGTAGGGGTGGTGCAGGCTGCCCCTCAGCTAAAGCAGAACCTAGCAGCCTGCCTGCTTAATGAATTGTTCCCATTGTATTTGTGTATTCCCCCAGGGGCATAAAACAGGTGGAAAAGTTTTAAAGCTCCTTTATATGGCCAGAGTCGTGTAAAGGACAGTATGGCTTTATAAATGCTAATGGTGCTTTAATGATTAGAACTGGTCTAAATTTTTGGACTGAAAAAAATTCTCATCAAAATGTACTCCATGAACTGTTTGCTACTGATCTGTCTGGAAATGATCAGTAGCCAATATAAATTGTGAGTTTGATCCCCCAGCCCTCACTTGCTCTTCAGTTGCCTATGGTGTAACACTCTGCATATGGCTGCATATATTTGTTGACTAATAACTAGAAATAAAGGGTCAAACCTAGCTACATTATTAGGCAAGGGGGCTTGGGGATTTCCTCCAGTGCTTCCCACTCCCATTCTTCATCCATTATAGAGTAGTTTAAATAAATTACCTAAATAATTGAAACTAGTGTGATTATATTGCATTATTTTGACAAAATATGCAGAATTTTAAAATATTGTGTGCAGAATTTTTTTAATTTTTTGGTGCAATTTTTAAAATTTTTTTGGCACAGAATTCCCACTGGAGTAATAAACGATCTGGAAAAAAGGAGTAAACAATGAGGTGGCAAAGTTTGCAGATGATACAAAATTCTCAATATAATTTAAAAAAAAAAACTGCAAAGAGTTAGCGGGATCTCACAAAACTGGTTGACCTCGCAACAAAAAAATAGATGAAATTCAATGTTGAGAAATGCACACTAGGAAAAAAATCTTGAGTATACAGACACACTAAGGTTGTCTAAATTAGATGCTACCGCTCAAGAAAGAGGTTATCCTGGATAGTTACACTGGTCTACAATTTTTGAGAATCGTCTGCTTCAGAGATAAAATGTGATATTTATTATGTATTTTGATGTGCTGAATTCAAATATGACAATTAAAACAACTGATTGGCTACTGTTTCTAAGATATTTAAGTTTTTACATTTTATGTCTATGTATATTGTGTAGATAGTAGAATTTTAATCATAAATTGTAAACCTAGGTCTTTTCATGTGTTTATGGTTGCTTTACATGATAATATTTCACCTGTCCTGTTTATGTAACACTTTAAAATCAGCAAAAGGGTTATATAAATAAAATTTATTATGAAACAAAAGGCAAAAAACTATTATGTACATAGTTTAGTCCTATTCAGTGTCTACTCGGCACTTCTTGGCTTGTCTCTTGTATCATTAAATGGAGCATCTACTTGTCACTGTCCAGCAATAGTCTGCAAACATTGATGGGCTCCATTTGCCCTGATAGCCTGCCAGGAGATTCCACTGCTGTAGTCTGGAGCCCAACAGCTCTGCCTTACTCTTGGGTAGTTCCAAATCCCGGACAAGGTCATTCAGTTCACCTTGTGTTATGAGGTGTGGTTCAGAGGAGGAGGATGGGAGAACATGTGGGTCCTGTGACATTGATGGTTCAGGACCAGAAATTTCATCCTCTTCCTCATCTGACTCAAGTGAGAATGATTCTGGTGCATGAGGAACCGGCAGTCCTTCTCCGTGGGGTACTGGGCATATAGCTGATGGAATGTTTGGATAATGCACAGTCCACTTTTTCTTCTTTGACACACCTTTCCCAACTGGAGGCACCATGCAGAAATAACAATTGCTGGTATGATCTGTTGGCTCTCTCCAAATCATTGGCACTGCAAAAGGCATAGATTTCCTTTTCCTGTTCAACCACTGGCGAAGATTTGTTGCACAAGTGTTGCAGCATATGTGGGGGGCCCACCTCTTATCCTGATCTCCAATTTTGCAGCCAAAAGAAAGGTGATAGGCTTTCTTAACCATAGTAGTTATACTGCGCTTTTGTGATGCAAAAGTCACTTCACCACAAACATAACAGAAGTTATCTGCCCTGTTCACATAAGTATGAGGCATCTCTGCTCACTTTGGCTACACAGAAATGTGTCCCTTTGCAAAATCAAACACTGACAAATAAGAGAGCATGACACTGTATGATTTCTAGAGCTGATCTAGGGCAATTTGTTCAGCAGAGTGATGTAAGCTTCGTTATGATTGCATCATCCATGACTTCTAGGAATAACATGATGCAATTCATATCATGTATGACGCAATACCAGCTTCAGATTGCATCATTCATTGTTTTGCCTAAAAAGCAAGTACTGTCCAAACCCAGTCATAGATTTATTCATAGATCCAGTCAAAGATGTATTTTAGTCATTTCTGGTTTAAATTGAGATCCCTTCCCTTTATAACTCAGTTATCCTCCGCCATTCCCAAGTCAAGAGTCGTATATACTGACCCAATAGCATATCTTGAAAACTAGAGCCAATCAACAATTTTAAGCATCATTTTCGTTCTCAGTGACGCAGAATTAGTAAAGTTGGACTACATTTATTTCAGAAGCATTTTGGCTGTAGAGCAGTGTTATCTGAAAACATCTGCTCAATGTGCAGCAGCAGTCAGAAAAGCTAATAGAATGTTAGGAACCATTAGGAAAGGGATAGAGACTGACAGAAAATAACATAATATCAGAAGTATATAAATCCATGATACACCCACACCTTGAATACTGCTTGCAGTTCTGGTCAGCCCATCTCACGAAAGATATATGCAAATGAAAAAAAGTACAGAGAAGGACAACAAAAATGATTAAGGGTAATGTGGAACAGCTTCCATATGAGGAGATATTAAAAAGACTAGGATTATTCATCTTGGAAAAGAGGCAACTAAGGGAGGCTATGATAGCAGCTTATAAAATCATGGAGAAAAGGTGTTATATGCCTCTTCACATAACACAAGACCCATGGGTCACCCAATAATTAACAGGCAACAGGTTTAAAACAAACAAAAGGAAGTACTTCTTCATACAACACACAGTCAGTAGAACTCATTGCCAGGGGATGTTGTGAAGGCTGAAGGTATAACAGGATTAAAAAAAAAGAATTAGACAGATTCATTAAGGATAGGCCCTTCAATGGCTGTTAGCCAACATGGTCAGGGATACAACCCCACATTCTGAGTGTCCCTAAGACTAACTACCAGAAGCTGGGACTGAACAATAGAGGATGGATACCTTGATGATTGTCATGTTCTGTTCATTGCCTTTGAAGCATCTGGTACTGGTCACTGTCAGAACCAAGGATACTGGGCTAGAGGAACCATTGGTCTGACCCAGTGTGGCCAGTCTTTGGTTTTTATTGTTCTTATTCTATGTTTCAGTCCTCAGGGATCACACCTTGGCACCTTCCATGAGCATTTATTTCTACTGAGTATATGCTATATATTTTCCTGTAATAATTGGCTGACATACAGATTATTTTAAAGCCAGCTATAGGAATTAAATGCCCTTAAGAAAATGTTTACTCAGGCAAAAATGTTTAAAGGACAGAAGTTAAACAACTTGAGGTTCTATGGTGCCTAATCACTAACTGTTCTCAGTAGGGGAAGGAAGTAATCATGCCATTTTTTCAATAAACTGCCCGTAATGCCTTAGCACAGGTAAATGTTGAACTGAGATAATAAATATCCCTTTAACTCATTTAGATGTGTCACATCATAGTTACAAAATGTCAGTGAAAATGAAAAAATGGCATAACCCCTGCCATGCCCTGTTCTGAGGCTCCATCTCCATTACCTCTGTTAGCAGGAGAGAGGGGCACATAATTGATATTTTGGTTCAGCCAGTGTGATGCTGGCAGGCCAAATGCCAGCTCTCATCCAGGCTTCAGGAAATGGCTAAGAACTAACAGCCTCTTAGCTAGAAACCAGACTCTATGTTAGTTTTGCTCAAAATAGGTATTAGTCTTATAAGAATATAGTTAGCGTTTAGACTCTGTGAAATGCTTGTGTGTTGCTGCATGCATTAATCTCACTTGTATCCCACATAATAAGGTAATATTTAAGTGTTTGCTCTGAAACTGTAAACCCCCCCAGTCAGGAAAGAAACTACCAAGGGTGAAATATTAGTTTGCCAGGAGAGGTGTTATCTCCTGCCCAACAAAAGAAGGCCCATAGACACCAGACAAATTCTGGTGTTCCACAATGGGACAAAACACTTTGGTGGTTGCTCCCTCCATACTCATGAAGAGGAGACTTACATTTGAACTCCTCCTATCATCTTGAGATCTGCAGGAAGGGAATGAGAACAAACTGCATCTTTTGACTGTTTGAAATCTAAAGGCACAGAGACTCTAAACCGAAGCAGAGATCCTCAGTGGCTGCCTCCTAGGGCTTCCCCAAAAGACACTTTAGATAGACAGATCACTACAATTCTGTCACTCTTAGGCTTTAGATGGTAACTCATCTGTGCGTATGTTTGCTTGCTTTAATCTGTAAATAACCTGTATCCTTTTTTTCCCCTAGTTAATAAGTCTTTAGATAGTTTATTACAGGATTGGTTAGGGATAGAGTCCAGAGTGCCCTAGACAACTTGGAGGATCGGGCCAAAAGAAATCTGATGAGGTTCAGCAAGGACAAGTGCAGAATCCTGCACTTAGGAGGGAAGAATCCCATGCACTGCAACTGGCTAAGTGGCAGTTCTGCAGAAAAGGACCTGGGAATTACAGTGGACGAGAAGCTGGATATGAGTCAGCAGTGTGCCCTTGTTGCCAAGAAGGCTAACGGCATATTGGGCTGTATAAGTAGAATTATTGCCAGTAGATCGAGGGAAGTGAGGCCACATCTGGAGTATTGTGTCCAGTTTTTGGCCCCCCACTACAGAAAGGATGTGGACAAATTGGAGAAAGTCCAGCAGAGGGCAACAAGAATAATTAGGGGGCTGGGACACATGATTTATGTGGCAATGCTGAGGGAACTGAGCTTATTTAGTCTGCAGAAGAGAAGAGTAAGGGGGATTTGAAAGCAGCCTTCAACTACCTGAAGTGGGGTTCCAAATAGGATGGAGCTCAGCTGTTCTCAGTGGTGGCAGATGACAGAACAAGGAGCAATGGTCTCAAGTTGCAGTGGGGCAGGTCTAGGTTGGATATTAGGAAAAACTATTACCCTAGGAGGGTGGTGAAGCACTGGAATGGGTTACCTAGGGAGGTGGTGGAATCTCCACCCCTAGAGGTTTTTAAGGCCCAGCTTGATATAGCCCTGGCTGGGATGATTTAGTTGGAGTCGGTCCTGCTTTGACCAGGGGATTGGACTAGGTGACCTCCTGAGGTCTCTTCCAACCCTACTCTTCTATGATTCTAGGATTCATTGTCTTTGGTGTAGGATCTAGACTACCAGTTGATCTGGGGTAAGTGTCTGGTCTCTTTGAACTGAAAACAACCTAAATGTGGTGCGATTTTTGGTGTAAGTGACCATTATTATAACTCCAGTTTGTGTAGACTGGAGAGTCTAAGGGAACTCTCTATGACTCCATGGTAAAAACTATTATTTAATCTACTTGTCACTGTCTTGGTGAAATCTAATTATAGAATATAATACCAGCTAGGGGTGTCTACCCTGTTTGTGACAGTCTGTCCTGAGGTTAGTCACAGTTGTGAGCCACTCCAGACAGCACGTGTCATAAACAGATAGCTAAGGGTTAATGTCTTTTTCACCTGGAAAGGAGTAACTTGAAACACCTGACCAGAGGACCAATCAGGAAACAAGACTTTTTCAAATCTGGGTGGAGGGAAGTTTTGGGTGTGAGTTCTTTGTTCTTTGTCTTGTGTCTGACCCTCTCGGCTCTGAGAGTGATTTTTCTATCTTCTGCCTTTCTAATCTTCTGTTTCCAAGTTGTAGGTACAAAAACAGTAAGACAATAAGGTTTATATTGTTTTCTTTTGTATTTACATGTGTGTAGTTGCTGGAATGTTTTGAATTGTAGTCTTTGAATAAGGCTGTTTATTCATTTTTCTTTTAAGCAATTAACCCTGTATTTGTCACCTTAACACAGAGAGACCATTTTTATGTATTTTTTCTTTCTTTTTTTTATAAAGCTTTCTTTTTAAAATCTGTTGGAGTTTTTCTTTAGTGGGGACTCCAGGGAATTGAGTCTGCAGCTCACCAGGGAATTGGTGGGAGGAAGAAGTCAGGGGGAAAATCTCTTTGTGTTAGATTTACTAACCTGACTTTGCATACCCTCTGGGTGAGGGGGGAAGTACTTGTGTTTTCCAGGACTGGAAACAGGGAGGGTGGAGTCCTTCTGTTTAGATTCACGGAGCTTGCTTCTGTATATCTCTCCAGGAACCCAGGGAGGGAACACCTGGAGGGGAGGAAGGGAAATGGTTTATTCCCCTTTGTTGTGAGACTCAAGGAATCTGAGTCTGGGGGTCCCCCAGGGAAGGTTTTGGGGAGACCACAGTGCACCAGGCACTGTATAGATCCCTGGCTGGTGGCAGCTTTACCAGGTCCAAGCTGGTAACTAAGCTTGGAGGTTTTCATGCTAACACCCATATTTTGGACGCTAAGGTCCAGATCTGGGAAAAATGTTATGACAGCACGTCAGCCAGCAAATGGGGATCCAGGTGGGAGAGAAATCAGAAAAAAATATTTGGTTCTGTTCCACCAAATCAGAAAGGTCTGTTTCATTCTGGTCAGCTTCAGAAAAAATGTGTGTGTCTATCCCACATGCCTGGGATATGGGAGACTCAGGTTTGAATTCCCATACTGGAGCAAGTACTTGAACTCAACTCTGCCCTCTGCAAGGTGAGTGCTCTAATCACTGGGGTATTCTGCTCTCAATTGCTCTTGTTGAGAGGTTTGTATGTTAAATACACAAATATTCATTGGGCCACACAGAAAGTGAAAATGACTCCATAGCCTGCTGATTAAGGCACTCACTTGAGAGATGTGGATTCAGATCTTCTCTCTGCCTGAATCAGAGGCAACTGCATTTTTCTGCATATAAACTATTGGTCCAATAAATTTTGCTCAGCTCTAGTTAGCAGTTCTTTGTATAGCTTCCCTTGTACTATTCTTGGCCAGACAGTCAGAATGGAGGTCTTTAATCTGCATGAATCTGGTTCCTTCTCCAACAGTAGCCTCTTATTCAATGAAAGCTTTTTAGCAGTTCTTTCAAGTAAAAAAGGGACTATTGTCTGCAGATACAAGTCACTGCTTGCATAAGATCAAACCAAATATTACCAGCATCCTTGTGGTTAATTTCAGCTGGAACTGGAAGTAGAAGAAAATGAAAAGCTGCAGCAGCCAGGGCTTGCTTCGTGCCCTTGCCTTTAGCAGACCAGAGGAAAATTTTTTCTTAAAAATAAAAAGATCCAGAGAATCCTCAGGGCTTGTAGTTGTTGTTTTCAATATTCTCTAGCTACCACTGACCTGTGATGCAGCATCTCATTAAAACTGTCTGAGGTGCTCTCTGAAATACCACCATTTTCTATGCTTCATCAGTATACATCGGGCTACAAGTTAACAAACGGCAGACATTACAAAACAACCAGTAAAGAAACAAACTTGACTCAAGCCCAAGACATCAATTTAAGAGCAGGTGCTTTCTTTTACTAATGTTTTACTGAGAGGATATAGGCAAAT
This sequence comes from Gopherus evgoodei, assembly GCF_007399415.2. NCBI lineage: Eukaryota > Metazoa > Chordata > Testudines > Testudinidae > Gopherus > Gopherus evgoodei. Next base: position 13,196,029 of record NC_044327.1, on the reverse strand, counting down.
AGAGATATGTGCCACATAATGCTATTATTCATGAGACTCCTGAAAGACAGGTCATATATGATTCTGACCCTGCTCCTACAACTGAATCTATCCAAGTGGATCCCTGAGCATTGACACAGCTCCATGCAACTTAATAGGGCTCTGAGAAGGTGCAAAATTCCATCCATAAGATATTAACTGTAGCCCAAGGTCCCGTGCTCTTGAACAGCAGCCCAGGAACTACAAGATGTGGACTACAAACTGTGGCATGTTGGGAGAACTTTCTGGTTCCCGCTAAGATCAGCAGAAGGTCTCAGAGAGCACTGACTGAGCTGGGAGCACACAGCAGGCAAGCAGGGAGGAGGCAGCTGGATTGTAATCCTGTTCTATGTTCTTCACAGGAAGGACAAAAAAGGACATAAAGAGCACCCCGAGAGGAGCTTAAATGACACAAAAAGGAACATGGGCTTGTTTGTATGGGGGTTTAGTTATTGTGGGAGTTAGAACATATTTGTAAGGAGGAGTTGTGTTGTACAATGTATCCTCTGCTCTCCCAGGAGGTCTCAGCATGGACTGAGCTGGGAGCACGTGGCAGGCAAGCAGAGAGGAGGCTGCTGAACTGGTAACCCCGTTCTATGTGCTCTGCACAACAAAGCTCTGTTCCTGGTGGTTCGTCTGAGTGGGTCTGGTCTGAGGTGAACACACACTGACACAGAGCACACAAAGGAACCTCGGGCCCAGTTTCCCAACGTTGTGTAAAGTCACAAGGCAGGCTTCCCCTACCTTGAATAAGCCTATACTGGACCAGTGAACGGAAGGGGCGGGCGGGTGCGTGACATGACTAAAATTTCATCAGTCTATAGGAAGAATCAGCCTGCTGCATACCTGGTGCTGAATAATAAAACTGAACTCAGCAGCAGATGATTGTTTTAATGCACAAGACTTTGTAGTCATAACCAGCCCACACAGAGTGCTTTAGGTTGTTCTGAAGGCTGTTGCAATACAGAACACAATAAATCATTGTCTGTAGAAATATTTTCTGCATTCCAGCTATTACTATCTAAAGATGATGATGTAATTCAGAGTCAACAGCAGGTTTGTTTTCTTCTTCCATTTATTTGGCGGCGGAGAGGCAATAGGCCATTTGATTAAGGCAGTATTCAAAGCTGTTTCCATTACTGAAAGCTTCATCATGAACATGGTTAACCTTGCCGAGTCTATTCTCTGTCATGATCCATAAAGGTTTGATGGCTGAAGATAGCAAAAAAAAAAAAAAAAAAGGCACTTTTCTGGTACTTGCAAAGCATATCTTACTATGTGGTCTGGGACTAATGGAACTTTGAAGAATGTTGAGGACATTGCTGCCGGGCCAGGACCCATTAGGAGATGAAAGAAGGTTTGAAATGAAAGATAGTGGGAGTTAGTCAAAGGGATTCCCTCTCATCAGGTATATATTAGTAATGTGTGTCTCTTCAACTTTCTTCACAGCCTGAATAAATTTTTTAATATCGGTGAAAACATTTAGCAAGTGAACATTATGTCTTTAGTGTGGCTCATCAGAAACTGATCTTTTTCCTGAAGAAAATTCCAACACACCATTAAAAAAAAATGATGAAAATGGAAATTTTCTTTAAATTTCGGTTTTTGATGAAACCCCAGAGACTTTCCATGAAAATAGGATTTTTACAAATATTTCCATTACATGCAAAACTATTACTAATCATAAAAATGTTTCAATGGAAAAAAATTCATCCAGCTCTAATCTTCGACAAGTTGCTCTTCAAAATGCCTCTTATACATCCAAAATTCCATCTTCCATCTCTTGTCAGAGTTTATGCTCCTTTTCATTGGCTTCAGAAAGGCTGTACAGCATTTCCATTTATCAGAAGGATACGTATTTGGCTTTAGGGTGACTAGATGTCCCAATTTTATAGGGACAGTCCTGATATTTGGGGCTTTTTGTTATATAGGCCCCTCTTACCCCCCCCCCCCCCGTCCCGATTTTTCACATCTGCTATCTGGTCACTCTATTTGGCTTAAACAACCTTTTGTATCCTTTACATTTAACCATTTTTTGCTCACTCCTACCTCCTTTGTTTTTCGATTAGCATATGCATGTCTCCCCTCTGTGCAGAAACAACTCTCATGTGGTGTCTAAGGATTTTAATTTTCAGGAAAACTTATCTGTACTTGTCTGGCTTGGCAAAACACAGCATCTTACAGTAGCGCTGTGTTTTAGGCCACCCCACTTGTCTTTTTATACACTGAGAAAACTTGAATATTTTCCAGAGTGAAAAATGAAATTGCTTTCTTATGCGGTTCTGATGACAAAGATGATAGCATTCAATATTTATAGATTCTTTCTGAGGCTTAGAGAGGAGTTCAAAACAGTTTGAAAGCAGTGGTGCAGTAGAAAACCTAAGAAATAAAATTCTAAATCCTGTTTAACCTCATTCTTTCTTCAGTCACGTAGCTCTGAAGTTTTCTTTCAAGCCCAGTTACAGTTGCTTCTCTTATTGTACTGTGCTCATGGCTAAAAATCACTTTACCTGTAAGGCTAGTTGTGCTTCCATTGGAGTGAATGAGAATTTTGCTATTGTCTTCAACAGCAGAAAGTGCAGATCAATATATATATTTTTTGATGGAATATTGTGGTGTTCCTGTAAACACATTGAAGAATGAAGCTTGTATTTTGAATAAGAAGTTATAAAACTGAGTTCTTAACTTTTGCATGTCACACAGGGAAGGTCTTCCACACTCCAGAAACACACTGGTGGACTATTTCATAAACTGCAAAACTCTTTAATCAAATTCTATAATCAGGCACCCCATTCTTCTCTTACAGGGTCAAAGTCAATGCAAAGTGAGTGCAAGATGCTACCAGTATGACTAATAGCCCTTTTACTCATTTAGCACAAATCCAAGTGACAATACAAGATGCAAGAACATGGAGAATCAGCTCCCCCAACCTTTACATTCTCGGAGTTTCATTATTTTCATTATGCAGTCTCAATAGTTCTTATGTGCTTTTTTTTTTTTTTTTTGCATTTAGTCAGAGACACATGATTGTTCCTAAAGAAAATATTTCTCAAGGTTTTTCTTAATGTCAGGGTCTTTTTTAATTGTGCTCTCCAAACAGCAAAGGTGAATCAAAACAGAAAACAATGGCAGTTACTTGGAAAAGGATTCTATGCCATTGTTTTCTGTTTTGATTCGCCTTCGCTGTTTGGAGATCACAATTAACTCACACCCCTGTAGATGGTGCTTCTCCTGCCAACATAGATACTGCCTCTCCCAGAGATGGAGGTATTAAGCTCTCTCCCCGTGGGCTTAGAGCATCTTCCCCAGACGCAGTGCAGCTGCGCCGACGTAAACTTGTAGTGTAGACCTGTGCTTCCATTAATACAACAACAGAATTGGGAGTGTCATTCATCTGAAACGAAAGGTGTTACACAGCCTCTAGTCTTGAAAAACTCTGCAGAATACAGACCTCACCCCCCCAAGAAGCTGAGAAGTCACTCTACAAGAGATTTTGTCCTTTATGGATTTACATAACTTGCTTTCTCTAACACAAACACAGAGCAGCATAGCATGTGCATATATATTTTTTTAAAAACCCTACCCAAACATCAACCACTACGTTCTCTACACAATTCACCCTGTGAGGATCAGAAAAAGAACAAACCACACATGACAGATGTTTGTCAGGTCACTTGACCCACTACGGATAGGTGCCAAGATTGATTTAAGAACATATAAAGAACAGAATAGATTTTGACACACTCAAGCACTTTGAATAGTCCCATGAAGTAAAAGACTCCCCAGAAGGTATACAGGTGTCAGAATCTGGCCCGTCGTCAACTTAAAATAAAGTAGGTATACAGCATAACGTTTGCAGCATGGCCGCTCAACAGATGTTAATTGCAACTTCTAGTACAAGATGTAAATCAGACACATTTAATCGTTCTCCAAAGGCCAATTTTTAATTCACCTTGTCTAGCAGGCGGGGGGGCCAAGTGAGAGTTTTCTACATCAGCCAGTGTCCTCATTAGTAAGAACATGTCACTTACTATCCTATAATCTCAAGTGATGCACCTGCAGGGCTGCTTGTTAAGAGGTAGGGGCCAGTAGCATCCATATAGTGTATTTGCTGGTTAATGTATGTTCTCTATTAATGTGAGGATGTGGAATTCTGATTGAAACTATGTGTCAACTCCTGACTCTTTGGTATGTGGCATCAACAGGAAAAAGAAGTTGTTCATCTGTACAATAACTGATGTGTAGCCCGTACAGGTGTTCCACTGTTGATGGGCTCCAGCGCACTGGGAGTGCACCCACTCACAGTGCAATATGTATAAGGACTACCACAAAGAACAACATGCTGTATCTGCACTAAGATTCAGATATCTCAGGTATGCCATCTCTGAGCCTGAGGAGTGTTAGAGCTGCACAGAAGGGGACAGAAGCAGTGCAGTAGATCTAATCTATTTAAGTTTCAGTAAGATATTTGACACAGTTCCTCATGGGAAATTATTACATTGGAAAAGATAGGGATAAATATGAGATAGGAAAGGTGAATAAGGAACTGGTTAAAGGGGACACTACAACAGATCATTCTGCACGATGAACTGTCAGGATGGAGAGAGGTTACTAGTGGAGTTCCTCAGGGATCAGTCTTGGGACCAATCATATTTAGCATTTTCCCCAAAACTGGGAATGTACTAATAAAATTTGCATAAGACAAAGGTGGGAGGTATTGGCAATATGAAGGAGGACTGGAATTTCATACAAGAAGATATGGAGGACCTTGAAAACTGGAGTGATAGAAATGGGATGAAATCTAGGACAGATCTACAAAACAGACGAGTCATGTCGGTATAACTACGCCACTCGGGGGTGTGAATGACGGATGGTATGATGAGATTGCCTATAGTGGCATGTGGCCCATCTGTAACTGCTAGTAGCAAATATCCCCAATGGCCAGAGGTGGGGCACTAGATGGGGCAGGCTCTGAGTCATTACAGAAAATTCTTTCCCAGATGTCTGGCTGGTGAGTCTTGCTGGCATGCTCAGGGACCAACTGATTGCGTTATTTGGGGTTGAGAAAGAATTTTCCCCCAGATCAGATTGGTAGAGACCCAGGGTTTTTTGCCTGCCTCTGTAGCATGGGCCACAAGTCACTTGCTGGTTTAAACTAGTGTAAATGATGGATTCTCCGTAACTTGAAGTCGTTAAACCATTATTTGAGGACTTCACTAACTCAGCCAAAGGTAATGAGTCTATTACAGGAGTGTGTGGGTGAGGTTCTGTGGCCTGCAGTGCGCAGGAGATCAGAGTAAATGATCATGATGGTTCCTTCTGGCCAAATGTCTATCACTCTGTAAGCATAGGGATTGTGCCTGTTCTGCAGTGGAGGTGCTCAGAAAGCAGAGATGGATGAACTTTTTCAAAGCTTGGGTGGTTAGTGTGGGGGTGAAAATGAGCCTCAGGTCCAGATAACATACAAACCATTTTTTCATCCACTTTACCCATCTACCCTACAGTTACCACTCATTCTGTTGTGCTTGAACAGAGGAGGATACCTGGAAAGAGTTCACTGGGGAGGGGACACAAAGATATATGGGTAGCTTTGAACCTAGAACTTGCCAGCACTGGAATTAAGTGAATTTCGAAAAAGCTATAGCTGTCTAGATCTGGGACCCGTGGTGAAATCCCAGCCGTATGGAAGTCTATCACTGACTTCAGCACAGCCAGAATTTCATCCCAGAACTGAATGGAGGAGAGCTAGACCCAGATTTTTGAGCAGCAACAGGTCAGCTTGAATAAAAAGTCATTAGTTGCATGCAAATGTGCTAAAATGTAGCAGGGCTCAGGAAAGACTCCTCCCTCTCCGGTGTGCTTTAGCCACAGAACACACAGGCAGTCATTACACAGACGTTTTGTGGGGTGGGGGGGAAGAGTGATGGGGGCTGACTGAAGCTTCCTCCAGTGTGGGGATCTAGGTTCTGCACTGACCTACCACCATTCCTTAGTCTGTGCCTGATATGCTCACTTCCATCCCCAGTTTATTTCTTTCCTCGTGAAGACCCACAGCAGATGTACTACTGAAGACGTTGTGTTATTCCCCTGCGGGGAATCCTCTCTGATTGGGCACTCAGTGTAATGGTGAACATATTTCCACTGCAGCAGGCCCTAACGCACCTATGGGAACCTCATCGGGCTTCCAAGTTGGGTCCTAAGTTTTCCCTCCCCACCCCAAATTGTATTTAATAGCCCACTTGCTCTCCTATGACAGCAGTTGCATTGCAATAGAATAAATTTCCACTGCTGTTACTATGAGTCAGATCACTCGGAGGAATAGTTAAACTGCAGCAATTCCCTCTAGAGACCCAGAACCTCAAAGAGAGAAAGGAAAGCTCCTGATGACGTGAAGATATGTGGACTCTACTGCTCTGACAGCTCTGCTTATTGGCTTTCCAAGATTTTCCCACAGAGCATGATGCACACTGACTCTGTCGCCTCCTTTCTAGGGACGGTTCATGCACAGCAGAGCCTGGCCCTGCACATTTCTAATTCCCTTAATACTCTCCAAGTGACGGTGACAGGGAGTAAAGTATGTTTCTAGAGGAAAAGTCCCAAGAAATCAGATTTTACCAAAACCCTATTAAACTGTCATGCACTTTAAAGTAAAAATCCATTGCTTTCCCAGTTGATTCATAAACCCTGTCCTTATATATAGAAGCCTTTTCCCTGGCTAATCAGGCTCATCTTCTCCTCTTCTTCCTTAAGGGAGGTGATTGCACAGTTCAGGGCTTTTGGCATTACAGCTCTTTACCACAGGCTCTGTTGTACTCAGGGTTTCCATTACACAGAACAATCAGAGCTACCTCTTGTGGCTAATTTAACACCTGTAAATTGCCATGTGCATTAATGAACAACAGTGGCACATTCAAGTGGCCGACTTTTCTCCAACAGGGATATTTTTATAGATGTCACCTATTTATAATGGTCAGTGATCGTTCCCCCCAGACCCCCAATTTGGGCTATTTTTACATGTGAAATCAAGTACAGTCACTCCTCACTTAAAGCCGTCCCAGTTAATGTTGTTTCGTTGCTGATCAATTATCGTTTGGCAGCCTCCTGCTTTGTCTACTGCTTGCAGGAAAAGCAGCCCCTTGCAGCTAGCTGGTGGGGGCTTGGAACCAGGGTGGACGAGCAGCCCCCATCAGCTCTCCACTCCCCTACGTTCCCTGTGCAGCTGCTGCCTGCAGTTCAGCTGTGTCCCTCCCCCCTCACTGCCATACGCTGCTCCTGCCCTCTGCCTTGGAGCTGCTCCCCAAGACTCCTGCTTGCTGTGCCCGCGGGTGGGGGCGGGAAGAAGAGGGGGGCTAATGTCAGGGTGCCCGCCTCCCCCCACATCCCGCTCACCCTATCTTCCATAGAGCAGGAGGGAACACACCAGGGCTCAGGACCCAGGGAGCTTGCAGCAGCTTCAGTCTCAGCAAGTTGATCTAATTAACAAGGCAGTGTACTTAAAGGGGAAATGTGCATACCTCCCTCCATTCCTGCTGTCTTGTAGAGTGAGAGAGTTAAGCCTTGAGGGCTCAGCCAATTGCTAGTTCATCATTTAGCAGTAAGGGAAATATCCCACCCTCTGACTCCTCCACCTCAACCAAGCTTCACAGTCATCATCACTGTGTACCAGTATTACATTGTTTGTTTAAAACATATAGTGAGTGAGTGTGTGTGTGTGTGTGTTTATTATATATATATAAAAAATATGGTCTTTTGTCTGGTGAAAAAAATTCCTGGAACCTAACCCCCTCAGTTACATTAATTCTTACAGGGAAATTGGATTCGCTTAACACCGTTTCGCTTAAAGTCGCATTTTTCAGGAACATAATTACAACATTAAGTGAGGAGTTACTTACCAAATAGCGCCAATCCAGTCCAGTTAAGCTGAAGAAAGATGCACAAGATCTAAAAGACTTGTCAGACTGCTCTGGAATTATGTTCTTTATCAATGTTTCATTTATGACAACAGCATTACGTAAAATGTACATTTACATTTCCCAGAAGGAGCAGATCACCCACACCCTTTTAAAAAGAGGAGTTCTGAAATGAAGACTAGCTTCTGTGGGTCTGCCACCACTGCATTTTGGAGTGAGCTATCCAGCATGGGTTGACAGATTCAGGCTAGTAGGGCTCACACTACTGAGTCGCAGCTTCAACGAAGTCTCAATACAGCTACATTTAGAGCATCAACGCATGCCTGGCTTGCCCTTGTCTGTCAATCTGGGCTGTGAAGCTTGCTTCCACTGGCTCCAAAATGCTGGGCAGACATACCTGTTTAGACTCTGTCATCACTGCAACAAGAAAAGAAGTGTGTCTTTGCACCAATATAGCTAACGTCAGATTGCTAGCGATGTAGAATCCTAGCAGAGACAAGACGCTGTAGTTTTCCCCTCCAAGTCGCTAGCTGAGGTCAACTCTAGACTGCCACCTGGAGTTCAGCTCCGGTTTTCACCTCAATGGAGCTAGTCAAGGGGGTCATACATTATGACAGTGGTTCTCAAACTTTTGGTTTCACGAACCACGTGAAAATTGCTGAGGGTCTCGGTAGACCATTTAATGAGCTTTCCAAATGTTGTTTGTACTGTTAGCTAACTATTGTAAAGTGCTTTGAATAGAAGCGCTATATACAAAACCCCTTAATAATAAACAACAGTTTTTGTTCCACAAATAAAAGCACACGACTCATATTTTAATATCAGTAGGCTTACTTTTCTAATGCTATGGATGTGCCCTCTCTCCCCTACCTTGGCAGGCCCCAAGCTGGGGCTGGGAATGACAAGGGGTGGAGGGGGAGTCTCTCCTCCTCTCCCCCACCACAGCAGCCCCTGATCTGGGCTAGGAAGGAGGACTGTGTCTCCCCAGCAGCCACAGCCCTGGAGCTGGGGAAATCATCTCTTTCTCTGGCCACTGCAGCCCTTCACACCCCTGATTCCCCACACCCCCTCTTCTCAAGGCCACCACCTCACCTTACATGTGCATCTTCTCCAGGGTCCAGGCACCTAAGCTCCACTAATTAGGTGGGCAACCCTTCATTCTCTCATGTGCAACCACCCAGAAACACACCTTAGAGGCAATTATCCATGGACCACTTGAATGGAGCTCGCGGGTGATTGGTGGTCTGTGGACCACAGTTTGAGAACCTCTGCACTATGGGTATATCTATATTTGATTCCCAGCTCACGTGGGTGCACTCTTGCTCAGGGCCAGCTCCAGGTTTTTTGCTGCCCCAAGCGGCAAAAAAATAAATAAATAAAAAAGCCACGGCAGTGCAATCACGCTGCTTCACTCTTCAGCGGCAAATCAGTGGCGCGTCCTTCGCTCCAAGAGAGACTGAGGGACCCACCGCTGAATTCCCAGACATGCCGCCCTTTGGTATTGGCTGCCCCAGCACCTGCTTCTTTAGCTGGTGCCTGGAGCCAGCCCTGCCTTTGCTATCTGCTTGAGCTAGCACACTAAAAATAGCAGTTTGGCTGGAATAGCATGGACAGTGGCTTGGGCTAGTCACCTGAGTATCTCCCCTCGGGGTCCAGGTAGGTTTGTACTCAGGTAACAAGCCCAAGCTACCCCAGGTATATTGCTATTTTTAGCACACTAGCTCAAACAGAGCTAGCATTTGTACATCAAAGCGAGCTGGAAATCACACCTACCAGCTCAAACTGACATATTCGTAGCATGTGACACTGACACACATGCACTTCTGTGAAAATATTTTGGTCTTGTTCCAGTGCAGAATAAAACAAATGTCAAAACCTTGAAAAAACAACAAGGACTCCTTGTGGCACCTTAGAGACTAACAAATTTATTTGGGCATAAGCTTTTGTGGGCTACAGCCCACCTTGAAAATGGCAACAAAACGGAATTGTCAACCTCCAGTCAGTTCTAGTAAAAACTGTGCTTTGTCCTGCAGATCTTACATCGAGTTAGTGATCTCAGTGTAAAAACGTACATCTTTTCACAGTGAAGACAAAGGCTTAGTTAGTCCTGGTTTTAGCTTTACAGAAACAAGTGCTGAGTGCTACAATGAATGGTTGTCAAGAGAGGTAAACTTATCAGGGGCGGCTCCAGGCCCCAGCACGCCAAGCCTGTGCCTGGGGCGGCAAGCCGCGGGGGGTGCTTTGCCAGTCGCTATGAGGGCGGCAGGCAGACTGCCTTCAGCTGCATGCCTGCGGGAGGTCAGCTGAAACCGCGGCACCAGCAGACCCTCCTCAGGCAAGCCGCCGAAGGCAGCCTGCCTGCCGTGCTTGGGGCGGCAAAATGCCTAGAGCTGCCCCTGCTTCTTATCAAAGTTTCCCTTCCAGAAGCCTTCTTATAGTGAGAGATCTCACACTTTTTGAATTGACTATTGAGAATGATGGGATGCAGAGCACACCACTTGAAAAACTACGCTAAGTTACAACCTAGGAGATGATGCACAGGACACAAGGGATCTGGTTTTGCTCTCATTTACCGATTTATGTCATGATCGGGACAGGAGCGGTTGGACCTAGTAGCCAGAGTGGGAGTCAGGGTGTTAGAGTTTTCAAAACCCAAAGCAGTGGAAACTTAACTCTTTTACTCCAGGTGGTTTTAGGAATGAATCAATGGGAACACAGCAATTCTGTCCGATGAAAGATTAATACAAGTAACTGTGTTCTAATCTAAAACTACAGTTCATTAGATTTAAGCACACACAAAACATAAGCAATCGGTTTACGACATCCCAAATAATTACCTAGAATCTGAGATGGTATTGAGTAATTAACAGCAGATCCACAATGACTGGTCACTTCTCCACCAGGGAAAAAGTCTCTCAGGATAGCTTCAGAGGACTGCTCCAAAGTACACTCTATTATCCAGTCTTTTTATAACTAACTTTTACAAAACACACAGCTCATAATGTCCCCTGATGGGTCATCACCACTCCTATAAACTATTAACTACATACTATATTAACTATATAACTATTAACTATATAAACCACTTCAATAAACTATTTATCAACAAATATTCCTAGCAATCTTAATCACAATAAGATTCTATAGTAAAGAGGCTCAAAACTCAAGGTTTCCATTCACTCAGTTGTCTTTCAGTCTCAAAATGTTGATACTTTTTCCTCCCTCCTCCCATTGTGATTAGCAGAAACTGCAAATCCATTTGACCTTGCCTCCAAAATCCCTTCTCATTCAAATTAACCCTTAACTAGGCGGTGTTCTATTTTATTAAAACATGTTTTACATACACACAATATGCTTGCAATTAGCTTGATAAAAATCTGGCGGTACACATACTCCTCAAATCCAGGGCAACAAGGGTACCAGAAGGCTAGAGTCCAATACAGGCCAGATGGCAAACCAAGAGGCAGGCAGAGTCAGGTTACTGGGAGGTCGGAGTCTGAGATGGTCAAATGGCAAACCAAGAATCAGGAGACAAGAAGAGTCATAAGCTGGAATCTGGGTTCTCTTACACATGGTCTCTGAAACAGTCAGGCAGTCTGTGTTGATGCTGAGACAGTCCTCTGTCGTCGCTTCCTGGCTTAAGTACTGGTGCCAGACAATCCGTGGACTGTGAGGAACTGCCATTCAGGTCCTGTTGGGCAGTACTTTGTGCTGAGCCCAGCCTCGTGCAGCCCTCCTACAGCATCCCAGCCTAAACCTTCTGTGGTGGATACATCAGCAGCCTAGATCCACGCTGGTCCCAGGTTCTAGCCCTGCAGGTTCTTATAATTTAACTATATTGACATCCGTTGAGTTACTCATAATTTACATCAGTGTAAGTAAGCAAATTCAGAATCAGGACCAGTAAGCCAGTAGGCCAACTCACCAGCCTAGGCACAAAATATACTCTCCAAACACGGGATTTCTGTCCCTTTTTTTCTTCAGGGCTTTGGTTGCATTCCTTCAAAATAAAACTGTTCAATACGAATTCAACATCTCAATCACATACTTTCCCTCAACCCAAGGTTGTCTTCAGTAGCATACTGTGATGCTCTATACCATTATGTTCACCACTTTTACAAGATTATAATAAATTTTATACAAAGTATGCCTTGTGAGGTATTATTTGAAAACTCATAATTTGCTGAACATTATTGTTCTTCTGGTAAAATACATGTAGCAACACTGTATGTAAAGTTAAGATTTTACCATACAATATTGCTGTAACATGTTTCAAAGTTGGAAAAACAGGTCCCAGCCAGTTTTTCAGAGACAAAGACATACTGCCACCTCAGACAGGTGTCAACAAAGTCAAATTGGCTATCATTTAGTTCACCAGTCATTCTCTGGCAGAGGGAAGGTGTGAACAAGAAATTTGCATGTCATCGCAAGGATGTCAGACCTCAAGTCCACAAGACACAGTTTGTCACCATGACTGAGCAAGGACATTTCTAGCATAAGGAAATGAATTATACAGAGGGAAGAAAAAAGCTTGACCTCACTTTCCTCCTGACATCAACAACTCTTAAAAAAATGAACTTGGTGTCAGAGAGAGGAGAGCCCTAGCTGGGGGGTTCTTCAGCTAGTACAGACTAGTGTAAACTTATGGTGCGAGAAACCTTTTTGCTTTTAAGTTCACGTAGGCATTTAGTTTGTATTTTATCTTTTTATTTCTTTTACAACCAATCCTGAGTTTTATGCCTCATTACTTTTACTCACTTAAAATCTGTTTTCTCCCTGTGGTTAATAAACTTGTTTCACTGTTTTATCTACCCAGTGTGTTTGGACTAAAGTGTGTGGGAAACTCCATTTGGAATAACAAAGCTGGTGCATATAATTTTCCTTTGATGAAATGATGGACTTTCGATGAGCTTGAATTGTTCGGAAAGGTGCCAGGCAATGCAAACACACACTTCTGGGGTAACGTCTGCACTTAGAGTATTTGCTGGTGTGCTTCTGCAGTATAATTCATGAGTGGCTAGCTAGTGGCACTCAATGCTGTGCAGCAGGGAGCAAGTTACATGCCAGAAGCTGTGTGTTAACTGGCCAGGAATGGCTGGTCACCAGTAAAGAAGTGTAAAAGGAAGCCCCGGTTGGAGAACTGAGGAAACATAGCTATTCACCTGTCTAACCTTGGCAATGTCACACTTATATATGCCCCGCAGCAATTACGTTCCACAGGGTGTCTGCCTAATAGTCAAGGGTAGCCTTCCTGTTCCCTTCTCATACCTAGTCTGCTCCTGGTAGGATTACACTCTGCAGCCCATCCACCCACAAGTCCTGGATAAACTCGAGTGTCTCCTGCAGGAGCCTATTCCTGGCAGCTCTTCCTTGCAAATGAGCTACTTACTGGCTCTTATGAAGAGCAGGTGATCTTCATGCTATCACCTGCTCCCTAGCCTCACAATGTCAGCTGGCAGGCAGCTGATTTGTCACAAGTAGGACCTAAACCCAATGCTCGTAACAGGCCATCTGACTCTCTGACATGACTTGTGTCAATTTCTAATGTAGGCAGGAGTCTCTATCAGTGGCCTTCCAGCCTCATGAAGCAGGAAAGGTTGATCACTGACTTTTCCAAGAATTAACTATAACCTATTGCTTAACAATGATCATTCATTTTACTGCTGCCCAGGTCTCATGGATTTACTGAGTTATGAGATCGCTGAAGATAATTTGCTGGGAGAGAAATACAGCAATGCACAGACAATCCAGGAAGTTTTTGGAGAGGGTTGGGAACAACTTCCTGGTGCAAGTGCTGGAGGAACCAACTAGCTGCTGCGCTCCTCTTGGTCTGCTGCTCACAAACAGGGAAGAATTGGTAGGGAAAGTAGAAGTGAGTGGCAACCTATGCAGCAGTGACCATGAGATGGTCAAGTTCAGGATCTTGACAAAAGGAAGAAAGGAGGGAGAGCAGCAGAATACAAACCCTGGACTTCAGAAAAGCAAAATTTGACTCCCTCAGGGAACTGATGGGCAGGATCCCCTGGGAGGCTAATATGAGAGAGGAATGGAGTCCAGGAGAGCTGGCTGTATTTTAAAGAAGCCTTATTGAGGGTGCAGGAACAAGTCATCCCGATGTGCAGAAAGAATAGGAAATATGGCAGGCAACCAGCTTGGCTTAACAGAGAAATCTTCAGTGAACTTAAACACAAAAAGGAAGCTTACAAGAAGCATGCAGGGGTGTAATCAGGAAGGCCAAAGCACAATTGAAGTTGCAGCTAGCAAAAGATGTGAAGGGCAACAAGAAAGGTTTCTACAGGTCTGTTAGCAACAAGAAGGTCAGGGGAAGTGTGGGACCCTTACTGAATGGGGGAGGTAACCTAGTGACAGAAGATGTGGAAAAAGCTGAAGCACTCAATGCTTTTTTTGCCTCGGTCTTCACAGACAAGGTCAGCTCCGAGACTGCTGCACTGGGCAGCACAGTATGGGGGTGGGAGATGAGCAGCCCTCAGCGGTGAAAGAATAGGTTAAGGACTATTTAGAAAAGCTGGACATGCACAAGTCCATTGGGCTGGATCTAATGCATCCGAGGGTGCTGAGGGATTTGGCCGATGTGATTGCAGAGCCATTGGCCATTATCTTTGAAAACTCATGGTGATTGAGGGAGGTCTCAGACGATTGGAACAAGGCAAATATAGTGCCCATCTTTAAAAAAGGGAAGAAGGAGAATCCGGGGAACTACAGGTCAATCAGCCTCACCTCATTCCCTGGAAAAATCATGGAATAGGTCCAAGGAATCCATTTTGAAGCACTTGGAGGAGAGGAAGGTGATCAGGAACAGTCAACATAGATTCATCAAGGGCAAGTCATGCCTGATCAACCTGATTGCCTTCTATGATGAGATAACTGGCTCTGTGGATATGGGGAAAGTGGTGGATGTGATATCTTGACTTTAGCAAAGCTTTTGATATGGTCTCCCACAGTATTCTTGCCAGCAAGTATATAGGATGAATGGACTATAAGGTGGATAGAAAGCTGGCTATATCATCAGGTTCAACGGGTAGTGATCAATGGCTTGATGTTTAGTTGGCAGCCAGTATCAAGCGGAGTGCCACAGGGATCAGTTTTGTTCAACATCTTCATTAATGATCTGGATGATGGAACGGACTGCACCCTCAGTAAGTTCAAGTAAGGCACTTAAGCTGGGGGGAGAGATAGATACACTGGAGGATAGGGATAGGGTCCAGAGTGACCTGGAAAAGTTGGAGGATTGGGCCAAAAGAAATCTGATGAGGTTCAACAAGGACAAGTGAAGAGTCCTGCCCTTAGGATAGAAGAATCCCATGCACTGCTACAGGCTGGGGACCGAGTGGGTAAGTGACAGTTCTGCAGAAAAGGACCTGGGGATTACACTGGATGAAAAGCTGGATATGAGTCAACAGCCTTGTTGCCAAGAAGGCTAACAGCATATTGGGCTGCATAAATAGGAATGTTGACAGCAGATCGAGGGAAGTGATTGTTCCCTCTGTTCAGCACTGGTGAGGCCACATCTGGAGTATTGCATCCAGTTTTGGGCCCCCCACTACAGAAAGGATATGGACAAATTGTATAGAGTTCGTCAGAAAGCAACAAAAATGATTATGGGTCTGGGGCACATGACTTCTGAGGAGAGGCTGAGGGAACTGGGCATATTTAGTCTGCAGAAGAGAAGAGTGAGGGGGGATTTGATAGCAGCCTTCAACTGTCTGAAGAGGGGTTCCAAAGAGGATGGATCTAGGCTGTTCTCAGTAGTGGCAGATGACAGAAAAAGAAGCAATGGTCTCAAGTTGCAGTGGAGGAGGTCTAGGTTGAATATTAGGAAAAAGCTATTTCACTAGGAGGGTGGTGAAACACTGGAATGGGTTACCTAGCGAGCTGGTGGAATTTCCATCCTTAGAGGTTTTTAAGGCCCAGATTGACAAAGCCCTGGCTGGAATGATTTAGTTGGTGTTGGTCCTGCTTTGAGCAGGTGGTTAGACTAGATGACCTCCTGAGGTCTCTTCCCAACTTAATCTTCTATGATTCTATGAATAAAGCGCATATGAGATATGATTGAAACGTGAGAGAAGATTTAGATCTGAATTTTCCTAATTCAACAGGGTTTAAAATTGCAGTTCTGGTTTTATCCCTTCTCTATTAGTAATATTTTGCATAGATATTAAAAACTTCCATCTAGATCTGGAAACTGAAAATTCATACTGCTTGCAGGAAATGTCAACAGCTCAGAATTAGTTTCCATGGGAACAGGAATGGAAAATTCAAGTATTTTGCAAATGAAAAATTCAAAAAAAAATTGAATTGCAAATGTCCAAATGAAATTTTTGAATTTTTTATTTTTATTTGAAAATGACATTTGTTGCTTTGGTTTCCCCAACAGAAAAAAAAATGAATCAAAATTGACATTTTTCTGTAGAAAATTTTTATTTGGGCAAAACCACATTTTCCACTGGGAAAAAGTTTCATGTGAAAAGATTCAACCAGGTCTGTTGGGGCAGGGAACAGGTTTATGTTCTGTGTTTGTGCAGTGCCTTGTCCTGGACTGGGGCTCAAAGGTGTTATGAGAATACAAATAAATAATAATATTCTCACCCAGTGATACAAGTGCTTGACAAACACAGGCCTTGATTCTGCAATGGGCTCTGTTAATTCACTGATTCTAGTTGGACTCCAGCCATGCCATCATAACTCACTGCAGAAGAGATACCATTGGTAAGTAATATTATCACTGTTTCTCAGGCTGAGGAAACTGAAGCACAAAAAAGTTAAGTGACAGGACTGATGCGACAAACCAAGCAGTGGCAAAGGTAGGGTATAATCCAAGTCTCCTGACTCCCAATCCCTCCGCTCCAACCATCTATTCCTCATCTTCTGAAGGATCATGCCACATTGAGGGCAACCGACAGGATAGACCAGTGATCTGCTCATGTGTGTCATTTTCTGTGTTCTTATTTGAAAGCATTATGTTTATTTCCTTCTCTTTGTTTTACAAGAGAGAAAATTGCTACGTAGAATCTGACTAATGTTTTATTTCAGTCGTTTTCAATTTTCTTGATCAATGTTCACGTCTTTGTAAAATACTAATTAATTGGTTAATGACTTGTATCTGTGTGAAATGACATAGCAATACAACTATTTTAATTGAAGCATGAATATTGGAAAAAGATATGTGCCTAGGCTACAGCAACACAAACATTGCCCATGGATTTGAGGAGTGTTTCATGACTCTATTCCCTTGCAATACATCAATAAAATAGTCACTATGAGAACCCCAGGAGAGGCACACTCTTATTATCCCGGGAGTCCCAGTAGACAGGTACAGCTCTAAATGTTAGAACAGGCACGCTGAAAGAAACCAGTAAGTCAGTTACAGGTGTAATTAAACACCTTTCAATGTAGCATTAAGGCATAGCTGGAAAATTATTCCAGTCACGTGGAGCCAACCAGGCAAGAAAAGTTTCCAGAGAGTTTCTTTTAACTATTAGAAGCCTAAAATGAGGAGAGTGGAGGAGGGCCTGATTCTCATTCATACTCAAGCTTCTTTACACCACTCAAATAGCATAAAAGCGCCTTCCTGTAAATGAGAATCAGGCCCAAAGCACCAACTCTTAATTAATTCAAAGTTATATGGAAACTGTGTGATGCAAACTAAATAAGTTTACAAATGGATTGTGCATCCCTTACTTACTTTGACCAAGACTCAGGGCTTGTTTCCACAGTGGGGTAACGCACTCTGATGGGGTCTGATTTCTAAAGCTCACTATCCCAAAATGCCATTAGCTGATCTGGGGAGCTCCTACTGCACTGATGTTTGAAACAGTACTACATAGAAGAACACTAGGGAACTTTCAGTGCACACTGGCTGGGTCTACACAGACCAATTAATGCACAACACAATACCCTACCATGTAGACAAGCCCTTTCTCACATGATTAGACCCAATGAAGTCACTAGGATTTCTCATGTCAATAATCACTCATCGATTTGAGTAAAGGATGCAGAGTCTAACCTTTATATTACATACTGTAGGAGAGAAATCAGTTACATCGTCTATGGACTGCTGAATTAAAGCACCATCCTGCCCTAGAAGAGAAATATTGAAAAGTGAGAGCTACTTATTCATCAGACCTCCTCTGTGTATATTCCAACTACAGCTGGTCAGAAATTTTTCAATTGCCCCCCCCATCAGAAAATGCTAATGTATTGAAACCAAAACTTTACATAGGAAAGGGTCAGTTTTGATGAGTTTTATCTCATAAAAAAAAAGTTCTGAAATTACCAAAATATTTTATATTGAAATTTTTAACATGAAAAATGATGATTTCCTGGTTTGAAATGATTTTTGTTTAAAAATGTAAGCTAATTATAGTAAAAGTTTAGAACTATTAGAACATTTCAATTGACCAGAATCATTTTTTTCCCCTGGATTTTCACCTCACAAGTTTATTTTAGATCTTAAAGTTTTATCCCGATTCAGGATGGAAAAATTGTTAAGATCTCCAAATTTTTCATAGGCCAGGAAAACCTTGTCTGTTCAGCTTTCATTCACTCATCATTGCTTGCTCTATTGGCTTACATATTTTTTTCCTACTTTGTATTTCTTGAAGGGTCATCTATGGAAAGTGCTCAGTTCTGTTGCGTCATGTACATCACCTATGTTCTAACAGAAGCATAATTTCTGCCCTTAGTTATGCCAGTGTTACCTTCTTAAAGCCAAAGGGTAACTAAGGTCATAGTCTGAAGATAATGCAGTTGCACTGGTGTTATTCAGGGCAGAAGTTGACCTTTTTCAGTTCAGCTTTAACCCCTTCCCAAGAGATATAAGCTAAACCAAAAAGAGCCACTTATACCAGAAAAAGGGTGTCTACATGGAGGGTTAGATGGTGTAGCAATATCTGTTTAAATTCATACCTTAGTTCACCAGTATAACTTTCCCCAGTAGACAAGATCTTAGACACTTAAACAAATGTCCTGATTTTCAGAAGTGCTGAGCACTTATGAGTCCACACTTATTTCAAAGAAGCTGCTGGGCATTTGAAAATCAGTGCATCAGTATGAATGCCTCAGTATAAGTTTAGGGGCACATATGTGGACATGCATATTTTAAATCTTGGCTCAGATCTTTTGATTCCAAAATCTGTGCCTTAACGACTCAAGAAAACCACCACCCAGACCAAAAGTCTTCAGGGGAAAAAAAATGAAAATAATTGAATAGCAGCCTATGTGCCTTAGTCATGATTTTTTTGAAACTTTTAGAAGACAAGCAGGTTTCACAGAACATAAGGCAGACACCTGCAAGCTGCAGCAGTGTGCTAACTTTCCATCAAGCCAGAAAATCTAAAGCTTAAATTTAGATCATAACACCTAGATGAATTAGGCAAAACTGAAATGGATACTGATTTAGCTTCATTTTACTTCCACCATTTGGCAAGGATGCTACATTAGCACATTTCCAGGTTGATGGTAGTTTGCCAGTTAATGACCGAAGGAATAAATCTTAACTTACTTGGTAATGGATAGTGAGAGTGCAGCAAATCTACGAAATATCAGGAGCAGCTCATCAACGCTAAACAAACGTGAAAAAGTGTCACTAATTTTGAGCTGAAGAAAGCAAGTGGGAGAAGAGAGGAATTGTCCTAGATAGAAAGTAAAGGATCTAAAAGAAATAGTACATATCTTCAGTTAATAGTGAAGCAAAAAATGATGATAAATTAATAGCCTTAGTAAGTCCCTTAATATTCTTCTTTCAGCAGATACAGATCTTCATACAGAGCTTGAAACTTATTAATTCGTGTGCATCAAAACTCAGTCCACAGAGGAGCAGGTAATGAACAATAAAGAATGAATACCAATGGTGAGAGCATAAACTCTTATTATCCCTCAACCAGCTAATAAGCTGGCAACACATGCATTGATAATAAAGTGCTATGAGGCCTTGAGTACGTTATCCTTAAACTAGTATGACAGAATGCAATATATTCAGCTGGGGGAACTACATGCTATTTGTACACCGATTCCAAGTGGATAGCCTGGAATATTTCCTTAAACACAAATTCTATTTAATGTCAGATTATTGTGGTATCCTAATGGAAAGCTTTCCTAAAATTAACTAGATCTAGGCTAAAATATGAAAGCATTCTTTTTGTTCAAGAATGGCTGTTCTCAGCTAGCTGTTTTGTGCATTACAGTTAGATAAGTGCATAATAGACATTAATGGAGTTGTAAATCATAATGTAGTAGAAGTTTACAATAGGACGAGGCCTGTGGCATACACCTTTATACAGTAAGGTAGCATTCAATTTCAGCTTCCTTTTTTGCAGGTATAATTAAATCCTGCAAAATTCTGCCTCCGCTCCAAATTGCCTGTGGCCATGACTGTTGGCAAAGGAATGGCTAACTAATTACCTGGTTTGCAAGTGTACAAATTAGTTAGTCAGTCATTTAGCTACTAATATAACTTCTTGTAATTAGTTGTGGGCAGTAACAATACAGGTATAAACTCCACCAGCAAAGAAGGATTTTGAAACTGTAGTTATACACAGCTCAGTGGTTTGAGCACTGGCCTGCTAAACCCAGAACTCTGAGCTCAATCCATGAGGGGGCCAGTTAGGGATCTGGGGCAAAAAATCTGTCTGGGAACTGGTCCTGCTTTGAGCAGAGGTTGGACTAAATGACCTCCTGAGGCCTCTTCCAACCCTGATATTCTATGAATAACCTACTTCCTGCCATTTTGATGCATGCCGTCTAGTGGGTAATGTAGGCATGTTGCCCACTAGTGGGTAAATATTACTACAGCAACATCTCTAAAATGCATGGGGCTGTCACCCTCTAGTGGCTGCAGTTTAATTCATCAAGATTAACTTGTGAAATAGCAATAGACCTCTGAGTTTTTACCCCTCCTATTTCAGTATTGTCCCAAAGGTAATACAGTTTCTTAAGGACTTATATGGATCTAACATTTAATAAAAGTAGCAGACAGCACTTGTCCCAAAAGAGAGCCTCGCAAAGAATACATACTTTAAACAACAACCCTCTGCTTTCTACATTAACCAATTCTTTAAAGTATTGTCTATGACCAGACATAATATGGATAGATGCCATGCAAAATTATTACAGAAGCATCTTTAGGCACCATAGGTACTGTACAAGCACATAATATAAAAGGCAATCCTGTCTACTTATAGTTTGCATTCTAAATAGACTAGGAGGAGGAGGAGTAATAGGCACAGTGAACTACAGAAACAGACCTTGTAATCACACAACAGGTCAGTGGCTGAACTAGGAACAGAATCCAGGGGACTTGATTCTTAGTGCCAATAGAGCACACTGCTTCTCATAAGATTCTGCATAAAGATTTATTAATGTACCCAAATCCTGACCTATAAGAAACTCAGTATTCAAGTTCCTAAGCTTCATCACTGAATAATTAAGTACTCCGATAGCATGATGTAAATTAAATGCTTTCAAGAATGACAGGCATCTGATGGGTCAAATCCAAAAACCTTGAATGCTACACTGTAGACACAGTATATCAATTGAAACCCAGATTAATACCCTAAATAGCATCTGTTTGCTGATAACAGACATTTTTACAATTTATTTAGCTCTCTATTACTGTGTTATTGGCAAATTACCCTAAATATATCAACTCACATTTTTATAAGTGTGTCATACACACTATACACTCATCTTATATAACGCTGTGAACAAATCTGTAACCTCAAATAATTCATCATGTTCTAACTCTTCCTGAGATTCTAACTCTTCCTCAGGTCATTTCTTTCCAAGCTGTTTCTTTTTGTGTGGCTGTCATAAAGAAAAGAGTACTTGCACTCAAATGATAGATGTGAATCCCTAATCAGCTTAAAGGTGGAGCAGTGACATTAGTACAGATGCAAAGTGGTTTCATGCAGAGTTACCCTACGGAGTATCAAAATCTGCCGCTAAAAATGCATTGTGATCGCTTTGGCCACATTTTGCATGAAGTGCAATCTCACAGTAATCGATGGAACTTCATAAGGGTGCCAATCAGTGCAGAATTTGGCCCTTTATTTTTAATGCTGGCACCAGATCATAAAGCGTTTCTGTCACCCTATGGGTACTCAAGCATTTAATTCTATTTGCAGCTGCTGCACAGTCAGTTCCTGGGTCCCTAGTACGCTAAGGGCTAATTTCTGGCTTCATCTCATAGGGTGCAACTCACATTGAAGTTAGTGTCTGAAGTTGAAATGTGGACCGAAGATAGCACACAAAGATAAAGAGCAAGCAGGTAGAGATCTCTCTAGAACTAAACATGAGATCTATAAAGCATGTGTTGCAACCCCTTAGAGTGACTAACTCACATAGACTTTTATCTTCCACTTATGCTGCCCTGTAATAGTTTGTTCTTTAGCTCAAGGGGTAGAGGCCAGTGCTTTGTTGACAATTCAAACCATGCTGGCAACCTGTAGTGTGGATTATTTCATGAACACATCAGTTGCTATAATATAAACAAATATAAGAATAAGTAATAACTGTATCTGTAAAACAAAGGCTCTTCATATACACAAAATACATGGATTTATTTCATTTAAATTTTGGAAGGGAAAAAAGTCTTTAGAACCAGCCTCTAATTATCTTTAGCAGTTTATTGTGTAATGTGCTATACGTCTCCCCCTCGGAAGTCTGAAGGAATAGGATCGGCTAGAACATAAGAATGGCCATATTGGGTCAGACCAATAGACCATGGATCCAAGTATCCTGTCTTCCAACAGTAGCCCGTGCCAGATGCTTCAGAGCAATTAACAGAACAGGCAATCATTGAGTGATCCATCCCTGTCACCAGTCCCAGGTTCAGGCAGTCAGAGTCTAGGGACACCCAGAGCATGGGGTTGCATCCATGACCATCTTGGCTAATAGTCATTGATGTACCTGTCCTCCATGAACTTATCTAGTCTTTTTTAGAATCCCTTTATAGATTTGAACTTCACAATGATGCCTGGCAACAAATTCCACAGGTTGACTGTGCACTGTGTGAAGAAGTATTCCCTTTTGTTTGTTTTAAACATGCTGCCTATTAATTTAATTGGATGACCATTGGTTCTTTTGTTATGTAACATGGCTTTTATAAAGACCAATCATTCCTCACCAATCTATTTGAATTTTTTGAGGGGTGTAGACATGCGGTCTCACCCCAGCGGCACCTCCTGCTGGTTTCTCAGGGAATTAGCTCTTTTCCAGCCAGGAGCGCCCTCTGCAAGCCAGTGATCCACCTGTCATCTTGGCCCCCATGTCCCTCCCTGGACCTCGGTGCCCTTTTAACTGGGGTGCTGCCCCCTGACAGTACCCCACCAATCTGGGTCTTCCCTCCCTGGGAAACCCCCAACCCACGATCCCCACTGTGCCTCAGTTTTGACTACTGCCCAGTCTCCATCTAGCCCCCATTCACTGGGGCAGACTGCAGTATCAGCCACTCATGACAGGTGAAGGGGTTTGGACCTGCTGCCTTTGCCTATCCCTGGGCTGCCCCCTGCAACCCCAGTACCCTGCTGGCCTTACCCTAGGCCCCAGCTCCTCTTGCCTTCCCCTAGTCCTGCTCCACCTTGGTCACCTGGGTATACTCCCCAGCAGCCAGGCCCTTCTCCCTCTAAAGGCAGAGAGGGACACTGTCTGGGCTTCTGGCTCACTGCCTCTTATAGGTGCCAGCTGGGCCTGATTGGGACCTGGCCACAGGTGAGCCTGCTTTCCCCCAATCAACCCAAGCTTCTTGCCCAGCCACAGCCCTTTCCTGGGCTGTTTGAAGCCCTGAAGGGCAGGAGCGGGTAAGTGCCCCACTACAAGGGGATCAACCAATATGTGGACAAGGGTGATCTAGTGGATAAAGTGTACTTAGATTTTCAGAAAGCCTTTGACAAGGTCCCTCACCAAAGGCTCTTAAGCAAAGTAAGCTGTCATGGGATAAGAGACAAGGTCCTCTCATGGATTGGTGACTGGTTAAAAGAGAGGAAACAAAGGGTAGGGATATAGTCAGTTTTCAGAATGGAGAGAGGTAAATAGTGGTGTCCCACAGCGGTCTGGTTCTGGGACCAGTCCTATTCACTATATTCATAAATAATCTGGAAAAAGGGATAAAGAGTAAGGTTGCAAAATTTGCAGATGATACAAAACTACTGAAGATAGTTAAGTCCCAGGCAGACTGCAAAGAGCTACAAAAGGATCTCACAAAACTGGTGACTGGGCAACAAAATAGCAGATGAAATTCAATGTTGATAAGTGAACACTGGGAAAACAATCTTGACTATACATACAAACTGATGGTGTCTACACCAGCTCTTACCATTCAAGAAAGATCTTGGAGTCATTGCTGATAATTCTTTGAAAATATCAGCTCAATGTGCAGTAAAAAAAGCTTCTAGAATGTTAGAATCCATTAGGAAAGGGATAGACAATAAGACAAAAAATATCACAATGCCTGTATATAAATCCATGGTACACCCACATTTTGAATACTGCATGTAGATCTGGTCACCCCATCTTAGAAAAAGATAGATTAGAATTGGAAATGTTAGAGAAAAGGGTAACAAAATGATTAAGAATATGGAACAGCTTCGGTGTGAGGAGAGATTAAAATGACTGCCACTTTTCATCTTGGAAAAGAGAGATTACTAAAAGGGGATATAATAGAGAGCTATAAAATCTTGACTGGTGTGGAGAAAGTGAATAAGGAAATGTTATTTACTTCTTCACATAACACAAGAACCAGGGGTCGCCCAATGAAATTAATATATAGCAGGTTTAAAATAAACAAAAGGAACTATTTCTTCACACAGTGCAGAGTCAACCTGTGGAACTCCTTGCCAGGGGATGTTGTAAAGGCCAAATCTATAAAGGCGTTCAAAAAAGACTAGATAAGTTTATGAAGGATAGGTCCTTCAGTGGCTATTACCCAGGATGGGCAGGGATGCAACACCATTCTCTGAATGTCCCTAGTCTCTATTTGCCAGAAGCTGGGAATGGATGACAAAGGATGGACCACTTGATGATTACCTGTTCTGTTCATTCCCTCTGAAGCATCTGAAGCTGGCCACTGCTGGACCACAAGATACTGGGATAGATGGACTATTGGTCTGACCCAGTACTGCTGTTCTTATGTTCTTAATTGTTCTTGGACAGAGAACGGAGCCTCATTATTTTCTTTCACTGAGAGGAGTGGTGGTTGTACCACGGTATATGCGTGTGTTGCTGTTACTGTCACACTCAGTATTTCCTCTGTTTTCCTTGTCACACTGACTTATAATACCAGTCTTTTTTGTGTTTTAGCTCTCTCTGATGCCTAGTCATGTCTATAGACTTTTCTATCACAAACAATATCCATCAGTTCCTCTTCTCATGAAAAATATTCCATTTTCATAGGAAATATTTGGATTTCTCTGAGAAAGAAAGAACTGGTGTTTCATAGGCTATCAGGGTTGGAAGGGGTTCTGTACTCCAACCCCCTGCTCAATGCAGGACTGATCCCCAACTAAATCCCCAAATGGACCCCCCCAAGGATTGAATTCACAACTCTGGGTTTAGCAGGCTAATGCTCAAACCACTGAGCTATCTCTCCCCGCTGTGGCATTTGTTTTTATGGTTTGCTTTGGCTTGCTTTTCTAGTAGGTTGGCTCTGTGAGATGGGGGGACAACCAAAAACTGAACATTTACAATTAGTGGTTTTCAGTGAAGAACCAAAAAATATCATCATTTCTTTTTTTATGAAAATGAAAATCTTCATTCTTATCAAAACTTTGTTCCTTCTGCAGGTTTCACCAGTGATGTACTCAGTTTTCATTTCCAGTGATACATATAGCTGACAATGGATATACTTTAAGACACAGTTAGTACTGACTGAAAACACAGAAATATTTGAAGCCTGATATCTCTGGTGTTTCATAAAAAGTAAGTCCTATCTGGAATACTGGGTGAAAACACACCTGAACTTTGGGAGAGTTTCAATCTGGACCCAAGCTTTATGGCTGTGGCCTCTATCAGAAATGGCCTAGATAAACCTTTGAGTTGGAACATAACCCTGAATGTTGGGAAAGCTTGGATTTGAAGATCACTGTAGATCCTGTCTTTACAAACTGGAGCCATCTCTGGTATATAATAATGTAAAAAAACAAAACAATAGAGTTGGAAAAAACAGGAAAACATTTTTCAGAACGCTATGTGGAAAAAAAATGTATTCAATGTTGATGAAAACTTGAAATTAAAATAATTTAGTGAAGCTCTACTAAGTAGTTTTTTAAAGCAGCGAAGAAAGTTCCCTGTGGTTCTTCAAAGGAGAATGAAAAAGCTCTTTCTTATCCAACAACACTGCTATTAAATTTAGCTGACAGTTATGTATAGAACAGACTTCAACCCACATTGATGATAATCTGATGTGAGTCTATCAAATTCTGCTGTTGATTGGGAGAAAAAGCACAATTAAGAAACCCAAGGACATGCTTCAAACAAATGTATTTTATTGCACAATACAACTGCACTTTGAATAGGGAGCTGGAGTACTATCCAATAACAGAATTAGTGGAGTTCTTTTGTCTAGCTGGATCAGCGTTAGAAACATTAGAACTGATGGATGAAGCAATGGGAGAAGATTTTGTTTCAAAAAGTCCTTGAGTGTTTACATGTACTGATGACATCTGGCCTTGAAAAGTCTGGCTATTCTGTTTGCCAAAAGCTTTTCTCCTTGCATGTAAATCTCTGAAAACCCAAGGGTATTTTGAAATGTAGCAAACTCCTCTGTGTAGCCCATTCATGGCGCTATGGAATTCCTTGCTTTCTCTGGCCTGACTCAAAGGTTCTGGCCTGTGCTCTTAATTGGTTCTCAAATAGAAATTTCTTTGGATGCTTTTGCTTAGCTCATGTGTATGCAGACATATTCCCCTGCTGAGAACTTAATCCTCTTCTCATTCCGAACACCCAACACACTAGCATCAGTGTAAACAAATTTCCAAAACTCTGCTTTGTCCTTTTGGTAAGTCCACATTCACATGAGCACAACTGCAATGTGCCACAGACAAGGTCCTCTACCAGATCAAGCTTTTGTTGCAAGGAATAACCCCCCCACTCCAACCCATTTATTTTTCCTTTTGATATGTTACAGAAAGAAGAACTAGGCATGGATAGCGTTTTCCCATTTATATTTAGAAATGTTCTCCTTTCTCTAATTTTGCCCTTCACTTTCCTTTTTTATTTCCTGTCAGGCTCTCCACCCCAGGCCCCTCATTTTTTTGGTCTCTTCTGGTACTTGGTTTGTCAGGTTTGTTAAAGGATAGTGATTTAAATGTTATTGTGCCTAATAACACGGGGGAAGGTGTCAGACCTCCATAATGGTCAATTATGAATAAGCATTTCTATTGATTATGAAAAAGGGTAAATGTTAATTTGGAACTAGACTAAAAAATACCAGTGAGAAAGAAGGGTGGTAAGTGAGAGAAGAGAGAGGCCAAGATTTTCAAACCCAGCTGCCTAAAGTTAGGCTCCTAAATCCATACCCACTGAGATGTTCCTTTTAAGGTTATTGAGGTCAGTGGGAGCTGTTGGGAGCTCAGCACTTTTGCTGAGGTGCCTAAATATGAATTTAGGAGCCTAACTTTAGGCAGATGAGTATCAGACCCATTGTGGGCCGTATATACTGTGGCTAAGCACTTGCTGAGGTGACACACATTTCTATTCAGCTACGTCTATAACAAATACACAAATTTAATCTCATCTCACCCACAAAGAACATACTCTCCATGCCCTGTGCATTGTACTTTTGATATTAAAAACACATTACCATATTAAGCATATTACTATGCTAAAAAAAGCTGAGATTAGTACATATTTCTAAGCACTTATTTTAACCAAAGTTCTAAAATACAGATCTAATAATATTTTCCTGCTCTGTTTTTAACTGTTTCAGAGACCTCCATGCAATTTCTGTGAAGGTGACACATGAGCACAACACGCTCTCTACCAGTGTCTCATCAGCACAAACACCCCTTCCTGCAATGTCGCATAAGCACAACCCCCTGTCTCATAGCTTCACATTAGTGCATGCCCCCTGGACAACTGCTAAAGCACACACTGGAAGAAACCATCTTAAATCAAAGGACTAAAAGTCAGCATCTCAGAAGCCACCAAAGTGGCTGTACAGGATGATGTTTGGGGTCTATCCTCAGCTGGTGTGACTCTGCATATCTCCTTTGGTTTCAGTGAGGATTTGGCCTATGGTTTTAAAAATTGTGCTAAATACTTTCCAGGATGTAAAGGGTTCCTTTGATTTCAATTATAAACCATTTTTACCAAAGGCCTAGCATAATCTTAAAACAGAAACATGCCTCTCTCAACTACAGGGTACGACACTCTTAAAAATGAAGATCTTGCCATGAGGGTGTGTTTGTGTATTTCCGTATCATTTCAGAGGCAAGCAGAAGGGTGGAAATAGTCCATGAAAGTCTGTGTGGCAGTGGAATTGACTTTTGATTTTAAGACAGGAATAGTCTATGTAGGGTAGCCTATTAAGGCCAGCCCATCTAGCCTTCGACTCTCCCTGTTAACTCTTATAGTCCACTACAGACACAGAGATCTCTCCCCGCACCTCCGCCCGTTCTCCCATTCCACCAACAATGCTGGCTCTAATTGTCTGCATCAAACGTTAAAAAAAAAAAAAAAAAGTGTCATACTTTCTTTCATGCTGCCTCTTGTGTGTGGAAGCATCTCCCTGTAAAAGTATGTAAGGCCACTACATTTTAACACCTCTTTTACATCAACGTATGCCATAGATGTCTAAAAAACACTTGACAGTGGCTGGACAGGTGGTATGCTGGGACTGCTAATAATCAGACAGCTGGTTACAACTATCTCATGATTATCTAGTGATCCCCATCTGTTTGGCATATCCACCTGTTGTCTCTGGTTTTAAATTTACACTAATCTTTCCAGGGCATATTGAAAACAGACCGGCAGGTCAATTGGCATATTTAAACAGACTGGCATAAACGTATTTTTGTTCTGTTACTACAGTGCCTAACATAATGAGGACCTGGCTCTAGGCACTAACAATACAAATAAATAAAAATGGTGATGATCTCATATACTAAAGCAGACCATGGCATGTGGACATCTCCCAAGGGTAAGAAACTTCTGAGTGGTAAGAGGTGGACTAGATATAGGGGTTTATTTGTATTACTGTATATAAAAGTGGTGGAATAAACAAGGTACTCTTGTGGGAATACTTTGGCAAGGCGTTGGGTTTTCCACTTAGCACTGAGTAGGATAAGGGTAGCAGTCATTCTGTTTTTTTCTGTCAGTGAATTCCATAGCCTTGCATCACTTCCTGTGAAGGTTATATCTCCCACCTCACAATTCTTCCTCTATTGTTGATTGCATGTTATGGGTTTGACACAGGAACCATTTAGTGAAACAATAGCCAATGACAATCTCGTGGTCAGATTAGATTGACATAATGATCCCTTCTGGTCTTCTATGAATCTCTTTCTGTTTCTTTTTTCCAAGTGAATAGCACCAAATAGAGGTGAAACAAGTGATATTTGGGAGGCCTGATCCTGCCAGCTTTGGTCCTTATAAAATACCTTATTCTAGGAGTGTTTTGGAAATGTCAGTAGAATCATTCAATGGTTCTCTGTACATGCCTACTGGAAGACATCAGCCCAGAAATCAGTAATAGAACTGGTCATGAATTTTTCAATTGTTTTATCATTGAAAGAAGCAGAATTGTCAAAACTTAAATTAGTCATGAAGCAGATCCAGTTTCAATGAACCTCCCTACTCTCAACATTTTTGAAAAATAAGGTTTCAGTTTTTCAAGTCAAAACAACTTTTCATTTCAAAATATATTAGTAAATTCAGATTAAAACAGGTTAAAAAAGAAAAAAGGTGAAATCAAAAGGATCTGTTTTGATTGACCCAAAACCAAATTTTCAGTCTGTAGAAATCTGAGATTCAACCTTTATTCCAATTAAAGCCTGGTTGCCTATTAGAACCAAGTGAATTCTGGTAACTAGATTGCAGGGATTGGCATAACAACCATATGGTTATTTCTCAGTGGCCATACTGAGAATATGCAAATCTCTTTTCTCTGACTGGTTCTTCCTTTCAGAATTTTCAAGCCATTTGACAAACACACCAGCTCACATTCTCACTCCCTACAGCTGTAACAGAGCTCCAAGCTACTAGCCCCTACTTCAGTGAAAAGGGGAGAAATTACCAAGAGTCAGAAAAAATGGACATCTGAAATTCTTTAAAAAAAGTTTTAGACAACTTTTTTTATTTTGGTAGTACCTGGAGGCCCCAGACAAGATTAGGTTTCCATTGTGCTAGGCCTCATATAAACACATGAGAGACAGTCCCTGCCCTCAGTAGTTTACAATCTAAATGGTGGATTGGAAAGGAAGAAAAGTGACTTTTCCATGGTCATACAGCAAGTCTGTGGCTGAACTACAGAATCCAGGTCTCTTAACTCTAGGTCTACTGCCATATCCATCAAATCAGATCCACACCCATATAATGTGACCAATTTCCCTCCCTCAGGCTTGATCCCACTCCCATCAAAGGAAATGAGAGTCTGTTGGGTCACCCCACTCTGTCTCCACCTACGTTAATCAGATCAGAAAAAAAAAGACAGTCCTCTTCCCCAGAGCCTACAAATCTTGTCTTCACAGTACTACGCTAAGTACTTGTTTGTGTGCAACTTTGCTTATTTGATTCAGTTCAGAAATGCACAACACGGTTTGAAGATAAGTGCCTTCACCTTCAGGAGTGGGGAAAGAAAATAAGGTGGAAAATAAGCAATTCTGACTAATAGTGCTAAAATTATGGACTTTAGATTAATTAGAGCAGTTTCTCTCAACATTTTTGATACCAGGAACTGGCTTATTGCCTTCCTAAACAATGTCAGGGAAATCTCAGGGACCAGTGCCAGTCCATGGACCGGTCATTGAGAAACACTGAACTAAAGCATATTACTTCACAGGTGAAAGTGTCACTCTTCCATTGTCCCAAAGTACTGAGCATTCAACAGTTTCCATTGACCTCAATGGCCTCAGAAAGAAACTGATGGGAGACTGGGATGTGAGGATTCTAGAGGGATGGGCCTGAAAGATATTCTGCATTTTCTGTTTAAAATAATTCACCATTCAGCATATCCATGGCCTTTTGGTGGTAGTGTCTTCCCTTTAATTTAAAATAGGAATACTCAAACATTTCAGTATCACAGCTAGAGGGTGCTTTTGGTTAACACGGTAATAACCATATCCTGAGCCAATAAACTCAAGACGCTTTCACTCTCAGGGTTTATTCACCCCAGGTTAAGATTACTTCCTCATAAACAAGCAGCAGCCTCAAGTTATCATTCTAATAAACTGAATAGGTCAAGGTAATTGTAACTAATGCCAAGGTAATCTTCTATGGCAGTAAACATTTAGGAAGTGCTAGGAAAGCCATTCACATTTGCTACCGTCTCACTTCAGGCCATCTCTACTAACAATCTCTCTTTTTCTGACACTGTAAATGCTGGAGTTAAAATATGTGCATTAATTAGTGATCTCTGGTTACTTCTAAACTGTCTGCGTCTTGAAGCCAACCAATCCCAATACTGTATTACAACAGTTTTATATCCAAATACCGTACTGTCCTCTATGCTCTTCTTATTCTAAAAAGAGTTTATTATACAATTTTAGGCAGCATTTCATAATTTTGACTCAGATTGGAAGAAGAATGCAAAGAGAGATTGTGAGCCTCACAGAAAAACCTCTCTGAAGCATTTTTAGCTACAGTGTATGATTTTTCCTTACTGTAAGCTCCTCTAAAATTCTCAATGTCACAGAAGTCATGGAAAGTGTGAAATTAGTGTGCTGCAATGAAAATCTGAAGGTAAATATATTTTTGTATGTTGTTGGGGATGTGTCCTAAATGTTAGATACCTATAGTTTGGTTAATCAAAAAATGCCTAGAGATGTGTGAGGTTACATACTGTAACTTGAGGTTCTTCAAGATATGTGGTCCCTGTCTATATTCCACATGTAGGTATGCATGTGCGCCACACACTTGAATACGGATGTTTTTCCAAGCAGTGTCCGTTAACCTACACATGCGCAGTATCTTCACTCATGGTCCCAAATGAAGGTATAAGGGACAGTGCAGGTTGTCGCCACTGCAGTTCCTCTCTTACTCCAATGCAATTTAATTTGAAGCAGAGAAGTAGGGCAGGAAGTGGAATACACATAGGGACCACACATCTCGAAGAACCTCCAGTTACAGTAAGAAACCTCCTCTTCGAGTGCTGCTCCCTAGATATGTTCCACATGTGGGTGACTTGCAAGCAGTGATTAGTATGGAGGTGGGTGCGAGGAAGTGGTAGCAGAACTGCAGATGTGTAACACATCTGCAGCTACCGCTTGAGTCAGGGTGAAGTATGCTGTAAAGATTTGGACAGATCGCCAAGCTGTGGCTTTCCAAATGTTCTGCAATTCAAAAAATATATACTGGCATTAGAAAAGGTTCAGAGAAGGGCAACTAAAATGATTAGGGGTTTGGAACGGGTCCCATATGAAGAGAGATTAAAGAGGCTAGGACTTTTCAGCTTGGAAAAGAGGACACTAAGGGAGGATATGATAAAGGTATATAAAATCATGGGTGATGTGGAAAAAATGAATATGGAAAAGTTATTTACTTTTTCTCATAATATAAGAACTAGGGGCCACCAAATGAAATTAATAGGTAGCAGGTTTAAAACAAATACAAGGAAGTTCTTCTTCACACAGCACACAGTCAACTTGTGGAACTCCCTACCTGAGGAGGTTGTGAAGGCTAGGACTATGGCAGTGTTTAAAAGAGAACTAGATACATTAATGGAGGTTAAGTCCATTAATGGCTATTAGCCAGAAGGGTAAGGAATGGTGTCCCTAGCCTCTGTTTGTCAGAAGGGGGAGATGGATGGCAGGAGAGAGATCACTTGATTATTACCTGTTAGGTTTACTCCCTCTGGGGCACCTGGCATTGGTCACTGTCAGTAGACAGGATACTGGGCTGGATGGACCTTTGTTCTGATCCAGTATGGCCATTCTTATGTTAACAGGACATCTGGTATAGAGGCTGCTTGTGCTCACATGGAGTGAGCTGTAACACCCTAAGGAGGGTGAAGGTTGGCTATTTTATAGCATTCTAATATGCATCTACAGACCCAATTAGAAATTCTCTGTTACAATATGGCTTAACCAACCAAAGGTTGGTAGCATGCTCTGGTTGAATCTTTTCCTCTTTGGTTAAGGATCTTGTGGACTGAGGCAAAGCATGAACATTCTATTTCTGATGCCTATCAAAACACCAGGCCATGAGGTAGGCTGAGCTTAGGTTTGGATGCCTCAGCCTCCCATGGTCTTGGGTTGGAAGATCCAGGAATGGGTGGGCCTGTGGACATCCTTAGAAGATCCATAAACCAGAACTGACTGGGTCAATAAGGTGTAGGGGAGGGAAGATGGGGGCTGTGTCTCAGTGAATCTTCCAGAGAAGATATGGCATGAGAAGGAATAGGGAAAGGCGAATCTAAGGTTGCCCATCCAAAGGAGCAGGAGAGCATTGCCCTGTGACTCGCTGCCTATGGCTCCCCTGGAGCAATACACAGAAAGCTTTCTGTTCACCTGGGACGGAAAGAGGTGCAGTAGAAGAATACCCCGCTGTGTAAAGATGTTAGTCAGAACTGTGTCATGTATTTCACATTCCTGATCTGTGGAGAGACTTCTGCTTGGTCTGTCTGCTAGTGAGATCTGAGTGCCTGAGAGATATAGTAACCTGACTTCTGACACACCAGTTCCACAATCTGACTTCCCCCAGACAGTGGGGACAAAATCTTGTTCTTTCATTTGTTATAGGTCCCTCCGTGGTGATACTGTTTGATAGGATTTCCACACCGAGTGAGCATATGAGAGGAAGAAAGGCCTTGCAGGCTAGGCTGACAGGTTTGAGTTCCAGTAAGTTTGCAGTCTGGCTTCCCATGGTGTCCATGTACCCTGGGCTGTGTAACAGTCTAAATGAATGTCCCATTCTGCAAGGGAGGCTTCCATCACAATGGTGCCTCTGAGCATGGGAGGCCTGAAGGGGATCCCCACCCTGACCCTGTTCAGGTTGGACCACCAAGCAGGAGAGGCCAGAACTCCTGAGGAAGTGACTGTGAAGTCGATATAGTCCCTGGTTGACTGGTAGGTCAAGTGGAGTCAAGCTTGTGGGCACCTCAAGTGAAGCCTGGTGGAAGGTGTGTCATAGGTGTGTGCAGCCATGTAGTCCAAGAGGGAATGTTACTGATGCACCATAATTCGGAGCTTGCAGGCAATGCAAGCGATCAGGCTGCTCATCATGTCAAACCTTTCCACTAGAAAGAAAGCTCATGCCAATATCACGTCCAGCCTCGCTTCAGTGAAATTTATTACCAGTGTGGGTTACAAAATGGACTTGTTTTCATTTATGCAAATACCTAAGGTAGCAAGGATACACTAAAGAGACTATTACAATGACAACTTCTTGCCAGAGGATTGTCCCACCAGAAGCCAATCATCCAGTTATGGGAACACCATATGTCCCTGGCACAGCATCTGGACTGCTACTACTGCAAACCCTTTCATGAAGAACCTGGGTGCTGTTACAAGACCAAAGGAGAGGATGTGGAACTAGTAGTGCTGCTAGCCAGTCCTGAACTGTAGGAATTTCTGGTATGATGGATGAATGTCCACATTGAAATGTGTCTTTTGCATCAAGAACTGCGAATCACACTCTCTACTGAAGGGAGGGGATTATAGATTCCAGCGTAAATCATCCTGAATTTCAGCTTCCAGATAAACATATTGCACTGCTGAAGTTCTAAAACATTGCCATTTCATCAACAATAAGCAAAAAAAACAAAAAAAACCTTGACAATGTTAGGCAACTGGTGTGCTGTGACCCATGTTCATCATAATGAACAGTATTGTCTCATTACCTTCTGTTCTTCCTGTTTGTTGGATCCAACTGCTGTCTCTTATCATATATTTAGGTTGTAAGTTTTGTGGGGCAGACACCAGATTATGAGGCCCTAATTCTTCGTTGGGGCTCATACGCACTACTGCAATACAAATAACAATAACGAAATACTTGTGCGTAGCACCATATAAGCACATAAGATGACATTGTCCCATTTGTCACAAAGCATTTTCCCTGCCCTACTCCACAAGACTCTTAGCCAGTAGTTTCACACCCTGGCTCCAAGCATTTTTAGCCTGAGTATTCTTTCTTTGTAGAATTCCTCCTCTTCCATGTATGTCTTTTTCTCCTTCTCAAATGTCCTTGAAACCACAAAGTGTTATAGTTCACTATTTTAGGTAATGCCTGGTCATGACAGAAAATGTTCTGTTGTAAAACTAACTTTTATTATTGAGTTACAAGAGATTGAATAGAAATGAAAATGATAGGGTTTGCTGCTGTCAGGGAAACAAATCATGGCTCCCCCCCACACATTAAGAATATGGGCTGGGAATGAATTCCAAAACACTGCCAACAGCAATGGACAAATATACATGCTACTAGGAAAACAGTGATTTCATTAATGTTGGCTGCACACCTTATGCTACCATGATAATTCTTGGGACTTTTATTACAATAAAATAAGAATAAGAAATTGATTATAAAGGCAAAGCCTGTAGATTAGTAAATGTTTATTATTTTAGTGGTGATCCTGTAAATGCAGACTTGCATCCACTTGAAATTGATTAAGCCTCACCATGCTCTTGTGTGGTAGACAAGTATTGTAATAATCATTATACCCATAGGAAAACCAAAGCACAAGAAGGTGAAGTACTCTAACTCGCTCAACCTAAACTGGAAGATGGGAGCATTTGGAACAGAATGGAACTGTCCACTTCACTTGGAATTCCATTGGCTAACCCATAGACAACACAACACACCTTCCCCCAAGCAGATAGTGTTACTATAGCGCTATAGTTCTACTTTTGATGTGCACTTCTTCTTGTGATCTATTTGTATTCAGCAATGAGTCTGAGAAGCAAGATTTTTACCTAGAACTTAACTTTCCTAAAGTTTATTGATGATTGAATCTCAGGCTGGGGTTCAGAATCTTCTATTTACAATTTTCATATTTCTCACTGCTCTACAACGTCCACCCTGGGCATCAGCCTAACATGTAGAGTTGTGTAGGATAATCTGCAATTTTGAAATTTGTTTTCATTCCTAATCTGAATGAAATGTTGAGTTTCCCACAATTTTTTTTTGAATTTTCAAAAAGGTTTTGTTTTGGATCAAACAAACATTTCATTTGGTAAAGTCAAAAAGTTGGTGTTTTGATTTAAAATATTTTTATAAGATAAAAATTTCTAAACAAGTTATTTCAAGTAAAAAACTGAAGTGTTTCATTCCAAAAATGGGGGGAAAACATTTTAAAAATCAGAATGGTTCATTTCATTTTTTCCCCTTAAACAAAATTCAGTTAATATCAACACATTGTCATATTATCAAAATCAAATTTTTCTGTGGGATTCTGGGAAAACTGTTCTGTCAGAAAATTTTTGAACAGCTCTAACAATATATATGACCAACAAGTTTTAACAAGTTTGTACCACTGATGTCAATGTGAGCTTTGCCATTAACTTCAAGGGAGCCAGGATTTCACCCCCACTCCCAATGTTACGAGAAGGTTAGCTAGATATTATCAAAAATAGGTTCAGTTAAACCAGGGAAAACCCTTAAAAGGCAAAATGTTCCCATCAAAATAGAAGGCAACACAGTCTTTCAAAGCTGGTACTATTCCAGTCAGTCCAGGGTTACCGAGGAAGTCCGGCCATCATTTGAGAATACCTGAAATAGGGTGTTCTTGTTAAAAGCCCATATCTAATTTCAAGTAATCTATTAAGGAAGATAAAAGGTATAGGGGAATAACATGACTACATTTGATAAAAGAATTGTGTAAACACAGTGCAACCTTTGGTTAAGTTACCAGTGCAGCCTTCAGTGTTGCACAGTCTATGTTCCTGATGAAGAACTTTGGTATTTTGTATATATTTCCCTAATCACTGTTCTCATAGGAAACATGGTTATTTTCAAACCTACAAGACATAGAATAAGACAGGAGGTACTGAAGGGGAAAAACCCCTCTGTATTTACCAATAAGAAAAACATCTGTACATTTGTATTGCTCCCAAGTGTATGAGAGTTTTTCAATAACACTTATATAAATTAGCTTAAAAGTTAGGGCCTGGAGAACGGCTGCATGCCAAATATTGATATTTTTAAACCTCTTTTTTGCTTTGAAGCAAATTTATGTTATTTGTTACCCTTGGGAATCATAAAATTATATTGACCAACCTCTACCCTATCAGTTTTGTTTAACTTAAAATACAAAATATGTATCCAGATAAGTACTTTCCTCCTCTTTTCTAGTTTCATCTGAAATTTGAGATAAATCTGCTAATTAAGGATCTGATTCTGCAGCACTTACACCTGCTGAGTAATACCTTACTCCACTAGTGGTCTTGATTCTGCCAGCCTTACCCAACATGACTAAAGATGGCAGGATCAGGACTGAACACATTAGGGTTAAACTCAGGTGCTGTAAATTATGAAATACCATTCAGTTCCATAAAACTATGCTGGATATACACCTGGTGAGGATCTGACCCAGTTGGCCCAAATTCTCAGCCATTCTGCAGACACTTGACACAAGTCCATCAACACAAAGTGGCAGTGATCCATGCAGTGAAAATTTCCTCCTGCTTAGGGGAGTCCTCTGCTGGCACAGAGTCATGGTAATGGATCCTAAACAACAGCATTCCAGGTCACCAGCTGGGGAAAAGCAGGCATGGCAAGGATGTCCCTACACCCTTGTGATCCCTTACTGCTGGAATGCTGTCTTGGTGGCCATTGGTAGGCAGGGTAAATTAGAGCAGCTCTGCTTTATGATGGAGATCAGGCAGTGGCTAGATGTCTGCAGGATCACTGGCTTAAATTTACCTTTGCAGCGCAACACTCTCAGCTTGAGAGTGTCAAGGCTGTCAAGAACAGCTTGGCACAACCTGGGACCTGAGAGGAAAAATGGTCTGGTGGTGAAAGTGCTAGTTTGGGAGACCAGGGTTCAAGTCCCTGCTCCACCATGAGCTTCCTGTTCTCACTCTGGGCAAGATGCTTATTTTCTCTGTTTCTCAGCTCCCCAGGAGCCTTATGAGGATAACAGCATTAAAAATAGAGAGGTGCTCACATACTAGAATAACAGGGACCAGATACGTTCCTAAGGAAGACAGACCTGGTCTAAGTTTGAAATTTCAGATTATATTAAAAGGTTGCACCCCCCACCCTTTTCTTCAGCTCCCCAGGCAGGCATTCCATAGTAGCTCCGGTTTATTACAGTTTGTCAGACTGATTCAGCTCTACGAACAGGTCACCAGGCAGTTGATAGCAGTAGTTGCTTCAAGAAGATTTTACATCACCATAAAGGTATTCAGTTATCTGCCCTATGGGAGTAAGCTTTAAAAGCTCTTGCTGTACTTTTCATCTCTCTGTAACCGTCCACAGACAAGAATGCAGTTAAAGTGTTTAATTGGCATTAATACAGAATTCTTTGAGAAAGACCATATTTTTGTCCACAAGATTTCAAAGCACAAGTGCTTACAATTCTGCTACATCTCTTCTGCTTTGCATTTTGATTGAAAGTTGATACTGGAATAGATATTCAAGATAGATTAGAAGGAAAATGGGAGATATCTACTGAGAAAATATTCTCAGTAGAAGTAGGGAACCATATATTTTGATTCTGTAATTTTGAATAATGGTAGGAAAATAACCCCACAAAGGGACAAGAGGAAGGGATCCCTTACGTAGAGAGCAACTGTTTCCTATTTCTCAAGTGGTTACTTCCCTTACTGTTAGTCTACATGGGGAGTTATTCCTGATTAACATCAGGTTTGGATGCTCTTATTACATCATAAAAGTGCCTTATTCCAAAGTAGTTTAACCCACTTTAAATCTACTTTTTTCATTTTGAAAGTAGACTAAGCCAATTTGGAACAGACACTCTTATACTCATTACACAGTGCCAGAAACATCCTTTGGTGGGTGCAACATAATTACAATACTAAGAAAGCTGGTCCTGGAGTTGTGAACCAGCAAAGATAGTGTTATTTGAGTAAATTCTGGCATCCTGTGTGGATTACAATGATGAGGATTAGTAAGTCTCTGTTTTGCTACAAAATAGGAGGAATTGGTGTGACTGAAGTAGGAAAAACTTTAATCTAATAATCTTTTGAAACATAAAAGGGTTATAGAGAACAAATGGGCTGCGAATACGACCTATGGAGCAAACCCAGCATGTGCAGGAAGCCAATCTATCTTCTTGCCACACAAATTAACGCCCATCATGGCTCTCTTTTTTGA
The DNA here is from genome assembly GCF_007399415.2 of Gopherus evgoodei. Taxonomy (NCBI): domain Eukaryota; kingdom Metazoa; phylum Chordata; order Testudines; family Testudinidae; genus Gopherus; species Gopherus evgoodei. Next base: position 13,156,658 of record NC_044327.1, on the reverse strand, counting down.
AAGACATGCTGCTTTTGACTGACTGTGAAGACTCAGGGCAGCGGGGGATTCAGCCTAGCTGTTAGTACTGCATGAGATTTCCTATATACAAGAAATAAAACAGAGACGAGATGGATGTTGTCTCCCTTTACTGCCAGCCTTCTGAGCCCCCATGGAATGTAACCAGATAAAAGGCAAACCCACATGGTGTAAAAAGTGAACCTGAAGACCCCTGTTAAGGATTAACAGAAATGAGTAACGGAACTTTACAAAGAGAGTGATAGTTGTGCTTATGATCTTAAGCATCAAGCCCTGCATAATAACTGAAACTGAATGGCAGCTGCCATCAGGAGCTTTGGCTTCTTTTCAACATGACCACCCATCACTGTCAAGTCATCTCCAGACTGTTCAAGCACTTCCAAAGAACCAAGACATGACTGGTTTTGCCATTCGCATCTATAGTATCGGAAACGTGAAAGCCAAACATACAGTCACTAGTGAAACTAAATCAATGATAATACCTTAGTTCTCTTTAGTACCTGCCATGTACAGAACACCCATTTGATAGGCAGGGAAATGCAGACATAGAGTGGTTAAATGACTCTCGGTGACAGAGTCAGGAAAATAACTCAAGATTCCTTCCTGAGTCCCCAGCTCTGTTTGGTACACTGCATCCTTACGGTACATGTGTGCCTATATTTAACTTCTACTATAGCTTTCTTTTAGAAGTATACTCTGCCCACTTCATAACACTGTTTCCAGAAATATTTCTATTGTGATGAGAGCCATAATAAGAACATAGTAGACAGATCGATCTGCACAAGATCCCCAGCTGGTGGAAGCTGGTATAACTCCAACTGACAGGATGGAGCTGTGCTGATACACACCCGCTTAGGATCTGGCCTATAGCTGTGAGCACTAACTTTGAGGTGATGTCACAAGAAGTGTCAGAGGCACTTTTTCCTCTGGATGGATGGTGTACTCCCTCACCTGAAAATCAGTGGAAGTCTCTATGTTTGACATTGACATGGGAAACTAACAATTTCAATATTTACTATAACCAAACAATACTACAGATACACTGCTATAAAAATCACATTGAATACACAGCATAAAATCATCTGCCTTTAATCTTCTGCCTTGAATACTATATGTTCAGAGTACAAAGCTTTCCAGTGTATAGAGAAAATCAGACTTACAAAAAATACCAAGAGTTAATTTCAAAGACATGGCACCAGACACAAACATTCCTGTAAGAAAGTAGAATTTAGAATCTTTTTCCTTAACAAATCTATTATCATCTACAGGAGGATTCTGAACATCTGATATGATAAAACAAATGAGGCCTGTAAAGTCACTAGCACAAGATGTGTTCCCTTTCTGTTGTACATACCTCTCACTAGCTATTTTTGATAATGGCACTAGCATTATGTAGGGCTTTTAATCAGTCACAATGTTCTCTACAAGGGAAGGTGAATATCAATATCCCCATTTCATGGCTGGGAAAGCCGAAGCAGAGAGATGTGGAGTGATATAATTAAGATCACAAAAAAAAACCCTAGACCTGGAATCCAAGTCTATAGAAATCCCAACCCTTTGCCACATGTACTGGACCAAACTCCCCTGTGAAGATGCCTGTTGCCACAGGCCGTTCATTTTTTGACAGATGTGCTAGGTGTTATCCAGACACACAAAATATAGACCCTTATCCAGCAAAAAGTTCCACTTGAATCCATATGTCACCATTGATTTCAGTGGGCTCTTCACAGGAACAAGAGGTCACCCACATATTGCAGGACCGGAGCCTTAGATTGCAAGCTCTTCAATGAAGAGTTTCTCTCTTTAGATGTGTTTCTAAAGCACCAGGCAAATGGGGCCCCGGTCCTTGAGTCTTGCGTGGGTATTAGAGCAATAAAAATAAAAGTCTTAAAATAGTAAATTTTTAATTTTCTGTTGACATTTTTCATTTAATGTTTAAGTTAAGGCTGCTTTGAGGTTAACTCATAAGAAAATAGCAAAAACATCACATGTTATAAGTATTTACAGTATACAACTTATGGCCATGTTGCTGTTGTAGACTCAAGGTATTAAAATCAGATTCTGTCAAAGTCAGTACAAAAGTCCTGTATCTGCACAGGCTTCAGGGCTGCTACTCCATCACTATCTTAGCAGTACAAACAGCAGGCCTCTGATTTCTTAATATGCATAAGGAACAAAATCTGCTCAAGTTCAACAAGTAATAAGAAGGCTAGTACATCGGGATGTGGCTCCTATTCTCACTCTGCCGCACAAAATCATATCAAGAAGCTGCGCTCTGGTGTGTTACATACCAGATCCTCACTGTTAGATTCTAGATCAGTTCATGTGGAATCAGGGGTGGCTTCAGGGCGCAGCATGCCAAGCACACACTTGGGGTGGCATGCCGTGGGGGGTGCTCTGCCGGTCACTGGGAGGGTGGTAGGCAGCTCCGGTGGACCTCCCGCAGGCACACCTGTGGAGGGTCCGCTGGTCTGCGGCTCTGGTGGACCTCCCGCAGGCACGCCGGCGGAGGGTCCGCTGGTCCCACGGCTCCGGTGGTCCACCAAAGCCATGGGACCAGCGGACCCTCCACAGGCACGCCTGCAGGAGGATCCACCAAAGCTGCGGGACCAGTGGACCCTCCACAGGCACGCCTGCAGGAGGTCCACCGGAACCGCCTGACGCCCTCACGGCAACTGGCAGAGTGCCCCCCAAGGCATGCCGCCCTGCTTGGGGCAGCGAAATGTCTAGAGCCGCCCCTGTGTGGAATTATGGGCCTGAGATCCTGAAAACTCTTGAGTCAATAGGCGCTCTGTGAAATCAACAGGAAGCCTGTCCCTTCTGGTGGAGGGAGACCAGGCTTATGGTTAAGAACTGGAAGTAGAACTCAAGAGATCTGTGCTCAGTTCCCAACTCTGCCACAGACTTCCTGGGTGACCTTGAGTAATCACAATCTCTCTGCAATGTGGGGATATCACACTTCCATGTCTATTTGGGTCCTGACAACGGGCTGCAAACATGGAGGTAGACCCCTCTGCCTGGGTAGTGCCACACTGAATGGATGCCGAGATTTATTTTTGCAAACCCTGTGCAGGACCAGAGTCTTATATGCAAGCCTCAGAAGAGGAATATTCTCTTACTGTGTGTGTGTTCAGTGCAATAGGGCCCTAATCTCAGCTGGGGCCACCAGCTACTATCGCAATACATCTGAATAATAAAAGGACTGAGCCCGACATGATTAATGTGCAAAGAAAGTTAGAAAGTTAGGACATTTTACATAGGTGCTTGTTTGTCAAACCTTCCTCCTTTTCCTCCTAAGCTTTACTAGTATAACCAGGAATAATACTCTATTTTTATCTGCCTCTTTTTCCAATTTAAACTCTCCTTAGTTCCTTTACGTCTTCCCAAATGTTGGTACAATTGGTTGAAAAATGGAGGAAGGGGAAATTCATGTGTGATGTTCCCCTGGTGTTATCTGGACCGGTGTTATCTAGACTCTGGGATCCTGGCTTACTCTGCTCTGCTGTGAGAACCCCACTCCAGGGTTGTTCATACACAGCCTCTGGCATGTAAACTGCTCCTTGGATTGTGCAACCAAATGACACTAACCAATATCGCCAGTCCCAGACACAACACATCCCTGACTGACCAAAGGAAGGGGTGTGACTCATTCGAGAGTCCAATAGATTCTTTGTTCTTGAGAGGCTGGGCTGGGTTTGTCCCATACGTGCCTCTCTGCTCCTGGAGAGTTTTGCCTGGGCTTGTTTTAAGCCATGAGGACACATTTTCAGCCTTGTAACTATATATAGGAAACTACAACCTATAACATTACTATAACAACAATGCTCAGCACATCATGAGCCTTCCAAAGACACCCGACATGACAAACTTTGCATTGGATACCACATAGTCATATTATAAGGATGAACGTGGGGATGCTGGGTGTTCCTCTGAGGTATAGAGTGTCACATCATGGCTACTTAATTTTTTTCCTGATTTCTTTTGTGTCATTGAAATTTGAAAAATGTAGACCAGCTCTAGTGCTGGGAGTTCTCAGCTTCTGCTGACTTTTGTGAAATGTGGCTTTTCAGTGTCTCAGCATCAGACACCTCCTCCAGATGAAGCAATATTGAAATGAAGGTCTTGCATAAACAAACACCTAGATTGCAGAAAGCTGGCATGTAAGTCTACCCCACACTAACCTGCTGCACTGGATCCTGCTGCCAATAACTAAAAGTTCCCTTGTGCACTTTAATCTACTCTTGTTTCAATGCGGGGTAGCTTAAAGTGCAGTGCATGATGGGCTAGCGCAGGGTAGATCTAAACAGTGATGAGCTCCCAAAATCCTAAGAACCAGTTCCCCATTGGGTCCTCGGCGACACTTCGACGGAGGTGGGGGGGCGTGTCTTCACTCGCTCTGGGTGAAGGACCTGCCGCCGAAAACCCAGAGCAAGTGAAGACCCCCCCTGCCACCAAAGTGCTGCCGAAGACCTGGTAGGGAACCGCGTGGTGAGTTCAGTACAAGCCTTACGTGCCTGTCTCCCCTTCCCACCCAACCCCAACCCACATCCTGTCTCCAACTGCCCCCCTCAGAACCCACAAGTTTCTCCTTCCCCCTTCCCCCACCGGGGTAGCATCAGCAGCCCGGGGCTCCGGAGGATATTTAAAAGACCAGGGCGGCAGAGGCAGCTGGAGCCCTGGCCCTTTAAATAGCTCCTGGAGCCCCCTGCTGTCCCATGGCTCCAGCAGCAGGGCTCCAGGAGCTATTTAAAGGGCCCACAGCTACCCTGCTTCTACCACCCCAGCCCTTTAAATAACCGCCGGAGAACTGGAGTAGTACCAGGGCTCTGGCAGTTATTTAGAGGGCTGGGGCTGTAGAAGCAGCGGGAGCCCCAGCCTTTTTAAATAGTCCCCAAAGCCCCCACAGCCCTGCTGGGAGCCTCAGGCCCTTAAATTGCCCCCTGGGGAAGCCAGGCCACCCTTTAGCAACCAGTTCTACACCGGCTTCTAAATTTAACAACCAGTTCTTGCGAACCGATTCCAGCTCACCACTGAATCTACACTTCAGTTGCTGTGAACTGTTTACATGGACACACCCAGCGTGGTTTAATAGTATTTGTATCAATGGTTCTCTGATTTTATTTCTGCACTGAATGCTTCCTGAAGATATTCCTGCTTTACACAAACTGAGCACATTTCTATGAGATGATATGGGACAGATTATGCCACCTCTTGCTTCTTAGGATTAGTACCTCACTCTGACATTAATTTTAATAACCCTACTTTTCAGTGTTACCAACTCTCACAAGGTTTGTGGTGTTTTTCTTAAAGCCCACCTTCTCCTGGAGTCACGTTAAGTGAAAATATCAGCTTTCATTTAAAAAAAGTTCCTTGGTCCCATGGTTGTGAAGAAAAACTGAAAAGCACAAATCATAAAGGCTCAAAATCCAGAAGAAAAATGAAAAGAACCTCAAATTCATGATTGGGGGGGGCTTGACTCCTGATTTCTGAATGCATGGAGATGACCATACTGAGAGTAGCAGACTATCACAGAAACAGTACCGAGTTCTTCTTTTGTGATCCCCTTCCCCCCCCACATGTAACCATTATGTTGTTTTATTTTTCATGCCACAGTGCATTTTCAAAGTCATTTGATTCTATGAAGTTTACCTCTTAATTCTTCTTGAAATGTTATTTTTAAACTTGTTTGTTTGCTGTCTAATTTACTGAAGTAACTGAAGTTTGGTTTTTTATTTTTTTAAATGAAGAGAGAAAAAAACAAGCTGGAAACTGGAAACTTCAGCTTAATTTTAATTGCACTTTTAACTCTTTGCAAAATTGTATCGTTTTGACCATCTCTCTCCTCTCTATCCCAGCCAACCCACCAACACCCTACATTTTCAAAAGTGACTAGTGATCTTGGACACCTCATTTTTGGAAGTTCATTTTGAGACAACTTAAAGAACATGATTTTCAGAAAGTGCTGAGCACACCACTGTTGACAACCAGGCCCCTTTAGGATGTCTTTGGATGAACCCCCAAAATTGGTTAACCAAGAGTTTTCCACAAAAATTAAAAGTCCATTACTAATAATCCAGGATGCTTCAGACCTAATAATATCAATGTTGCTACTATGCCTTTCAATCTATGTTTGACATTAATATAACTAAGTCAAACAAATGCTTAACATTACTTCATCATTCTAGGTTTACTCTACCCTGAGAAAACAACACAGCAGGGTACAAATTATCCAACAAGTTCTTGGAATGTATTGGAGACATTTTTTTTTTATTGCAGAAGGTGGAGAAAGCTACTGGCGGGAGGCTGTTCTAGATTTGATTTTAACAAATAGGGAGGAACTTGTTGAGAATTTGAAAGTGGAAGGCAACTGGGGTGAAGGTGATCATAAAAAGGTAGAGTTCATGATTGTAAGGAATGGTAGGAGGGTGAACAGCACAATAAAGACAACGGATTTCAAGAAGGCAGACCTTAGGAAACTCAGGGAGTTGGTAGGTAAAATCTGATGGGAAGCAAGTCTAAGGGGAAAAACAATTGAAGACAGCTGGCAGTTTTTCAAAGAGACATTATTAAGGGCACAAGAGCAAACTATCCCACTGCGTAGGAAAGATAGGCAGTATGGCAAGAGACCACCCCGGCTTACCCAGGAGATCTTCAGTGACCTAAACCTCAAATAAGAGTCCATAAAAAAAAATGGAAACTTGGGCAAATTAAAAAGGATGAATATAAACAAACACCACAAGTATGTAGGGAGAAAATTAGAAAAGCCAACACACAGAACCAGATCAAACTAGCAAGGGATATAAAAGGAAACAAGAAAACATTCTACAAATATATTAGAAGCAAGAGGAAGACCAAGTACGGAGTAGGTCTGTTACTCAAGGGGGATCGGGGGAAGACAAACACAAAATGTGGAAATGGCAGAAGTGCTTAATGACGTCTTTGTTTCAGTTTTCACCAAGAAGGTTGGTGGCGACTGGACGTCTAACATAGTGAATGCCAGTGAAAATGAGGTAGGATTAGAGTCTAAAATAGGGAAAGAACAAGTCAAAAATGACTTAGACAACTTAGATGTCCTCAAGTCACCAGGACCTGATTGAATGCATCCTAGAATACTCAAGGAGCTGACTGAGGAGATATCTGAGCCATAAGCAATTATTTTTGAAAAGTCATGGAAGATGGGAGACATTCCAGAAGACTGGAAAAGAGGAAATATAGTGCCCATCTATAAAAAGGGAAATAAGGACAACCTCGGGAATTGCAGACCAATCAGTTTAACTTCTGTACCCAGAAAGATAATGGAGCAAATAATTAAGTGATCAATTTGCAGAAACCTAGAAGATAATAAGGTGATAAATAACAGTCAGTATGGATTTGTCAAGAACAAATTTTGTCAAACCAACCTGATAGCTTTCTTTGACAGGTAACAAGACTTGTAGATAGAGGGGAAATGGTAGATGTGGTATATCTTGACTTTAGTAAGGCTTTTGATACTGTCTTGCATGACCTTTTCATAAACAAACTAGGGAAATACAACCTAGATGGAGCTACTATAAGGTGGGTGCATAACTGGTTGGAAAATCATTCCCAGAGAGTAGTTATCAGTGGTTCACAGTCATGCTGACAGGGAATAATAAGTGGGGTCCCGCAGGGATCGGTTCTGGGTCCAGTGATGTTCAATATCTTCATCAATGATTTAGATAATGGCATAGAGAGTACACTTATAAAGTTTGCAGATGATTCCAAGCTGGGAGGAGTTGCAAGTGCTTTGGAGGATAGGATTAAAATTCAAAATGATCTGGATAAACTGGAGAAATGATCTGAAGTAAATAGGGTGGAATTCAATATGGACAAATGCAAAGTACTCCACTTCAGAAGGAACAACCAGTTGCACACATACAAAATGGGAAATGACTGTCTAGGAAGGAGTACTGCGGAAAGGAATCTGGGGGTCATAGTGGATCACAAGCTAAATATGAGTCAGTGTAACACTGTTGCAAAAAAACCAAACATCATTCTGGAATGTATTAACAGGAGTATTGTAATCAACACATGAGAAGCAATTCTTCCACTCTACTCCGTGCTGATTAGTCCTCAACTGGAGTATTGTATCCAGTTCTGAGCGCCCCATTTCAGGAAAGATTTGGACAAATTGGAGAAAGTCCAGAGAAAAGCAACAAAAATGATTAAAGTTCTAGAAAACATGATCTCTGAGGGAAGATTGAAAAAATTAGGTTTGTTTAGTCTGGAGAAGACAAGACAGAGGGGACATAACAGTTTTCAAGTACATAAAAGGTTGTTACAAGGAAGAGGGAGAAAATTTGTCCTTCTTAACCTCTGATGATAGAACAAGAAGCAATGGGCTTAAATTGCAGCAAGGGTGGTTTAGGTTAGAAAGTTTTTCCTAATGTCCATCTCTCAGGGTGATTAAGCACTGGAATAAATTGCCTAGGGAGGTTGTGGAACCTCCATCATTGGGGATTTTTAAGAGCAGGTTGGACAAACACCTGTCAGGGATGGTCTAGATCAGGGGACATCAACCTTTCAGAAGTGGTGTGCCGAGTCTTCATCTATTCACGCTAATTTAAGGTTTCGCATGCCAGTAATACATTTTAACGTTTTTAGAAGGTCTCTTTCTATAAGTCTATAATGTATAACTAAACTATTGTTGTATGTAAAGTAAATAAGGTCTACAAAATGTTTAAGAAACTTCATTTAAAATTAAATTAAAATGCAGAGTCCCCTGGACTGGTGGCCAGGACCCGTGCAGTGTGAGTGCCACTGAAAATCAGCTCACGTGCCACCTTCGGCACCCGTGCCATAAATTGCCTACCCCTGGTCTAGATAATACATAGTCCTGCCTTGAATACAGGGGATTGGACTAGATGACCTCTTGAGGTTCCTTCCAGTTGTATGATTCTATGATTCTACAGTTTGTCTTCTCTTTTTCTATCTTCCATAGCTTTTTTTACAATTCAAAACATGACATTTTTTCTAATAATTGTTTGTTTCTTCTCTACATCTTCAGCACAGCATGTCATCTGCTAAATGCCCCATGAATGGCATCCAGAAAATTCCATCACATTGAATCCAAGCTATTCAAATGTGAGAACAACTTTGGTTTCCTTTCCTCCTCTCACTGGGGCCAGAACACTCAATTAAAACCACCTACAGTATAGTACCATGATTTCTAGCACTGTCAATCATCTAACTCCATAAGTCTGTAATAAACAGTGGGACAATTACATAGTTATTCCAAGAACCTGTAATTCATAGATTATTCAGGTTGGAAGGGACCTCAGAAGATCATCTAGTCCAACCCCCTGCTCAAAGCAGGACCAATCCCCAAATGGCCCCCTGAAGGATTGAACTCACAACCCTGGATTTAGCAGGCCAGTGCTCAAACCACTGAGCTATCCCTCCCCCCAATAATAAAATATTTCAGGAAAGTTTCACGTCTATACATATTACTCGTCTAATCCCTAGGTCAGTTGTTATTTGTAACAATGACCCATTGTGCTAGGCACTGTACACACAAATAATTCAAGGCAACCACTGCCCTGGAGAGCTCACACTTTAAAAAGACAAGAGAGATAAATAGTGGTTTTTGAGTATTATCATCATCATCCCTATTTTACAGAGCGGGAACTGAAATACTAAGAAACTTGCCCAAGGGCACACAGTTAGTCCGTGGAAGAGCTCCCAGTCTGAATCCCAGTTCAATGTGTCTTAACTACAAGAACGTCTTTCACCTACTACTACTACTTATATTAATGTAATTAAATATAACATTTTCCATTAGATTGCTATAATGCGAGGGTCCACAGGCGACCATTTTTTCAATGTGCATATAGAGTCCTTCAGTGTGTATATAGTACCACTCCTCCAGCAGTGAGACTAGAGAGCTTTGAAGCAAGTTCACAGAACAAATTCCTTCCCTAGCTGGAGGGACCACACAAGGAACAGACCCAATTACCACCATACCAGCAGAAGGAAAGGGGCCTGGCTCACACCACCCGATTACCTCTGAGGGATCACAAATGTTAAAGCCAATCCTGCCTATAGATGAACTACCTCCAGCTGTACATCAGCAAGATTCACTATAAAGGTTTCCCCTGACCATCTGGTTCAGCTATCCAGTCTTCGTATCTTTTAGGCCATAGCTTATGCATCAAGACTTGCCTATGAGAGCATCAGATGACAGCTTTAGAAGTTCAATTCTTTTGCATACTCCCCCAAGGCAAGATCTGTTTGCATATAATGTGCATTACTTGTATGCTCTTTGATCAAAGAGACATTAATCAGTCCTCTATTAGAGCAGGGCAAGACCAATTAAAGTGTTACGCTTAGCAAATAAATAGATGGTTTCCAGTGGATTTGTAATCACTTCATTCTGTCCTTGGGGAATCTCCTGGAGAGCATTAAGATGATTTACAATATTTGTGAGCGGAGCTTGATCCATTATCTTTTGAATATGGGTAAATAATGCTATTTGTTTCATGAGCTCCGCAGAGCTCTTCAGAGTCTTAAACTCTTCCTGTGTCATGGAACATAATAGAACTGCAAATTCTCCTAGTTCATAAACCAAGATAGTTGCAAAAGAAATATGGCAGAACCTCACAAATATTCACTTGATTAGTCCACATATCCCACAATTTGTTTACAGAAGTATCAGTCTTTCCCTACTCCTCAGACTAGATTAAACAGTACTATGGCGTAGTGAGGCCTTGTCATATTATGACTTAAAAGGCCTGATTCTCCACTGCCTTTGTATCTTGTTCCTCCACTTACCTCTGAGCAAAGTGGATGTAAGGTACCACCAAATCAGAAGCAGAGCCTTTTACAATTGCCTGAGACTCATTGTTCACCAGTGTAAGTTATTGGCTCCACGGAGCAAAAGGTAACAAAGAATCAGACTCAAAATTCTGCTCCGCTCCAACTCATGACTCTGAAAATAGCATAGCAGGGTGTTTATTGCATTTCAGTTATTTCCAAATCTAAAATTTTCAGATGACAAGTCTTTCTTCCATCAGGATTCTGTAAACCCTGGGTTTTGAAAATCAAGTTGTTTTCTTACACCATTGCAAGTCACCAGCAATAGTAATAATTCTGTTGACAAATCCTGCCCCAAGTTACATGTGGTTTGGTTGAATTTTGCTGAATACTCATCTGATACCCCTCACCCCAAAAAAACACAACCCCCCAACAAAACAACAATCATGCTGGTGTCAGTACAGACTCAAAATGACATTTTTCTTGATGTGGAGTATAGACGTGCGGACTCTCCCCTGCAGCCCTTCCTGCTGGTGACTCCTGGGAATTAGCTCACTTCCAGCCAGAAGCGCCCTCTGCAGGCCAGTGATCCACCTGTCCTCTTGGTCCCCATGTCCCTTCCTGGACCCCGGTACCCCACCAATCTGAGTCTCCCCTCCCTGGGGAACCTCCAACACACTACCCCCACTTCACCTCAGAATTGGCTACTGCCAAGTCTCCATCTAGCCCCCGTTCACTGCAGCAGACTGCAATATAAGCCACTCATCTTAGGCAAAGGGGTTTGGACCTGCTGCCTTTGCCTACCCCTGGGCTGCCCCTTTGCAACCCCACTACCCAGTTGGCCTTACCCTAGGCCTGCAGCATGAGGGGTTTCCAGGCTGGAGCTCCCCAGCTCCTCTTGCCTTCCCCCAGCCCTGCTCCACCTTGGGCAACCAGGTACACACCCCAGCAGCCAGGCCCTTCTCCCTCTAAAAGCAGAGAGAGACTGTTTGGGCTCCTGGTTCCAACCCTCTTTATACAGGCCACCTGTGGCCTGAGTGGGGCATGGCCCAGCTGCGGCTCCTTCCCCAATCAGCCCAGCTTTGAGAGCTGCAGCCCTCTCTGGGGCTGCTTTTAAACCCCTCAGGGCAGGAGCGGGTAACCAACCCGCTGCATGGAGGACTTTTTTCCCAATAATTTAGTTTCTTCAATATGATCAAACATTGAACAAGTATTGTTAACATTCACTTTGTGATGATACCGGAACATAGGTGAAAAACCAGGACTGTTCCAGTAAAACTAAGACAAAGGGTCACTTTCACTATGAAGTATCATTGTAATCAACTAAAATGTTACTACACATCCCAAATAAGAGTATACTGACCTATGGTGAGTATACATTAACTCTCACTTCAGTGAGTCTTTACATGGAGTAAGGTACTTCTCAGATAGACAAGATCTGAATCTGACCCTACACAAACAACATTTTGTGTTGCAAGATCTTTCCTATTAGTTTTTTTCCCTACTGGGGCAATTCCTATTGCATTTTCTAGTCCTACTCCATGGGCAGAGAAGCCCTGACTGCAGCAGAGCCAATGCAGTTATATTGTGTACAGGAAGAGGCAGGATAGGGCGGCCCATCACATGGGCTCTTACCCCATAAATCATGAACAACTCCCCAGAAGAGGATCAGGGGAGCAGTGTACAGAGTGTACAAATCCACCTGGATTTCAACAATTTCCACCCCACCATCAACCTCAGCCTAGACCAGTCCACACAAGAGATCCACTTCCTGGACACTACAGTGCAAATAAGTGATGGTCACATAAACGCCACCCTATGCCGGAAACCTACTTACTGCTATACTTACCGACATGCCTCCAGCTTCCATCCAGGACACATCACACAATCCATTGTCTACAGCCAAGCCTTAAGATACAACCGAATTTGCTCCAATCCCTCAGACAGAGACAAACACCTACAAGATCTCTATCAAGCATTCTTAAAACTACAATACTCACCTGGGGAAGTGAGGAAACAGACTGACAGAGCGAGATGGGTACCCAGAAATCACCTGCTACAGGACAGGCCCAACAAGAAAAACAACAGAACACCACTGGCCATCATGTATGGCCCCTGGCTAAAACCTCTCCAGCACATTAGCAATGATTTACAACCTATCCTGGAAAATGATCTCTCACTCTAACAGACCTTCTGAGGCAGGCCAGTCCTGACTTACAGACAACCCTCGAACCTGAAGCAAATACTCAGCAGCAACTACACACCATACCACAGAAACACCAGTCCAGGAACTAATTCCCGTAGCAAACCTTGTTGCCTACTCTGTCCCCATATCGACTCCAGCGACACCATCAGAGGACCCAACAACATCAGCCACACCATCAGGGGCTCACTCACCTGCACATCTACTAATATTATATATGCCATCATGTGCCAGCAATGCCCCTCTGCCATGTACATTGGCTAAACCAGACAGTCCCTATGAAAAAGAATAAATGGACACATATCAGACATCAGGAATGGTAACATACTAAAGCCAGTAGGTGAACACTTCAGTCTCCCTGGACATTCTATAACAGATTTAAAAGTAACTATTCTTGAACAAAAAAACCTTTAGAAACAGACTTCAAAAAGAAACTGCAGAACTAAAATTCATTTGCAAATGTAACATCATTAATTTGGGCTTGAATAGGGACTGGGAGTGGCTGACTCATTACAGAAGCAACTTTGCCTCTCCTGGAATTGATACCTCCTCATCTATTATTGGGAGTGGACTACATCCACTCTGATTGAATTGACCCTGTCAGCACTGGTTTTCCACTTGTGAGGTAACTCCCTTCTCTTCATGTGTCACTATTTAATGTCTGCATCTGTAACTTTCACTCCATGCATCTGAAGAAGTGAGTTTTTTTAACCATGAAAGCTTATGCCCAAATAAATTTGTTAGTTTTTAAGGTGCCACCGGACTCCTTGTTTTTGTGGATACAGACTAACATGGCTACCCCCTGATACTAGTATACAGAGTGGGGACTAGGACAGTAGAGCCACAGCTCTGAAGTTCCACCAATTCAATAATCCCTGGTTCACATTTTGCATGCTGGACGTGAGAAAACATCATGTTCCTAAAATGAAACTGACTCTTCATTAAGAGAACTCTTTACAAAGGTGCTGCAGCGAACATTCCAGCCATGTGCACACAGACTTACTTCCTGGGGCCTCCTCCAAATTTTTTCCTACTGCACCCTGTTCTCCTCCCTTCAAGTAGGATGCTATACTCCCCCTGTGGAGTGGCATGTGTTGTAAGTAACTAAACTCAAACAGAAATGTAAAGTTGCTATACATCTAGCACAACGCTATGCAGTGTAGTGCTTCCTGATAACTCTCACAGATTCTCTTATACACAAGACAACAGGTAGATTCCCAGCACAGTCATTTTCCCACAGCCAGGCTGCAAGGTAGAGTAAAAGCAGTGATGTCTTATGTATTGTTTCTTGTTGCTAGTTAAACGTTACTCTAGAATCATTCTCGGTCCTTACTGTGCTGACTGAATGGATAAGCAGAGTGAGGACTTGTCTTCACTACGGGGGTAAGTCGACCTAAGTTACGCTATTCCACCTATGTGAACAACATAGTTGGAGTCAGCGTAGATTAGGTCGACTTGCCCTGGTGTCTACACGGCATTGAGTCAACAGGAGAAACTCTCTGGTCTTCACTAAAGCTGCTAAATCAATCCCTGCTGCATCGATTGCAGAAGCGTCGATCTCCCTGTAATGGAGACCTGCCTCAGTGACTATTGTAGCCTTGAGACTGCACAGCAGCTCCACTAGCCGGGGGTGGAGAGGATCTCTGAGTCCCGTATCAGAGTCTATTTACTTAAACTGTGTTCGGGAATGAAGATGCAGCCCTTTTCTCTCTAGTTAATAATCACTCCTTTTCAAACTATGCTTTAGCTCCAATGGCTCACCGTCTATCCAGCTTAATTAAAAGCTGTGCAAGCCTAGCCTCTGATCTGGCTTGCAGGCACAAATGAACCTAGATGACTTCACATTTGGTGGTAACTTCAGTGCCAATCAATCAATTTTACAACAGCCAATGCTTAAGAGTCAGTGTTCCACCTCACTGATGACCCTGGGTACATTTGATTTCAGTAACTCAGCTCCTTCAGAGATGACAAAGAGAATCATTTCAAATTCACAGAATGCTTTGTTTTTTAATATCTTGTTTTCTAGCAGTCTGTCGTCTTCTGCAATCATATGTTCCTCAGTCCTATCTGAGCCTAAAAATACTCTCTTTTTTCAGTAGCTAGGAAGTTGCCAAGTGATATGTTTGTAGCCATTGCCTCCTACTGAGTTCTACTACCCCTTGAAAACATCAGCCCTGAACTTAAGAGTGGGACATCATTAAAACTATTTTATTAGTATGGTGTTTTTGATCTTTGAGGACATGTTGCAGAGAAATCAGCATGCACTGTTTAATTTTAATGTGCTAATTGGCCCCTCTGTGTTTACGCTTATGTCTGGCATGCCGATCTTCTCTGTGCTTTTTTTACACCATCACCTTGTTAATAAGTGAGTGAACAGTAATATGTCTAATCTATCAACTTCTATTACTGTTTTTCTCTCACATCTGCTAATATCTGAGGAGATAAAATACATTCAAAGAGAGCCTGCCTTCCAGATCTTTCACTTCATTTCCAGGATAGATCAGCATATGGGATTTGTAAACTGAAAAATGTTGACTCTAATTACCCATTGTGATGATCTGCTAGGTCACTCCAATCCTTGACTCTGGGAACCAGCCTTACAGTACTTTGCTTTGAGAACCCCCACGCATGGGCTGTTCACGCACAGTCTCTAACATGTATGCTGCTCCCAGCTATGTGAGTGAGCACTTTTGGCCAGCTGCTGCCTGGATTGTGCAACAGAATGACACCAGCCAATATCTCCGGTCCCACACACAACCCTAGGAACCTCCATCTTGCAGTGTCCAGTTTATGCCCTGTCAAGGTTCCTTCCCTACTCTGAAATTTAGGATACAGATGTGGGGGACCTGCATGAGAAGCTCTAAGCTCAATGAACAGCTTAGATCTGGTCTTGCTGCCACCACCCCCAAGCACTCCCTTCCCTGGGTAGCCTTGAGGGACTTCACCAATTTCATGGTGAACACAGATCCAAGCCCCTTGGATCTTAAAACAAGGAGAAATTAGCCATCCTCCCTCCTTTCTCCCAACAACTTCTGGTGGATCCCGATCCAACCCCCTTGGATCTAAAAACAAGGAAAAATCAATCAGGTTATTTTAAAAAAAGGCTTTAATTAAAGAAACGAAAGGTAAAAGAAAACCCTGTGGGAGAGATTAGCATACCAGCTATTCTCACAGACAACAGATTCAAAACACAGAGGATGTTCCCCTAGGCAAAAATCTTAATACACACAAGAATACCCAAATTTGATAATTCCCTTAATGGTACCAAGACAAGTTACAAAGAAAATAAACATAACCCTATTTATCCCTTTCTAGAACTTACTACTCTGATAAGAGGCTGGTTCCTTGATCTTTTTCACTCTCGCTGAAACTGAAACTGACTAAAAAACTTCCCTCCTTCCTTTTGAAACATCTTGTTCCCCCATTGGTTCCTCTGGTCAGGTGTCAGCTAGGCTAGGTGAACTTCTTAACCCTTTACAGGTAAAAGAGGCATTAACCCTTAACTATCTGTTTATGACATGCCCTGCTGAATGCTACAAGCTTATATGAGCTCATCAGTTTAACAAAGAAATTGATATGCACCAGGCTTGTTATCCCAAGGGGAGTCTCTGATATGCTTCAAACCAAACACACTGCTTCAGGTAGAACAAACAAATTTATTAACTTCAAAAGATGGATTTTAAGTGATTATAAATCAAGGACAAGTCAGATTTGGACAAATGAAATACAAGCAAAACGCTTTCTAAGCTGATCTTAACACTGTCAGTGCCCTTACTAACTCAGACGCTTCTCACCAAAGGCTGGCTGGTTGCCCTTCAGCCAGGCTCTCACCTTTGATCAGTGCTTCAGTTGGTTATTCTTTGGTCACTTATGTCAAGCATTTCTTAAACCTAAGGCCTAGTACGGTTAAGCAAAAATCTTACAGGCCTCAGCCTGCAGGCCTTGCATCTCAGCCCAAGTTACTTAGATACCTAATACATACTTATCACTTCTGATTACTGATCAATTTTATACTTCTATAATCCCAGCATTTAAGTCTATTCAGCATTTAAGTCTATAATATAATGATTATATATAACATGATATATTAGTTCATTATAATACACAATAAATGAATGATAAAATGAACTAATTGGCTACAATAAAAAAAATGGGGACATGAAGTAATCGAAACACTCATGAGGCACCGTGGAAGAATTTCCAAATTGTAATATTTTGGATTTTGGGTTACACTTTTTTGCTAGCCATTGTAACTGGAGACACTATTTCTATAACAAATGAGAAAAGCAGAAATGGAACAACCATGCTTTTAGTTTATTCTACCTATATTCTCCCTCTGGTTTTGTTTCTGTCCCCTAATCAAACTGTTTATACACTACAGAATCTGTCTGGGTCTAAATCACTTTGGGGAAGGATTGTAAAAGAGGTTCTATTAAGATAATGTTTCTAAATGTCCACTATAAACTCCTGCGTTCAAATTTAAATATGGACAGAGATCTTTTTAATATTATAAGAAAAATACTTTGGGGAATTATACTGTAATGGGAGACTAACTTTCCAGAAATAGATTGGAGAATAAATACTACTAATACTGGTAGGGCCCAAATATTCCTGGGTGTGACAGACAGTCTTCATCAAATTGTCACTGAACCAACAACATCTGATGTAATTTTAGACTTGGGTTTGGTAGGTAGTGAGGACATCATAGAACTGCTGGCCACAGAAAATAACCTTGGATCGAGCAATCACAAATTGATTTAGTTTAAATTAATTGGAAGGATAATGAAAATGGGGTTGTCAGCTATGATTTTTTATTTCAAAAGGGTAGGCTCTGGGAAATTAAGGGAAAAGTTAAATAAGTCAACCAGATTGAAGAGCTCAGACTTAAATGTGAAAGATGCATGTAATATCTTCAAATCAGCAATGCAAAAGCTATCTGCAATTTTCATCCTACAGGGAGGAAAAAAACTTGTAAAGAAAGGCTTGAGATCCAGATGGATTAATAACCAACTCAAAGGTGTTATGAGGAGTAAGCAGATAACCTATAGGGAATGGGAAAAATGGTTGACAGCAAAGAAAGCTACATCATGGAGTTTAGAAAATGTAGGAATAAAGTAAGAATTGTTAAATGTTAATCTGAATTAGTCATCATCAAGGAAATTAAAATGAGGTTTTTTTAGATATGTAAATTAAATAAAAATAAGGATTATGAACCAGCCTTTGTTAACTGAATAGAGATTCCCCAAACACTTCTATCAAAACACACTGCTTTAGATAAAAACACAAAAGTTTATTAACTAAAGAAAGATAGATTTTATGTAATAAGTGGTAAAGGCATAAAAGCCAGAATCTGTTACAAAATAAATAAAAGATAAACACTCAAGCTATTTCCTAAACTTTATCAAGCTAAATAAGAGTTGGAAGCAAAACAATTTCTCTCACCTAAAACTTTCAGCAGTCCATGCTAATTGGAAAGCCTTCTACACTTGCGAGTTACAGTGCAATAAAGGAGCCCTGGGTGCACTAGCTCACTCCCTGTCCACACTGGCAGGACACGTAGAGCGCTCTGACTCCACGGCTACAGCGCTCCTGGTATTCCACCTCAGTGAGTGGAATAATGTTTTCTGAGTTCTTGCTGGAGCGCTGTGGAGCCAGTGTGGATGAGGTGTTGCATTACTGTGCTCTGATCAGCCTCCAGAAACATCCCATAATCCCCTTAAATCAAGTGGCCACTCTTCTCATTGTTTTTAACTCACTGCAGGAATGCGGATATGCTGTTTGAAAGCTCCTTTTTCTGACAGCTGACTGCTTATCTGCTCGGAGACAGAAGTGTGCTCTGAGACAGATTACTGTGGAATTCTGTGTGTGTGAGAAAGAGGCAGGGGGGGAAGGAGGGTCTGCTGCTGTCTGAACTTAGACAGCATGTTGACATGCTCTCAGCCCCCTAGAAACCCACTATCTCTCTCCCCACATACATACACTCCCTGTCACACTCCACCGCACCCCACCCCCATTTGAAAAGCACGTTGCAGTCACTTGCATGCTGGGATAGCTGTCCATAATGCACCGCTCCCAATGCCACTGCAATTGCTGTGAATGTGGCCACGCCAGTGTGCAAGCTGCAGTGCTTTCCCTATTGTGCTCTCCAAAGGTGGGTTTAACAGCGGTCTACATCTGCAAGCATTGTCATGCCCTTAGAACCATCATTTAACTGGGTGGGGTAAAGTGGTCTTTTGTCCATGATCTTGCTGCCATGAATAGAAATGAGGGAGGAGATGCAATGTGTAGGTCATGGTCTTCTATTTTACTCCCTCCTCTTCTCTTCGAGGAATACTCCCTGCCAGGGCGCAGACAAAGCAGTCCCCTGTGTATGTGAGATTCAAAGCATCTTTCAGGTGAATTGTAAATTTCTTGTTCACACTTTCTGCATATGTGAACTTCCTAACATCTTCAAGGATGACATGCAAATCTTTTGTTTATAGTCCCCCTGAAGGGGGAGATGGTTCCCTCACTAGCTAACAGCTTTCTATCACCTGTGGTCAGTCCTTTGTTGACACTGAGGAGTTAATCTGTGGACATTTCCCAGAACTACAATAGATTTCAGTAACAATCATATAGCAGAATCTAGTAACTTCAGACACAGTGTTGCTACACACATTTAAACAGGACCATAACAGGAGGACAGGACATACTTAAAACAAAATAGATCATAACATATAAAAGTGGTGAACATGAGGTACAGGGTGTCACACTCACACCCACGTGACTGCAGGATATCAGCCACTGGCAGGTGCATAGGCAGTGTCCCAGGGCCTTCTTTCTTAGACAGGGTATCTGCTACCATATTCTCTTTTTCCTTTATGTGCTCAATTTCCATGTCAAACTCTTGCAGGATCAGGCTCCAGTGCAGAAGTTTGAAATTTGAACCTTTAGTCCTGTTCAACCATATTACTGGTGAATAATCGGTTAAAATCATATACTTCCTATTGAAGAGGTAGGGCTTTAGCTGCTTAATTGCCCACATCATAGCACAGCATTCCTTTTCTATGACAGTAATCATGTGCCACCTGAGGGACGATGTGCATATGCTAAGACGACAACAATAATTTTGCTTCCCTGCCTTCTAAAATCTGTCACCAGTTGGGTGCTTTTAGATGCTTTGTCCTGTTTGCATCAGTACAGCACCTAAACCAATGCCAGATGCATCTGCACACAGTTCAAACATTGTTAAAAGCAGGGCTAGCTAGAACAGGCTGTTCAGCTATCATTTTTTTTTCCGTCTTATCAAAACCTTTCTGGCGTGCTTTTGACCAAGTGACGTAATGGGCTAGTTCTTTTTACATAGATCCATTACTGGGGATACAATGTCGCTGAACCCAGGCACAAACCTGTAATAGTTTGTTAGGCCTAAGAAAAATTTGACCTGTTTGGTTTGGCTTACAAGCCACATTATAATGGCTTCTACCTCAAGAGGATCAGGAGATATCTGCCCCGCTCCAACCCAATGTCCTAGATAAGA
Organism: Gopherus evgoodei; assembly: GCF_007399415.2. Classification (NCBI taxonomy): domain Eukaryota; kingdom Metazoa; phylum Chordata; order Testudines; family Testudinidae; genus Gopherus; species Gopherus evgoodei. The sequence goes on along the minus strand of NC_044327.1, from coordinate 13,136,148 downwards.
CACTTTGACTGCTCCAGTTTTGCACTTAGAGGCTTTTATGTTTCGACCAACTTCCTTGAGTCTTGTCAGCACAATTCCTAAGTGTTTTTATGATCAGTTCATGTGTCACTGAACACTGCTATGTCATCTATATCTGCTCTTGCAAAATTCTGTCAAACACTTAACACTTTGCTAACCAGTTTCTGCAAGGTTGCGCTGGTGTTAATTAAACTGAATGGTAACATTGTAAATTTATAGAGCCCTACATCAATGATAAAAAAGAAGATTTCTTCTGTGCCTCCTCCTCCAGAGGAATTTGCCAATAAACATCGAGTTAAATCAAAAGTACCGAGGTATTAATCTTTGCTTTAAATATCCAGCATATCATCAATTCAAGGCATGGGGTACATATCCAACACAGGAACAACATTCAGAGTTTTCTATAGTCAACACAAAATCTTTCAGTGTCCTCTTTTTTAGGGACCAAGACCACAGTGGATGCCCAGGAGCTGTCAGATTCTTTAATTACTCCCAAGTCTAACATGGCTTATATTTCTATACGAATCTGCTGTTGCACCTTGCCAGTGGCCCTGTAAGACCTGGATGGAGGTGGCTGTGTCCCTTTTGTAATGATCTGGTGTGTTAGCAGGTATGTCTTTCCTCTCTTGCTAGAAAACGCCTCTTTGCATTTTTGAAGCTTTCTACCAAGCCATTTAATTTTGGGGTGATATGGGGCAGTCTTTAGCTGCTACACACAACTACCAAGATGTATTTATTCTCTCAGTGGGTAGGAGGAGGCACAGAGCCCACAATGTCCATTGCTACCATTAGAAATGCCTCCTGAATCACAAGCAAGTAATGTAAAGGAACTTTCTGGGTTCCTGTAAGCCTCTTCCTCCTTTGACACAAGTCACAAGATTTACAATAATCCCTCAAATCCTTCTGTATTCCTGGCCAGTAGAAATTTTTCTTTTGTCTGTCATAGGTTCTCAGTACTCCCATGTGACCATCAAAGGGACAGTCATGTGCTAACAACATCGATTATTCACAATATTGGGCAGGGACAATTAATTGCTTATAAGGTTGCAGGGCTTTTGTTTTTCCCCACAGAAGCTTCCCTATATAATTTCCCATCCTCTTAAAAAAAATCTTTCCCCATTCTCTCTTCCATCTAGAACACATCAATTCATGCTCTCCAGAGTTGTCTTTGTCCTTTGTCCAGCTGCAAAGTGCTGGCAGCGAACAGCTGGAACAGCTATCTCAGCAATAGGCATTCCTTCCCCCTCCCTGGGTTCTGAGGGCATGTTGCCTTTTGCTGTGGTGTAGGAAGTCATCTCAGTCCCACCCATACCTGGAAGCACACTGCTTCTCTCTGCTGCAGAGGAGTTGAGAAAGCCTTTACATTCTCCCTCAGCAGATTCTAAGATTTTAATAATCCTTCTCTGAGATCTCAGCCTGATATTCCCTTTTGCTACAGCTTACCACACTAACAGCCTTAGCGATGTGGAAAAAAATAATTCCCAACAAGCATGTCAAGGGAGATATCACTTTCATAGCCAAATCCCTTTCCAAACCTTCCTATTCCATAAGAGTTCTAACTAGAGGCATGGGAACCCCACCACCACAATCTCTGCTGTTTGGTCAAGTTACGTGTCCATCTCTAGGATCATAATCTGCTTAACCAGAGAAACCTGTACCCCTGTGTTCTTCCACTCTAGGCATTCTTTGCCAATAATTCTGACAGACCTTAATGTGCTCCATATCTGATTCTGTGGGGCCAGTTCCCACAAAACTCACCAGGTAAATCATGGGTGCTTCTAAGGTTCCTATATCAGCAGTTTCTGTGTCACTGGTAGCAACACTAATAGGAATTGGCTGGAGTTGGGTTGTTTTTAGCTTAAGGTATTGATCTCGCAGATGATCTGTAGAATTACACTGATAGCACTTCTGGGCTCCTCACTTTTCATGGGGAGTGGGGTTGGAGTAGTGTCATGGATGGATATAAACTGTTCAGGAAGGACAGGCAGGGCAGAAAAGGTGGGGGAGTTGCATTGTATGTAAGAGAGCAATATGATTGCTCAGAGATCTGGAATGAAACTGCAGAAAAACTGGGGAATCTCTGGATTAAGTTTAGAAGTGTGAGCAACAATGGTGATGTCATGGTGGGAAACTGATATAAAGCACGAGACCAGGGGGGATGAGGTGGACAAGCCTTTCTTCAGGCAACTACTAGAAGTTACTAGATCACAGGCCCTGGTTCTCATGGAGGACTTCAATCACCCTGTTATCTGCTGGGACAGTAATACAACAATGCACAGACAATCCAGGAAGTTTTTGGAAAATGTAGGGGACAATTTCCTGGTGCAAATGCTGGAGGAAACAACTTGGGGCTCTTCTCGACCTGCTGCTCCCAAACAGGGAAGAATTAATAGGGGAAGCAAAAGTGGATGGGAACCTGGGAGGCAGTGACCATGAGATGATCGATTTCAGGATCCTGACACAAGGATGAAAGGAGAGGAGCAGAATATGGACCTTGGACTTCAGAAAAGCAGACTTTGATTCCCTCAGGAAACTGATGGGCAGGATCCCCTGGGAGAACAACATGAGGGGGAAAGGAGACCAGGAGAGCTGGCTGTATTTTAAAGAATCCTTATTGAGGTTGCAGGAACAAATCATTCCAATGTGTAGAAAGAATAGTAAATATGATTGGCGACCAGCTTGGCTTAAAAGTTAAATCCTTGCTGATCTTAAACATAAAAAAGGAGCTTACAAAAAGTGGAAGCATGGACAAATGACCAGGAAGAAGTATAAAAATATTGCTCAGGCATTGCAGCTAGCAAGAGATGTTAAGAATAACAAGAAGGGTTTCTACAGGTATGTTAGCAACAAGAAGGTGGTCAGGGAAAGTGTGGACCCCTTACTGAATGAGGGAGGCAACCTAGTGACAGAGGATGTGGAAGAAGCTAATGGACTCAATGCTTTTTTGCCTCTGTCTTCACGAACAAGGTCAGCTCCCAGACTGCTGCACTGGGCAGCACAGCATGGGGAGGAGGTGATCAGCCCTCTGTGGAGAAAGAAGTGGTTCAGGACTATTTAGAAAAGCTGGACGAGCACATGTCCATGGGGCTGGATGTGCTGCATCCGAGGGTGCTAAAGGAGTTGGCGGATATGATTGCAGAGCCATTGGCCATTATCTTTGAAAACTCATGGTGATCGGTGGAGGTCCCAGATGACTGGGAAATGGCTAATTTAGTGCTGATCTTTTAAAAAGGGAAGGAGGAGGATCCAGGGAACTACTGGCCAGTCAGCCTCACCTCAATCCATGGAAAAATCAAGGAGCGGGTCCTCAAGGAATCAATTTTGAAGCACTTCGAGGAGAGGAAAGTGATCAGGAACAGCCAGCATGGATTTACCAAGGGCAAGTCATGTCTGACTAACCTAATTGCCTTCTATGAGGAGATAACGGGCTCTGTGGATGAGGGGAAAGCAGTGGACATGTTATTCCTTGACTTTAGCAAAGCTTTTGATACATTCTCCCACAGTAGTCTTGCCAGCAAGTTAAAGAAGTATGGGCTGGATGAATGGACTATAAGGTGGATAGAAAGCTGGCTAGATCGTCGGGCTCAACGGGTAGTGATCAACGGCTCCATGTCTAGTTGGCAGCCGCTATCAAGCAGAGTGCCCTAAGGGTTGGTCCTGGGGCCGGTTTTGTTCAATATCTTCATTAATGATCTGGAGGATGGTGTGGACTGCACTCTCAGCAAGTTTGCAGATGACACTAAACTGGGAGGAGTGTTAGATACGCTGGAGGGTAGGGATAGGATACAGAGGGACCTAGACAAATTAGGGGACTGGGCCAAAAGAAACTTGATGAGTTTCAACAAGGACAAGTGCAGAATCCTGCACTTAGGACGGAAGAATCCCATTCACTGTTACAGACTAGGGACCAAACGGCTAGGAAGCAGTTCTGCAGAAAAGGACCTAGGGGTTACAGTGGATGAGAAGCTGGATATGAATCAACAGTGTGCCCTTGTTACCAAGAAAGCTAATGGCATTTTGGGCTGTATAAATAGGGGCATTGCCAGCAGATCAAGGGACGTGATCCTTCCCCTCTATTCGACATTAATGAGGCCTCATCTGGAGTACTGTGTTTAGTTTTGGTTCCCACACTACAAGAAGGATGTGAGAAATTGGAAAGAGTCCAGCAAAGGACAACAAAAATGAGGGGGCTGGAGCACATGACTTATGAAGAGAGGCTGAGGGAACTGTGATTGTTTGGTTTGCAGAAGAGAAGAATGAGGGGGGATTTGATAGCTGCTTTCAACTACCTGAAAGGGGGTTCCAAAGAGGATGAATTTAGACTGTTCTCAGTAGTACCCAATGACAGAACAAGGAGTAATGGTCTCAAGTTGCAGTGGGGGAGGTTTAGGTTGGATATTAGGAAAAACTTTTTCACTAGGAGGGTGTTGAAGCACTGGAATGGTTTACCTAGGGAGGTGGTGGAATCTCCTTCCTTAGAGGTTTTTAAGGTCAGGCTTGACAAAGCCCTGGCTGAGATGATTTAGTTGGGGATTAGGTCCTGCTTTGAGCAAGGGGTTGGACTAGATGACCTGCTGAGGTCCCTTCCAACCCTGATATTCTATGATTCTATGAAAGAATTGCCAGGAAAGGGCTATTTCTGGGGATGTGAGTGTTTAGCCTCCCAACCACCCTCCTTTTTCATAGTGGTAAAAAGAGGAACTTCCCTTCCCGTTAGGTTTAAACCCCTCTCTCTGTGGCTTATGCTCATTTTATGTCTGGGTTTGCTGAAAGGCATCTACGAGAGTGAGTATTTCTTCCACAGGCTTTTACAGCTTTATCCCACAAACATTGTTTTACACCATCCTTACATATACTCAAGAAAAGTTCCTGACCAATGTATACATGGCATCCGGCCCTTAAACCTTTTCCATCTTGGTTAGAGAAAGGGTCAAGCTGCAACATTTAGAGCTAGATCACAACTTTTCCAAACTTTAGGGTGTTTAAATATATAAAGGCCTGTATGGGTCCATTTTTGCTCTTAATTACTAAGCTTAACTGGAAACTCAAACCTCCCCATTCAGATGTTTAATTCTTTTATCTGCCCCCCGGCCTGTGCTGCATAGCTGCTATTCTTGGAAGATGGATGGGTCTCTTTAAAAAAAGAACATTTAAATAAAAGAGCTGTATTCTAACAGCACTCAGCCATGGAATGATTTATTTTAGTAGGCTGCTGGCCCATTTTTCTGGCAATGAAAGCATTTGGCTTTGTTCCTCAAAATGCACCAATAACCTCACCAATACACATCCTATTGTGACTTAATACTGCATAATTATGTAAGAACAGCCATACTGAGTCAGACCAAAGGTCCATCTAGCCCAGTATCCTGTCTTCCAATAGTGATCAATGCCAGATGCCCCAGAGGGAATGAACAGAACATGTCATTAAGTGATCCATTCTCTGTCTCTCATTCCCAGCTTCTGGCAAACAGAGGCTAGGGGCACCATCCCTGCCCATCCTGGCTCATAGCCATTGACGGACCTATCCTCCATGAATTTGTCTAGTTCTTTTTTGAACCCTATTATATGCTTGGACTTCACAAACATCCTCTGGCAAAGAGTTCCAAAGGTTGACTGCATTGTGTGAAGAAATACTTCCTTTTGTTTCTTTTAAACCTGCTGTCTTTTAATTTCATTTGGTGAACCTAGTTCTTGTGCGATGAGAAGGGGTAAATAACACTTACTTATTTACTTTCTCCACATCAGTCATGATTTAATAGATCTCAATCACATTCCTCCCTTAGCCGTCTCTTTTTCCAAGCTGAAAAGTCCCAGTCCTATTATTCTCTCCTTATACAGAACCCATTTCATACCCCTAATAATTTTTGTTGCCCTTTTCTGAACCTTTTCCAATTCCAATATATATTTTTTGAGATGGGATGACCATTGTATTCAAGATGTGGGTGTACCATGGATTTATATAGAGGCAATAAGATATTTTCTATCTTATTATCTACTCCCAACATCTTGTTTGCATTTTTGACTGCCGCTGCACATTGAGTGGATGTTTCCAGAGAACTATCCACAATGACTCCAAGCTCTTTTTCTTCAGTGATAACAACTAATTTAGACCCCATCATTTTATATGTGTAGTCGGGATTATGTTTTCTGATGTGCATTACTTTGCATTTACCAGCATTGAATTTCATCTGCCATTTTGTTGCCCAATCACCCAGTGTTGAGAGATCCTTTTGGAGCTCTTCAAAGTCTACCTGGGACTTAACTATCTTGAGTAGTTTTGTATCATCTGCAAATTTTGCCACCTCACTGTTTGCCTTTTTTTCCCCAGATGATTAATGAATATGTTGAATAGGACTGGTCCTAGTACAGACCCATGGGGAACACCAATATTTACCTCTCTCCATACTGAAAACTGACAATTTATTCCTGCCCTTTGTTTCCTATCTTTTAACCATTTACCAATCTATGAGAGAACCTTCCCTCTTATCCCATGACAGCTTACTTTGCTTAAGAGCCTTTGGTGAGGGACCTTGTCAAAGGCTTTCTGAAAATCTAAGTACACTATATACACTGAGTTGCCCTTGTCCACCTGCTTGTTGACCCCCCTTAAAGAATTCTAGTAGATTGGTGAGGCATGATTTTCCTTTACAAAACCATGTTGACTCTTCCCCAACAAATTATGTTCATCTATGTGTCTGACAATTTTGTTCTTTATTATAGTATCAACCAATTTGCCTTGTATTGAAGTCATTACTGGCCTGTAACTGCCGGGATCACCTCTGGAGCCCTTTTTAAAAATTGTTGTCATATTTGCTTTCCTCCAGTCATTTAGTACAGAAACTGGTTTAAATGATAGGTTACAGACTGCAGTTACTAGTTCTGAAATTTCACATTTGAGTTCCTTCAGAACTCTTGGGTGAATACCATTTGGTCCTGGTGACTTATTACTATTTAGTTTATCAATTTGTTGCAAAATCTCCTCTAATGACACCTCAATGTCCCGTGTGGCATCAGGGTCACTCCACTGTCCATACTACTCTACCCTGGGGGATGTTAAAAACAATCACAGCTTCCCATACACTGACCTGTGAAAGCCGATGGGTGCATGTGTAGCAGAAATGGACATGAATGTTCTACTTATTACGTCTTTAAAGTATTTGTTTTAAAATGGAGTGGGTTTTTGCACTATTTTGTTACAGACTAAAAATTATATTATCTTATTATTCATTTTTATTAGTTCATAAAATATGCTACCAAGTGCTCAGCAGTTCTGAAAGCAACCAATTATCTATTACTGCACATTGTCATGCAACTTAAAGGATCATTCACAAACAAAATTAATAGATGCATTGCCAATATGCTCCTGTATATAGTCCGACATGTACAGCAATCACACAATTCCTAACAGGACACAAAAGAACAGGGCCAGGTAGAGCACACTACACCTCCATACATTTCTCCGCTTCACTGTTAAATGGTCTTTCAAAGCCTCGCAGTCGAATAACTCGACTTTCAGCTCTTATGGCCCTTGTAGCTGGCTATTCAAATTCAATCCACCTCTGCTATCCTCCCTGGTGGAAACTTTTCCCTCTTTGCTTCACAGACATTATGCAAGACATGGCAGCCAGCTATAAACATTGGGATTTTTTTTTTCACACTGAGGTCCAATCTTGTGAGTAAACAATGTGCTAGCACCTCTTCAGATGACCAAAATCACATTTAACTGTCATTCTGCACCTGCTGAGCTGATAGTTGAATCATTCCTTGGTGCTGTTGAGATAGCTGGTGTGTGGGGAATGCTTGGTCCATAGGATCACTACTGGTATTTCAACATTGCCAAGGGTAATCCACCGGTCAAGAAAGAAAGTTCCTGCTAGAAAAGTCTGAAAAGTCCTGTGTTCTTAAAGATGCCTGTCATGCATCTGCCCTGACCAGCCCACACTGATGCCAGTCAAGGGTTCCTGGTGATCCGCCAGCACTTGCATAATCATAGAAAAGTAGTCCTTCCTGTTGGAGTACTCTGTCGCAAGGTGGGCTGGTGCCAAAATAGGGATGTGCATGCCATCTATTGCTCTCTCCCCTGCCAGTTCAAAAGCCCCATTGCTGCAAATCCATCCACTATGTCTGCACATTGCCGAGAATCACAGTCCTGCATAGCAGAAGACAATTAATGGCCTTGCATATGTGCATGTGAATGGCCTGAAGTACATCTAATTTATTCAGATTTGTAAATATTTCACAATTTTTTCTGGACTTCTAAACAAAGTTTTGGTTGTTTTAAAAATGTTTTATTCATTTCTTTCTGCACCCTGCTTAATTTAATATTTCTTTGCACTTCCAGGTATAGGCAAAACCAGAAATAGCCAAATACAAGAAAGATTGTTCTAACCGTATTTCTAACCAGATCAGAAGCAGTAAGGATTTAGAAACCTTACAAGAAATGCTCTTCTTAAGCACCTTCCAGGCTAATTTTGCGGACCCAAGTGGTACAGACACTTTACCGAAAACTCAGATTCTGATTTGAAAACTCATCTGAACAGTATTTCTGAATCTTTGGTGAGTCCCTACATCAGTTTTGTAAATATTCTAGTATTATCAAGTGAATTTCATCAGTTTACTAAACTACATCCTCAGTTTGTATACAAGACCACTGACTTATCTCCAGTGAATCTAGTTTTTTTTTTTTGCAACACCATAGCACTGCTGACATGTTGAGGTTGTGATTCACCACAACTCCCAGATCCTTCTCAGCAATGCTGCTGCCAACACAGTTTTCCCCCATTCACTATTTGTACAATTGTTTTTTCTTCCCTAAGTGCAGCACCTTACATTTGTCTCGGTTGAATTTCATTTTGTTGTCTATAGCCCAGATCTCCAATTTATCAAGAACCCTCTGAAATTTAGCTCTATCCTCCAATGTATTGGCAACCTCCCCTAGCTTTGTGTCATTTGCAGACTTGATCAGTATATTCTCTGTACCTATATCCAGGTCATTATAGATGTTAAACAATGCTGGACCCAGAACAGATTTCTGTGAAACTCTCTTGAGACCTCCCTCCAATCTGACATCATTCCACTAAAATAAAGTTTCAGTATTACATTTTCATAGAATATCACAGTTGGAAGGGATGTCAGGAGGTCATCTAGTCCAATCCCCTGCTCAAAGCAAGATCAATCCCCTGGCAGTTTTTTTACCTCAGTTCCCTGAATGGCCCCCTTAAGGATTGAACTCACAACCCTAGATTTAGCAAGCCACTGAGCTATTCCTTCTCCCCATAATTGATAAAAGGAAACTGCTTTGGAAAGCAAATCCTTGCCAGTTTGTTACGATTGTTTAAATCCAAAAAGTTTCCCGTCGTTAGCATGACATAATTAAGAGGCCAGTTGTACAGTTTTCACTTAGGCAAAATTCTCATTGACTTCATTGAGAGTTTTGCCTGAGTAAGGACACCAGGCTCTAGACCTAATTGAAACCTAGACCCTATGTTTTCAAAGGTCTGCACAGACATTAGCTTGTTGATTCAGGTAGAAAGATGTTTCAAAAGATTGCAATGTCATTTTTGTATACTAATAAGCTAATTAACATTTGTGTACAACTTTCTCTTTTAGAAAAATGTAATTAGTGTTTTAATTGTAAGCTAAAAACCACATCAGCTTCCTTATGGGGGTTGCACCAGGAGTCTGAGCATGATAAAAGTAGATAAGATCTTAATATTTTTCTCTACCAGTATTCCTATACATTTCATGGGTTTTAGATGGCACGATGCCAGGTTTTTAGAAACTGGTATTAAATATGATCTCTGAAATCCTTCGTTTCTGATTCATTCTCAGGAATCTTTAGAGCTTTAGCTAACGAGTTCAATGGAAGAAAACGAATACAGCGGTGACTTTCAGACAGTTGTAGCTATAATTAACTTTGCTTCTAGCAGCTTCATATTTCACATTCTACAAAATCTTTTGTTCAAAAATTACTGTTATGCATAGAATACAAACAGAAACTTGGGGAAAAAAGGTTGTTTTGGTGTAGCATCTGGGAAATGTGATGGACACGAGTTCTCCAGACAGAGGCCCAAATCCAGCAAAGCGCTTTGGAATGCAGGATTGCTTAAAGTTAAACATGTTTACATGCTTTTGCAGAATCTTTAGATCATGAGGATAAGTTATTGAGAGATATTGAGTGCCCTCTGTTCCCATTGGAGTCAATGCAAGAGGTGAGTACTCAGAATCTCATATGAGGAGGTCAGCAACATGAGGAATTGGGCCCTAAAAATGAAGCTTTTCAAGGTCTTGGAGAGATTGATATAATTTTTGTTTAGGAGAGCATAACTTGTCTCTAAACATGAAAGGCTGCTCCCTGTGGGATAACTGCTTTCTGTACTCTTACGTTCTTTCCACTGACACCACTTCACACAGGTTCAATTTCTGTGAATGACAACACCTTGCACTAGTCCATAAGTACATCTGGTGTAGAAATAAACAAACAGGCTAAATGCTTACAGGGCAATTCCTAAATGGAAGTGGAATAAAATAAAATAAAATAACCAACATGAAGAACAAGCTACTAATACCTGGGAAAATCAAGGATCCATGCATGAACAACCCTATACAGGCAAACAAACCAGAGCAGAAAAAAAAATACCAGTAACAATAAAATTCCCTCCACCTACAGAAAGCCCGAGGAATTGGTTTATACACAGCTTGGGTGCAAAGGGACTAGAGAGGTGAAATCCATCCTCCAATTCATGGCCAATAGCCAGGGTTGTTACACAGCACCCCCACTTTGGAATAACCAACATAGACCTCCTTCCAGAGATGTGTGGATTCTTCTCTATAAACATCGGTCCCACTGTTCTTACTCCCCTCTCCATCATGGCTGGATGCATGCACCAGGCTATGTACAGCCCCTGAGGAAACACACTTATGGCACACAAGGTTGTACAGGTACCCCTGCAGGATTGCTATGCCAAAGTTCCCTTGCATAGCCACGGCTAGATCCTCAAGTCACGTAGAGAACCAGGTGAATTCAGTTCACTCTGAATGAACAACACTGTATGTTCCAGACAGGAAAAGCAGGACAGCAATTGAAATACATATTTATTCACTGGATGAATTTAATCAATCACTTCTGCACTGCTTGTTTGAGTGGTAATCTCACAGCTCTTGGATCAGCATTATTTTGAAGGCCAGCCTTGCCGTACTGCATTTCCATCTTGTTAACTCCAAATTTCATACCCGAAGCACTACCAAAATGAAATGTCCAAGGTCAACTTTCCAATTTCCAAATGTATATGCCACAGTGACAAAATAATTGCAATTAAGATAAATCAGTAATCAATTTCCCCAGTACAATCCCCAAACATGATTCTTTCAGCCTACCTGATTTCACCTCAGCTAGTGAAATCAGTGGTGCTCTGTGAGTAATAACATGAGGACAGAAAATGGAAGTAGGATTGATTACGGGCTTCAGTTCAAAAAGCAACCCCCATTAGCCTCTTCTTACAGCATTTTATGGACCAGATTCTCAGCTGGTGTATATTGATGTAATTCCATTGAAGTTATGCTAAATTTATACCAGCTGAGACTCTCTGGGACAGTACTCTTAAAATGTGATGGCCTAATTCTTATTTGCAATAAGCCTTCTTTACAATGCCAGGGTGGTATAAAGTAGAATTGAACTCTGAATCTTGGTAGTTGTTCATTATACCCTCTGCAGAGCAATAAACAGCCATCCATAGAGGTGACCAACATTTTCTTCATATTCTCTATAGTGTCTAACCAGGCCCACAGCAATATTACTTTTGATGGATCATCACTGTTCAACTCACCATATCCTAAGATAACAGCAAGAAGACATTTGCTGAGATAATCCTTAGAATCTCTTGGTAAAGCCATTGTTTTGCTGTTCTGATTAATGCTATATGAGATGTATTGTGGGTTTTGTAGACATACCTGTGACAAGAGGGGTAAGAAGGTGTAAACAACTAGATGCAGCAGGCAACTGTTGGGAAGATGAGAAGGACAGGCATTTACACCTCCTATTGGAGACGCAGCCTAGACTGCCACAAGTATCTGTCTGCAATGGTCAGCCTGTACAGAAGGGACCAGGCCTGGGAAATCCCAGTTAAGCTTGGTTTATGGTTGCTTTGCATCACTGGACCAGGATAAAGCAGCTAGAGAAAATTGTAAATCTGGTCCTTATATTTTTCTACCAAATCAGTGAATCTGGAACATACATTCTACCAGATCTACATTGTTCAATAGTTACTGGTTACACAAACCTTTATATACAAATATAAGATTCATGTTTTCACGTTGCAAATGTTCTCCTCCCCCACAACCCCATCCAGAATCAAGCAGACAAGAAAAGTTAATAAGAAAAAGCCAGTAAAACTAACCTCATAAAATTTCTTCATGGCAGACACAGATAGGGAAATAGAAAATGCAAGCTGCAGTTCAAGGGAGGTTCAGCTAGTGTGATGAAACAGCTTCATTTCAGAACCCAACCCTATGGAAAATCCAAATAGTCTTGCGGGCAGACACAGAAGGGATACTAACTATATTTTGTCTGAAACTTCTGGGCCACTTGGGTGGTTCACTGAACCTTGAGATACCACCGAAAGGTATGAAGTTTTTTTAATACACTTGCCTTTTTTCAAACACAGAATGCCATAGGTTTGGCTTTGGAATGAAACTCGGGCCATTGGTCTGTGCAGCTAGTGCAGGTCCCAAGAAACCTCACAAACTTTCCTGAAGCTATAGCACAGGCTATCGTGGGTATAATTAGTTTATGCTTTCCCCGATCGTGGTTGCTGCAATTCCCACCTGACCCTTATATGGGCTGAGCAAATACCCTCCACTGCACATCCTCATGAAGGCAATCAGACTCTGGTCCTGACTGAAGTGGGAATCTTGTGACAGCTTGCCTCATTCAAGACACTCCATAGAAGACTCATATCTCTTGGTGCAACTAAGGTAACCATGCAAGCACATGCAGGGTACCCTTCTTTCCTTCAGAACAGAAAAAGTGCCCAAATGTGTGTCCATATGCAGCCTGTAACCATTAAGACCTCTAAAGAACCACAGAAACAAAACTAATTCTCACTGAAATAAGGACTTGCCCCTGGTGAGTTATTCCCTGCCACATTTCTTTCTACCCCTCTTGGGGTTTTATACTGCTGCCTATCACTGTAGTAGTAATCTGAGCATCTTCCATGTAAGAAGAATGGTGAAATCCCCCAGTGGATTTCAGGGAGTTATTTAGGGTGACCAGGTGGCTAGTTTTCAACCAGTACACCTAGTCAAAAAAGGACCCTGGAGGCTCGGGTCAGCACAGCTGACTGGGCCATTAAAAGTCTGTGATGCTGCGGTAGGTGAATCCCTATCTGTCCTGGCTCCATGCTGTGCCCCAGAAGCAGTCTTCAGGTCCAGATCCCAGGCAAGGGGGTCACATGTCTCTGTGGGCTGTCCCTGCCCCGAGCACTGGCTCTGCACTCCCATTGGCCAAGAACTGGGCAATAGGACCTGGGGGGAGTGCCTGGAGAGAGAGCAGCACGTGAAGCTTCCTGGCCCCCCTGCCTAGGACCAAGACCTGCTGGCTGCTTCTAGGGTGTGCGCAGTGCGGTGCCAGGACAGGCAGGTAGCTTGCCTTAGCCCTACTGTGCCGCTGACCGGGAGCCACTCAAGATAAGCCCTTGCCTCAACTTTGAGCCCCAACCCCCTGCCCCAGCCCTAAGCCCCCCCTCAAACCAAGATCCCCCTCCTGCATGCCAAACCCCTTACCCATGGACCCACCCTAGAGCCCACTCTCAGAGCCCTCACTCTCCTGCACCCCAACCCTCTGCTTCAACTCGCAGCCCCTCCCGCACTCTGAATCCTTCAGCCCTAGCCTGAAACTTTCTCTTGCACCCCAAACCCACCCCAGGCCTCACCCCAGAGCCAGCACCCCCAGACCACAGACCTCAGCCCTCACCCCCTCCTGTTAGATGCACAACTGGGGCCTCCCTACAGGATGGAGGAGCAGGCAGATACCTGACACAATGTTGGTATATAATACTCTAAGTACTCTTTATTGCTTACAAAATAAACCTCATTCACTCCACATTTGTACCCCAAATATACTACACCAGAGTCCACAGATCAGAATGAAGTCCTGATGGCCAGTCGAGGTTCAATCAGATCAGGTCACGAGATGCGGGGAGCCAGCAGAAAGTCCACATCTATATCCAAACAGGGCTCTGGTTGCTGAAAGACTCCAAACTGCAAATGTGAGACGCCTTCATGTATAATTCACTTCGTGACATCATTAGTCTTTTGTCTCTGTCTTTTGGGCTTTTCACCCACAACTCAGTTCCAGACAGGCTGCCATAATCCAAGGCGTGACATTTCCTCCAATTCTTATACAATTTTATAGCAGTTGAGCTGGTGTTATTTCTTTATCTGCTGATTCTTCATATTTTCCAGGGACATAACAAAATTGTTTTGTACAAATAGTTCTTGACCACTTGACCATAAGTTCTCACTTCAGTTGTCAACACACAACGTGCGTATTCATGTCCAGCATACCAGTACATCCACACTAGGCCTCCATGGCTTATAACATATTACATGGATGTATGGATTATATATACACATGTATACATACACACACACACACACACCCCAAGCCCCTGCCTCAACCTGCAGCTCTCTTCCCCACTCTGAATCCCTCAGCCCCAACCCTGAGTCTGGAGCTGCCTCCTGCACTCCAAACCCCTCATACCTGGTTCCACCCCAGAGCCTGCACCCCAACTCCCTGCCCATGCCCAGAGCTCCCTCCTGCACCCTGAACCCCTCATTTCTGGCCCCACCCCAGAACCCACACCCCCAGTTAGAGCCCTCATCCTCACCTGCATCCCAACCCCCTGCCCAAGCCCAGTGAAAGTGCATGAGGCTGGAGGAGAGCAAGCCACCGATGGAGGGAGAATGTAGTGAGCAGGGGAAGGGGCTTCAAAGAAGGGGCAGGGCCAGGGTGTTCAGTTTTGTGTGACTAGAAAGTTGGCAGCCCTAGAGTTATTTCTCTGCAAAATTTTTCAGCATTAAAGCTGTTCATTAAACTAATGTCACAAAAATATTTTGTATATTGTGGAGAGTATTGCCTGCACTGCCCCCCCCAAAAAAGCCTTAGTTATAGCTGTCACTAGTACTCAAGCTAGAATGACATTCTAAACAAGCGAGGTACCCAACTGATGGTTGTGGGCCTAGCAAAACATATTAAATCGGCTCACTAGTCCTTCTAGCAATGGCTTATATTTGGTGTTTCAGAAAATCCTCTGAATTCACCCTGTCAGTTATTACCTACACCTCATATACTGGTGTCTTAGTCTCAGAATAAGGGGAATAGCCTGGATAAGATAAAATGTGCCTACATGCAATGGAAATGGAAAACAAAGTGGCTTCCCTGTGCGAAGAACAGGAAAGAGGCTTGTTAGCAAATGGCGCTCCAATTTTGGGTTTGGGGCGGGGCTGACACAGTCAATGAGCAAGTACACCAATTTATAGGCTGTTCATTTGCATTCACAGTAGACAGCAGCACCCACTGAACTTGTCTTTGCATATTGTGGTTCTAGAGTTTAGTGAGTGTTGGGAAACCTATATGGCACCACCCATTGCCTGACATTTGATGCATGCCTATAAAGGCCTTAACCAAAGCCTTCTGAAGTCAACAAAAAAAGCTCTCAGACTTCATTAAACTTTAGATCAGGGCCAAAATGAAACCAGTTTGGTATTGGTTCTGTATTTATTGCAGGCTTGTGGTGTAAAACATTCTTAAATTCACTCAGCCTTCACGCTGTATAATTTGGCTTGTGAGAGTTGAAGATTTGTTTTATTACTATTGCTGTCACATTGCGGAACTATTTCCTAGAAGGAATCATGCACACTTTGTTGAATGCATTGCAGAATACGTTGTGTGCACATTTAAAAATACAGAGCCCAATTCCACAGCCCTTATTCACATGAGTAATCCATTGGAGTATCCTTATCTGAACAGCAGAATGTGCAATTTCATTTTGTCTCCAATTTGTGAAGGCAAGTTTGTGAACAGTTATGAAATTATGATTTTTTAAAAAAAATTACTAATGGCTAAACCCAAAAGGACCCATTTTATTAATCATTTTCCCCCATGAACTAGATTTATACACACCATACTTTAAGCTTAGATCACTAAACAGCAGATTTGTATCTTGGATACTTTTATGGTCCTTGTTATTATAGCATCAGAATGCCTCACAATACTTGATGTATTTATACTCCCACCTCCTGTAAAGTAGGTGCTATTATCCCAATATTATAGATGGGGGAACTGAGGTACAGCAACTAAGAAACTTGACTAAGGTCATGCAAGGATTCTGTGGCAGAGCAAGGAATTGTACACAGGTCTCCTGAGGCTCAGACTAGCAGCCTAACCACTGCACCAGCAACTTATTTTGAACCTGTAAACACTGCTTTTCCCGTGTTAACTTTACACATTGTTACTTTTATGCATGAATAGTCCCATTGAGCACCATTTAAAGTTCCTCACGTGCGTTTGTCGGATTGGGCCTGGGGAAAATACTTGCCAGTGTGGAATTGTTTCCATGTGAAGACAACTAAAGTGAACTCCTATTTATGTTCTCTTATTCAATTTAAATAATCATAAAGGACATCTGTCCCAGACTCCTGGCACCTTACAACCAATTGCACATACAACCCTAGAGACAACCCACAACTGAAAATCCGTTTGGGCATCCTCCAATATACCACTGCCAGTCAGCAAGAAAACATCACAAAACAAATTCCCTCTCCCCACAAACACACACCACCCTTCACCCAATCACCCATTCAGAAAGCTATATTATAGGTACAAGAGTCTGAGTTTGAATCCCAATCAATTTGCCAGCTTATCTGCATTAGTTTTTAATGTTTAAGTCAATGAGCTAGAGAACGTGCACTGGTTATTACTCTACATAAACAGCCAGCTAATTACAATAGTTCATTTTCCAGCTCAGGATAATGAAATAACCATTTCATTTTATGTTTTAGGAAATGTAAAACTTAAAGACAACATGGGGACAATGAGAAAATTTACATGTTTATCTTCAGCTACTCTGAATGCAGCCTGTTTACTTCTAAGCATTGTAGCACATATTGGCCCCAATCAAGCCCACTGGAATCAATGCAAAGGCACTCATTGATTTAAATGGTCATTGTCTTTTAAAGGTCACAGACCTGCGATATAAATTCAAGTCTGTACAACGAGCCAGTCACTATGACCCCAATCCTGTGAGGTGCTGAGATCTCCCACTTCAGTGAGGGTGTTCAGTAACTCACAGTATCAGAACAGTACACATGAGCAGGAATGCCTCATACATTTATATTTGATTAAAATGCCATGTACTTGATAAAATGGCTTCCCTTGGTTGTCACATCCCGGTAATTAAGCTGTAGACTGTTGTCAATACGTTCAATAGATTCTTGCTCTGGATGTTGACAGAATAATTAATAGGATATAGAAAGACGTAGGGTCTTTTTATTAGTTATTATTATTACTATTATTATTTGGCTGAAAGGCCTGAAGCAACATAGTTCAGTCCCTCTGTGGATCAATAGCCATTCTTCTTTGTAATAAAGTCTTCTCTGTCTCATGGCTGTGTGTGAAAGTCAGGTTGAAAAGTATCACTACTGGCTGCAATGGCAAGTCAAGTCCCAATTCAAAGTTATGCAGTATGGCAGAGTTACTTCTTATACTAAAACAAGAAGAGGCAGACACTCTGATTATTAGTTAATGGTGTCTAGAAAACACTGAGAACAGTCTTTTTTCCTTTTTTCCTCCATAGTCAAAGGATAAGATTGAGGGTCTGCGGGGAGGGAAAGAAACAGCTAGTGGTGCAGAAACAAATGAAAGATCTGGTCCAACTACCATTAAAGCCAAGGGGACCCTTTCTGTTAACATTAATAGGAATCGAATGGGACCCAAATTCATATTAATTCATCAGAAATTAAGAGATTTGTGTTTGGTTCAGATATAATAAAATTAGGTTTTTGGCCAATACAGATTTTTTCTTCTTAAAGGAAAGTAAGGATGGTGAGATACTGTTTCCTATCTATAAGAGTTTCATGACACAGAACAGAAGAACCCATCATTTCATGGAATTAAAACTTAATTGGACTTTCAATTAAAAATGTAAATTTACCCAAAGAGATGTGAAAAACTACATATTGGTTATGGAAAACAAAACCAGGATGGAGTGGAATCCTAAATCTAAAGTAGAACTCAGAAGAGAATCAAGATCACTAGATCTCCCACACACCCTTCCCCCACTTAGGGACAAACCATATTTCAAATCAAACCGGAATTGAAATTGAGACTTGTGAATGCTTGATTAATATTATCTCCGCCTCTTCATCCCTTGTTCCCAGCCAGGGCTGGAAGCTGAACAGCACATGAAAAAGATTCTTCTCACAATATTTCTGCCCTGACCAGATGCATCAGAAATCTGATAACAAAAAACAGCCGGTTCCTATAGAATCTACAGCCTACTTGTGCAGAACCAAGAGAATTCAGGCACTATTTGTAAAAGCATCTGAATATTTTGCTGCTTTCCAGAGTGAACTAAACCTCTCAAAACTAATCTTCAATGGAAGCTGTATGTATGTATGTATCCAAGAGTATGAGTGGCCCTTAGAAATGTCTGTTTTCAATAATAAGTGAGAATGCATTGCACAATGGAGTATCCATTATAGTTGTCAGACATATGAAACAATTGCGCATGTCACAAATGGCTTAGAAATGCTATGTTTTGGTTCCTCTTTTATAGGAGATGATTTCACCCCCGCCCCCACCCATACCTATACCCTGTTACCCAGCAGATTATTCAACTTGCAGATATTTACAAACATATGGCTAAATCCTGACAGGTGTTGAGTGATCTGGTTCAGATCCAGCAAAGCACTTAAGCACGTGCACGGACTTCAGTGGGACTAAATGCTTGCTTAAAGTTAAACATGCGTATGTGCTTTGCAGGATGGAGGCCTATCCTTCTTTCATTTCTGGTGCACAGTGGTTCAAATGTGGCCTTTGTCAACCCGTATTTAGTCCCTAGAGTCTAGCCAGAGAAATTGGATACCACATTGATTTTTTGGAAACATGATTTTTCATGTCTTTTCCAGTCAAAACAGGCAGAATAAAATGTTCCAAAACACTGATGCTCCTAAGTCACTGACATTTAATGGAACCAAGGTGCTCTGTGAAAGTTTTACCCAGAGTTCTTATCGATGTGGACAAATTAATCACATTACCAGTAATACTAAGTTCTTTGTTAAATTTGATCGGAAAATCCCACAAAGTGGTGACAGGCTCACTAATAACATACTATACCTACAACTGGTTACTGCTAGCAAACTCCCCATCTTATTCCCACCAGGCTTTGCCACAACACCAACCAGTCTTATTAACCATGGCTAATCATGCTTTGATCATTCAATCAGCAATCAAAAAGCTTTCAATCATCAATGAATGACTCAATAAGCTCTAGGTTAAAAAAATCTATTTTAGAGAATAATTAGACTGGCTTATGCCTCAGTTTCTGAAATACCTGGAAGATTGCCAGTAAAAACTTGGCATAAAGATGAGAATCACAGACTGCAAAGTAATAATTCCTAGAGCTGGTTGGGATGTTTTCTCCATCAGAAAATGTCAGTTAGTCAAAAGCAAAACGTTTTGTGGACATGTGTCTATTTTGACAAAATTTTTGCTTTTTTTAAAGAAAGATTAAAACTGCTTGATTTATATGCAGTCAGGTTATTAAATGCATAAGTATTCAGACTTGTTGCTACAATTAAAATAATGTATTCAGTAAAGGTGAACGAAAATGAAAGGTTTTTTGGGTGAGATTTAAGTTGTGAATAGATCTTGTGATGGCTCTCTTTACAGAAATGAATTTCATCCTAAATGCATATAATGGAAAAAGACTGGTGCTACTGGAAATTATAATGAAGAATTGGAGACAAAGGTTAGGCGAGAAAATAATAATCATGTCCTTCCATTTCAGTTCTCAAGTTAATGTGTGCCTTTCCTCCCTGCTACAATAATCAGTGCAGACAGATAATCTAGAGGTGAGATAAACTGAGGTCAGAGGAAGAAATGGAATATTCATATTGACAACGACTTGCCAGGAAAGTAGGCAAATCATGGCCATTTCTATATGGAGAGAAGAATCTGAAAATATTGGTTTAGAAAATCGCCTAGGGAGATGGCCGCAGACATGGATTTCCAACTTTTTTCCATCTTCTTGCATTGTTCCTCCCTCCACACACAAATTTTAAAATTTAGTACTTGTGACAGATTTCTTCTTGGCTATGGAGAGGATTCTGACGGGCAGAAAAAACAGCTTAGCTGCATTCACTCACAGCTCCCAGATCTACCTGTCAGGCTTTCTTTGATTTCATAACTTTTCAGATTTCTAGAGGTGAATTCTGATCACTACTGACCTTGACTGGATTGGAGCAGGTGTCCCTGAGGAGAATGTAACATGAGATGGAGCTTGAGTCTTCCGAATGTTATGTATGAGACTTTGCATAAAACCTAGGTGTCTGTTACAGCTATCCCTTATTCCATTTTGTTTCTTACAGCTGTCCCCAGACTCCATTTTGTTTTCTGTTCTCCTGTGGCCACCCTTCCCTGGCTGTTAAGGTGTTTACCAGGGACACTGCCCTTCTCAAAGGGAGGGCCCCTTAAGTTGTTTAACAAGAGCCATTGCCCTTCTCAAAGGGATGGCCACTTGTGCTGTGTGCTAAGTGGGACCACTGCCCTGTTCAAAGGGTTAGTCCTGTTATCACCTCGTTGAGCCTGGGCTTGGTGTAGGGTAGGCAATGTCCAGAGCTGCAAGACCTAATGTGTTTTTAAGATCCTGGGCATGAGTCATAGGCCTCATGTGCTCTTGAGTCACCTATTGCACAGGACTATGTCCAGGCATGTCTCTGAGCTTACCTTCAGTTTTTTCCCTGTGCCCCCTCCCCTGTGACAGAGGGAGCCTATCAGGATTACTCGCGGGAAACTGCCCAAGTTTGCCTTTAAAACCAGACATTTTTGAAACACACCTCAGAAAGGTTCCTGCATTGCTGCCTGGTCTGATCAGCCAGGGGTTCTGGGGGGTCCTTTCTCCGCTCTCGTTTTATTTTTGAGCGTACCCCCGTTTTTTGAAAAACCCCCCCCACAAAGAAAGGAATTGCTACCTGAGAGATCTCCTGATTATTGAGACTGTACCGAGCCTTCTGATGTTCTTGCTGCTTCTGCCTTTTCTGCTGCCTTGGGGACTGGTAAGAATCCCTCTGTGAAACTTTCCCTACTTTTATTTTATTATTTTAGCTGCTGGCTCTGTTTCCCCAGCACACAGACTCAAGCTAAACCTTGGTCTGTGTCTTAAAACCTCTCTTAAACTCCGCGGCGCTTTGCCGCTAAAAATAAGTTTGTGCTGCTGCTAAGCTCTGCTCCTGTGGGCTTTGCCTCAGGGCTCCCTGCTTTCAGCTTTATCCCTTGGCTTCAGCCACCATCCCTTGGCTTCCTGGGGAGCTGTAGCCTGGGCACATACCACTCTGCCCTCTGTGACTTCCCCATAGCATAAGGTGCACCATAGGTTTTGGTTTTTTTAGTTTAATAAGTTATAGTTTGTTCAGATTGTAGAGCTTGTAAATTTCACCTGCCTTGTTATAGTTTACTGCTCGTATAGTTGCTTGTTATAGTTTTGCTTAGAATTGTGATATTTGTTGTTTTGCCTAGTCGTTGGTTAAGAGAGATAAGGTTTTTGCTGCTTCAAGTTCGCTGTCCCACTGTCCCGATCTCCCCCTGAACTTTCCCGTGTCTGTTTTTCCCCCGCTCCAATCTCCCCCTCTGTGTGCTCCTCCGTGTCTCCCTGTTATAACTCCTTGCTGCCCCCACCCCGCGTCTGCATCACCCTCCGAATCTCCCAACCCCCTTGCTGCTTCTCCCCCTGTGAAACTTCCCAAACCCTTTGCTGTTTTTTTTTACCTTTGTTTTTGGTGTCCGCTTGTTGCTTAAACCTCTCTCTAGCCCTTCTTTACACTTCTCCGCTGCCCCTCCCCTACCGAAGATCACCATCACACTGCTCCGTTGTCCTTGCCCTGCAGGGCTTCAGAGTTTCTCTGCTGCTTCCAGCCGCTCGTCTGCATACCACTAATCACTCACCCCCACTCCTGTTTCTTAACCCAGCCTTTATATTGATATTGTATTGTACTGAAACTCACATTTTACTTGTGATTATAACACCCCATTGGTTGCATCCACTTTTCTGATATACTTTGTATTTACATTGATGCCACTGTGTTACATTGTGTATCTAGCTATTAACTCATATAGAAGCTACCATTTTATTTTGCATTTCTTTTGGGTATGCTTTGCATGTCCACACTGTATCTAGAGTTGCTTATTGACTGTACTGTATTCCATTGTGCAGAACCCCACTTGCTGTACCCCACTGTTAGAACTCCCTACACTGTTCAATAAGAAGAACCCCCCCCTCCATCGTTGTCTATTGTAAACACCCTATACACCCCATCCCATCGTATTTCATTATTAAATTCCCACCACTTCCTTTTTTTTCCTTTAATAAAGAAATTAATTGGAACCCCAGCTGTGTGGTAATTGCTCCCCAAGATCCCATATATCTGCAGGCAGGGACACTAGGAAAGATTTATTTGACACTCAGTGAAACGCAATAGAAATGGTATAAGTTTAGTCTTAGGTTTTTGGGGGTTTTAATTTGTCTCAGTTTAGATTCCTCTGTTATGCACCTGGAAATTGTTATTCATGTTTGCACCTGTGAATGCAGTGCACTTCTGTGATACAGTTCAAGCTGTTTTGAACAAGCCTAGTCATTTGCTTGAACCTGCTTTCTTTTTTAATCAATGTAAAACTTAGACAAGATTAGTTTTGATGCAAGGAAGGACCTAGCTAAGGTCTTTGCTGGACCTCACTCTGTCCATTTCCCTCCCCAGCCCCACACCCTCTCCATCCAGCCACTAGAACTTAAGGATAACTTGCTAAATATTTATGATTATAATCAAAGTACGTGCAATAGCACAGAAGAAAAAGTAAAGGCTTTTTCCAGTGTCATCACACAGTATAGGATGCACATTTTTCAATTACTTTGAGTATTGTAGCAAGAACACTGTTATTGGGGTACAATGCTAAATAGGATTCCACCTTGTCATAAACAGATGGTTAAGGGTTAATGTCTCTTTTACCTGTAAAGGGTTAAGAAGCTCAGTGAACCTGGCTGACACCTGACCAGAGGACCAATAGGAGGACACGATACTTTCAAATTTTGGTAGAGGGAAGTCTTTATTTGTGCTGTTTGTTTTGTTGGTTGTTCGCTCTCGGGACTGAGAGGAATGGGACATCATTCCAGGTTCTCCAATCATTCTGAATCAGTCTTTCATGTTTCCAAATAGTAAGTAATAGCAGGCAAGGCGGATTAGTCTTATGTTTGTTTTCTCAACTGGTAAATGTGTCTTTTTGCTGGAAGGATTTTTACCTCTGTTTGCTGTAACTCTGAATCTCAGGCTGGGAGGGGAGTCCTTCTAGTCTATATGAATCTGAGTACCCTGTAAAGCATTCTCCATCTTGATTTTACAGAGATAATTTTTACCTTTTCCTTCTTTAATTAAAAGCTTTCTTTTTAAGAACCTGATTGATTTGTCCTTGTTTTAGAATCCAAGGGATTGAGTCTAAACTCACCAGGGATTGGTGGGGAAAAGGAGGGGGATGGTTAAATTCTCCTTGTTTTAAGGTTTGGGTCTTGGGTTCCCCAGGGAAGGTTTTAGGGGAACAGAAGTGTGCCAGACACAGACTTCTGGCTGGTGGCAGCGTACCAGTTTTAAGCTAGTAATTAAGCTTAAAAGTGATCATGCAGGTCCCCACTTCTTGAACCCTAAATTTCAAAGTGGGGGAAAAACCTTGACGCACCTGGAAGAATGCAGCTGAAGTCAGTGGAGTTACACCAGCAGGGAATTTGGCTGTATAGCTTGAAGTGGCTGCTGAAGCAAAAAAAAGTTGCATTTCTTTTACTACTGGGTTTAGCTATTTTACACCTGTGTTGCAGGAACATCAGAAGATCACACAGCATACATAAGGTCGTACAATGAGTGAGTGAATCACTATGCATATGGATTCCAGCCTTTCCTAGGCTCCAACTCAACAGTCCATCATCATGTAGCAAAACATTTAAGCATGTGCTTAAGTCCTGTCAATGCTGCTGAATAAGGATGGACTTAAACACTTTGCAGTTTCAGAGCCCCTTTTTCCAGACATCTGCGGTAACTTCTTGGTTTCCACCAACCGATGGGCAGAACGGTAGCAAGAATTCTTTCATTTGTCCAATTCAGATCAGCCCTAAAGTACAGGGGTCAGCTACCTTTCAGAAGTGGTGCGCCACGTCTTCATTTATTCACTCTAATTTAAGGTTTTAACATTTTTAGAAGGTCTTTTTCTATAAGTCTATAATATATAACAACTATTTTTGTATGTAAAGTAAATAAGGTTTTAAAAATGTTTAAGAAGCTTCATTTAATATTAAATGAAAATACAGAGCCCCGTGGACCGGTAGCTATTGAAAATCAGCTCTCGTGCCGCCTTTGGCATGCATGCCATAGGTTACCTACCCCAGCTATAGTATTAGGTTAATGGAGTTCTAAATTTACCACCATTGTAGCAACTGACAAGAAGCCATGAAAAAGCATCTCATTCATGTCTTTCTAGCAATATACACAACAGTCTGCAATCATTTGTTAACTGCAGGTGCATAGTGACTCCCATTAGGTCACATAGCTTAGTCTTAATGCCCTCTGTCTGAGGATATAAAATCCATTCACATGGCATGGGTCAGCATTTTCATGCACTTCTGCTCCTCAAACTACAACCTCTATTTTCAGTCTAATAAATGTGTCATCACTTGACTTTTCTTCTATGGGCACCTTTAATTGGATAATCATATAAACTACCAACTAATATTTCTTGGTGTCACATAATTTGCTACATCTCTGAATTCAGTGAAGCCAGTGTTTTATTTAGGGATCATTAGCGTCATAATAGTTTCTGATAGAGATGGTCGGAATTCAGGCGCAGTAATTGGATGTGTGTCCACAGCTGTTGAGTTCAGTGACTTGCAATCATTGCAAAGGACAATAGATTCAGGACAGTGTAAGCCACCTGAAGGAAAGATTTTTTGGTGGTATTTATTGGTTAAAAATTTGAGCTGCCTAACTTTTAGTGCAGGTTACAGGCTATGAATTATGAGATGGCCTTGCTTGGTTATGTGGGGTGACCAAGCAGCTCCCTACTCTTGGGCAGCTGCACAATGGCATCCTAAAGTAAAAATCAGATATCATGGTGTTGGGCAAGCTATGAGCATCTGAACAGAAGTCCTTATGTATTGCTCCTGCTACCTACTTCATTATCAGTGAAGAGGAGGAAATGTCACACACATACACCCCCTTCACCCCAATGCATGCTCACAGAGGAGGATCATCATGTGAAAGGAGAAATGTGCTCTATCTTCAACCCTGTGCCCAAGGAGAAACTTTCATTTTATTAAGAGATACTCTTGCCACGTATCTACTGTTCCGTTAAACTGACAACACTGCTGGAGAGATCTCTCCACTGGAAATGTCACGGTCTCTCCTGTATTCGTAGGTAACGCTGTAGGCAAAGAAATGCTCCTCCTTCTGCCATTTTCATAGCAGATACACAAAGACACACACACAGAAGCAGTTCTGAGGTCAAGATCAGATCAGAGATTTGCTACAAAAGTTTTTCTGCTAACGCCTGACACCTAACCAGAAGTCATTTGCCAACCAAGGAAAGATGGAAAGAACAGCTGCTGATGTTTCCGTTAAGCTAAAAGATAAGAAGTGTTGAGGTGCTTTCCCATGCCAGAGTGAACTCACCTGAACAGAGGAACACAGCAACATGCTTGGATTGTTCTTTTACAGTCCAGAAGGCACGAAGAAACAATGGGAATGATTCAATCAAAAGGAGGCTAGTGGCATTTTCAGAATCTTTATGAATACAAAACCAAGACTAGTAAGCAGTAATAAAGCCATTTTTGTTTGATGCAAACTCATTGCCATTAAGATGGATGACTGAGATGTTACTTTAAATATCACAGGGAATAGCTAAGGGAGCCTCAAACAAGCCTTTTAATTACTGTGATGGCACTGTCAATTTATAGCGTGTGGGTCTCAGTCATTTTCTATAATAAGGTCACTGATGTGGACACAGTTTATCTTTTTGTTGTTAGGGAGTGGTGAATGGTAAGTTGCTTGCAGGGAGGGATTGTTTTCTACAGGGAGGCCTTTAAGCTAACGGTTTAGAAAAAAGCAGGGAAAAATGATAACTTTTATAACAAGGTTTGGTTTACTCTTTTAAAAAAACCTAATACACTTGGGTGCATTCACAATGTGGTCCACAATTGATTGTTCCCCCTTTTCAATCTTGGCTGCTTATTCAGAAAAGGTGAAATTCACCCTTGTGCAGAGGGCCTGTGAACTGCAGAAGTCCGCACTTACATCTTATTTGTATGGAGGATTTATATTGACTTCACCGATGCATAGCCCTTATTCTGTCTCACTGCAGTGGGTACATTTTGGTCACATTGCACAAATCTCTTGTGCGATGCTATCTCAGTAATTGTGCGGTTATGATTCTGAAATGAAATAATGAAATTGCTACAGCTAGGGTTTTTGGGAGTAAACAGCCAACAAAACAGTGAACAAAAAATATGAACACAACAGAAGGGAGTACATAGTTTCATCATGTGTTATTTGAAAATATATGATAGCTTAAAAATTCTATGCAGTCAAAAATAGACAAATTAACCAATAGGTTAACAAGCATTAAGTTAATGTCTGTAGGATCAATAACTGGGGCCACATTGATTTACACTCGCTAGGGATTCAGCCCTCTAACGTCTGTGCAATGATGTAATTTTAAAGTAATCCCAATTCTTGGGGTGTACTGTGGTCTGAAAGCTCACCTCAGTATAATCGAATATCTAACTGAAATAGGTGACAGAGATTATTCAAGTTCACTGAATGTGCAGTTAAAATTGTCTACATGATTACACAGATAAGCATTGCAGAGGGCTTAATAAAGAAGACATCTTTCTGTGATGACGTTTCCCAGCTGAATTCCACAGCACGCATTTTTTAAAATTATTACTTTAACCTTTAGTGCAGTGTTTGTAAAAATGGTTTGTCTGGATTCATTTCCATGCAACTGTACTGACACCTGCCTGTTTGTATGAAGCATGCACAGTTTGAACACATGTTTTTTTTAAAAAGTCCATTTAAACACTGATGTTCTCCTGGTGTTATCTGGATCAGTGATCTGCTGGGTCACCCCAGTCGTCGACTCTGGGAGCAGCCTTACCCTGATCTGCTGTGAGAACCCCCACTCCTGGGTTGTTCCTGCACAGCCCCTAGGATGTAAACTGCTCCCAGCTACACGAGTGAGCACTTTTGGCCAGCTGCCACTTGGATTGTGCAACTGAATGACACTAGCCAATATCTCCAGTCCCAGACCCAACCCTGGGAACATCCATCTTGCAGTGTCCAGTTATCCCCACTGGATGCTGGCAAACTCATATAAGCTTGCAATTTAACAAATAAATAGATATGTACCAGGCTTGTTATCCCAATGGGAGTCTCTGATACGCTTCAAACCAAACACACTGCTTCAGGTAGAATAAACAAACAAATGTATTAACTACAAAAGATTGACTTATAATCACTTAAAATCTAAGCACAAGTTAGATTTGGTCAAATGAAATAAAAGCAAAACACATTCTAAGCTGATCTTAACACTTTCAGTGCCCTTACAAACTTAGATGCTTCTCACCACAGGCTGGCTGGTTTTCTTCAGCCAGGCTCTCCTCTTTGATCAGCACTTCAGTCGCTTGGTGGTGGTGTCTGTAGATGGAGGTGGAAGAGAGAGAGGAAGAGCATGGCAAACATCTCTCTCTCTTTTATCATGTTCTTTCTTCCCTCTTGGCTTTGCCACCCCTCCACTCTTCATATGACTGGGAACATGTCACTTCAGGAAGGGATTCAGAGATAAAATTTCTAGACACCAGGTTATTCAAAGCCTACTGAAGTCAACAAAGAAAGCTCTCAGATCTAGTCGTTGCTGTTTCATCAGCTCTTGCCCTAGAATCCAAGGGGGAAGGCAATTCTTGCTTTAGTCCTAAGCAGAACTCAGGATCTGGTACACGAGGTGAATATAGATGAGCCAGTCAGTAGTATTAACCATAATGTAATTAAATGTAAGATCCTTGTAGGAGGAAAAATGTCAAAGAAATCCACCACAGTAGCATTTCACTTGTGAAAGGGAAATGACACAAAATGAGAAAGCTTATTAAATGGATATTGAAAGGAACAGTCACAAGGGTAAAATGCCTGCAAATTGCATGGATAGTGCTTTAAATGCCATAATAGAAGCTCAGTCTCCATATAAACTCTAAATAAATACAAAAATACCAGTAAGGGAAGCAAAAATATGTCACCATGTCTGAACAGCAGAGTAAAAGAGACAAGAAGAGATACTTTAAATATGGGAGTCATAGCCTACTGATGAAAATAGAAAGAAAAACTCTGACAACTTAAGTGTAAAATTATAATGAGGCAGGTCAAGAAAGAATCTGAAGAGCCATTAGCTATGCATAAAAAAACCAACAACAACAAGATTAAAGTACATCAGAAGCAGGAAGTCTGCCAGCCAGTGGCGCCACTGAGGTGCTAAAGAACACCACAAGGAAGAGAAGGCAAATGTGGAAAAACAAAAATCACTTCTTTGCATTCACCTTAACTGCAGAGGATACAGGGAGATCCCCACACCTGAGACATTCTTTTTAGATGACAAATCTGAGGAACTGTCCCAGACTGACGTGTCAATAGAGGAAGCTTTGGAACCAGATGGGATTCCCCCAAGAGTTCTGAAATATGAAATTGCAAAATTACTAACTGTGGAATGCAATATATTGCTTAAATCAACCTCTGTACCAGATACCTGGAGGGTAGTTAATTTAACACCAATTTTTTAAAAAGGTTCCAGCCTAAATTCAGTACCAGGCGAATTGGTTAAGTTCCAGTAAAGAATAGAATGATCAGATACATAGATGAACACGCTATATTGGGGAAAAGGAACAGGGCTTTGGTAAAGGGAATTCCTAGCTCACCAATCTATTGGAATTCTTGAAGGTGTTGGACCATGGTGATCCAGTGGATATAATTACTTAGATTTTCAGAAAGCCTTTGACAAGGTTCCAGATCAATACGCAAACTAATCAGTCATGGATCAGTACCTGGTTCAGAAACAGGAAACCAAGGGTAGGAATAAATCATCAGTTTTCACAACAGAGAGAGGTAAATAGTGATCTCCCAAAAATCTGTGCTGGGAACTCATAGACTTTAAGGTCAGAAGGGACCATTATGATCATCTAGTCTGGTCCCTTCTGAGCTTAAAGTCTATGAGTCCCCCATGCAGATTTTTGGGAGATCACTATTTACCTCTCTCTGTTGTGAAAACTGACAATTTATTCCTACCCTTGAACTGTGCCATTCAACATATTCATAAATGATCTAGAAAAGGGGGTGAACTGTGAGGTGGCAAAATTTCCGGACCATAAAAAAAATTGTAGATAGTTCAGTCAAAAGCTGACTGCAAAGAATTACAAAAGGGATTTCACAAAACAAGGTGATTGAAATACAAAATGATGGCATCGAAATGAGCTGTTACCACTCAAAGATCTTGGAGTCATTGTGGATAGCTTCCTGAAAACATCTGCTCATTGCGCAGCAGCAGTCAAAAAAGCAAACTGAATGTTAGGAACTATTAGGAAAGGGATAGATTAAAAGACAGAAAACATAATGCCACTATATGAATCCAAGGTATGGCCACATTTGAATGCTGCATGCAGAGCTGGTCACCCTATCTCAAAAAAAGACACATTAGAATTGGAAAAGGTATGCAGAAGGACAACAAAAATTATTAGGGGGATGGAACAACTTCCATATGAGGATAAATTATAGAGACTGGGACTGTCTCCACAGCCCCCCTGGTTTGCCTGTGCTGATCTGCCTGCTCTGCCAGGGAGGGTCATGTGACTGCTCTGGTGGCTTCCCTTTGTTTCCCTGCATTTTTCTGCAGGGAAGCAAAGAAATCTGTGGGGACATGAATTATGCATATATGCAGAATTCCCCCAGAAGTAATAATTATATATATATTTTTATGACAGTGTGTTGAGGCAATGAGTGTGTCAGGCCTGTCATAAACAGATAGCTAAGGGTTAATGTCTCTTTCACCTGAAGCACCTGACCAGAGGACCAATCAGGAAACCGGATTTTTTCAACTTTGGGTGGAGGGAATTTTGTGTCTGAGGTCTTTGTTTTCTGTCTGCCTGCTTTCTCTGAGCTTTGGAGAAGTAGTTTCTGCTTTCTACTCTTCTGTTTCTAAGTGTAAGGACAAAGAGATCAGATAGTAAGTTATATGGTTTCTTTTCTTTGGTATTTGCATGAATATAAGTGCTGGAGTGCTTTGATTTGTATTCTTTTTGAATAAGGCTGTTTATTCAATATTCTTTTAAGCAATCGACCCTGTATTTTGTCACCTTAATACAGAGAGACCATTTGTATGTATTTTTCTTTCTTTTTTATATAAAGCTTTCTTTTTGAGACCCGTTGGAGTTTTCTTTTCTGGGAAATTTCAGGGAAATTGAGTCTGTACTCACCAGGGAATTGGTGGGAGGAAGAAATCAGGGGGAGATCTGTGTGTGTTGGATTTGCTAGCCTGATTTTGCATTCCCTCTGGGTGAAGAGGAAAGTGCTTTTGTTTCCAGGACTGGAAACGGAGAGGGGGAGTCACTCTGTTTGGATTCACAGAGCTTGTGTCTGTGTATCTCTCCAGGAGCACCTGGAGGGGGGAAGGGAAAAAGGATTATCTCCCTTTGTTGTGAGACTCAAGGGATTTGGGTCTTGGGGTCCCCAGGGAAGGTTTTTCAGGGGAACCAGAGTGCCCCAAAACACTCTAATTTTTTGGGTGGTGGCAGCAAGTACCAGGTCCAAGCTGGTAGCTAAGCTTGGAGGTTTTCAAGCTAACCCCCATATTTTGGACGCTAAGGTCCAAATCTGGGACTAAAGTTATGACATGGTGTGCAGCGGTTACGGGATAGACAGAATCCAGAAGCCAGTAGGAATATTATATTTTTCTTTTCTCTGCTAAGGGCTTTTTAGCAGAGAGAAACAGTTTGGTTTTAAAAGGGAACCAGAGAGAATTTTTTTTCTGCTCTCTCTGGCAGTTTGTGGCTTGCATAATAAGCAAGAAACCATTAAGGTGCTATTAAGAGTCTTTTGTCACACAATAGCACTCCCATTGAGAGTCATTACCAGCACTATATACATGCAAATAAAGTGGTTTTTCAGGTTTACTTAACATTGAAGATTAGCTAAAGGCACTGTTGCTAGGCAGACTCTAGGAGGCAACAGAGCCTGCAGTTCAGAAGAGAAACACCGGAGGGAACCCCAACACAAGAAAACAGGAACCATGACTTCTAAGGCAAAAATTGAGGCCGAAGACCAATTCAGAGAAGCTGAACACAGGCGACAACTGGAAATAAAACAAAAAGAGATGGAGATGAAAGAAAGAGAAGAACAGATCAGAGAGGCAGCCTACCAAAGAGAACAGGCAGCCAAAGAGGCGGCCCACCGCCGAGACATGGAAAAACACCAAAAAGAAATGGAAAAACAACAAAAAGAAATGGAAAAACAACAAAAAGAGAATGAAGAGAAGGAAAAACAGAGAAAACATGAACTGGACTTGGCAAAAGCTGGGCTGCATGTGCCAGCCAACCCTAACAACCCGGCGCCAATTATTGCTCCACAGCACAGGAAATTTCCCACCTACAAGGCAGGTGATGACACCAAGGCTTTCTTGGAAAATTTTGAAAGAGCTTGTCTTGGGTACAGCATCCCCGAAGACCAGTACATGGTAGAATTGAGGTCACAGATCAGTGGACCTTTAGCACAGGTGGCAGCTGAAATGCCTAAGCAGCAAATGAATGACTATAAACTTTTTCAAACCAAGGCCAGATACAGAATGGGGATAACCCCAGATCATGCCCATCGGCGCTTCAGAACCCAAAAGTGGAAACCAGATGTGTCATTTCCCAAACACGCCTACTACGTTGCAAAAAACTATGAGGCCTGGATAACAGGACACAACGTTCAAACCTTGGAAGAACTGCACCTCCTCATACAAATGGAGCAGTTCTTGGATGGTGTTCCTGAAGACATCACACGGTACATACAAGATGGAAAACCCAAAGATCTCACTGAGGCGGGGGAGACTGGAGCCAAATGGATGGAAGTGGCAGAAAGCAAGAAAGCTACAGTCAAGGGGAACGAATACCCCAGGGGGCACACCAACCATAAACCCTACAACCGAGGATAGCCAAAGACCCCACATACAACCCAAGTAAAGCCACAGACGCCCTATTCTTCCACCTCACCAGTCTCCAGTAACTCACCTCGGCCCAGTGACCCATCAGATGGAAGATGCTTTAAGTGTAATGAACTGGGACATATCAAGGCCAACTGTCCAAAGAACACCATGCGAGTGCAATTCATTACACCACCATCACACCAAAGATCCCCCGGCCCGGATGCCTCTCAAATACCCTTGGAGCGAAGGGAAAATTTGAGAGTGGGCGGAAAGAAGGTTACTGCATGGAGAGACACGGGGGCACAAGTGTCAGCTATCCACCAATCCTTCGTTGACCCCAAATTCATCAACCCAAAGGCCAAAGTTACAATTTACCCCTTCATGTCACAAGCTGTAGACTTGCCTACAGCTCAACTGCCTGTCCAGTACAAAGGCTGGTCAGGAATGTGGACTTTTGCAGTCTATGACAATTATCCTATCCCCATGCTGCTGGGAGAAGACTTGGCCAACCAGGTGAAGCGGGCCAAGCGAGTGGGAATGGTTACACGTAGCCAAACCAGGCAAGCTTCCAGACCTATTCCTGTTCCTGAGCCGTCCACAGAGGCCCCGTCTGTGTTACCAGAGACCCAGACAGAGGTAGTGGATCCAGATTCCATGCCAACCACTGAAACAGCCACAGCACCTCCAGTCCCAGGCTCGGAACTGGAACAGCAACCAGCACCAGCAAGTGCAACCACATCTTCAAACTCAACGCCAGAAGGCGCCAGCGAGCCAAAACTGGCAGAAGCAACAGACAGCCATACCCAAAAGGCTCAGCCAGAGCCTGAAATAACCTCAGGTGCACCAGCGGAGAGCAGTACACCAGCAACGGAAACAACCCCATCACCTGCATCGCTTCCAGAGGGACCAAGCCCAAGTCCACAGTCTGAGGAAGAACTGGTGACCCCAGCCTCAAGGGAACAGTTCCAGACTGAGCAGGAAGCAGATGACAGCCTTCAGAAAGCTTGGGCGGCGGCACGGAGCACCCCACCGCCTCTGAGCTCTTCTAATCGATCCCGGTTTGTTATAGACCAAGGACTTTTATACAAGGAAATTCTTTCTGGTGGACACCGGGAAGAATGGCAGCCGCAAAAACAGTTGGTGGTTCCAACTAAGTACCAGGGGAAGCTCTTAAGCTTAGCCCATGATCATCCCAGTGGCCATGCTGGGGTGAACAGAACCAAAGACAGGTTGGGGAAGTCCTTCCACTGGGAGGGGATGGGCAAGGACGTTGCCAAGTATGTCCGGTCTTGTGAGGTGTGCCAAAGAGTGGGAAAGCCTCAAGACCAGATCAAGGCCCCTCTCCAGCCACTCCCCATAATTGAGGTCCCATTTCAGAGAGTAGCTGTGGATATTCTGGGTCCTTTCCCAAAAAAGACACCCAGAGGAAAGCAGTATGTACTGACTTTAGTGGACTTTGCTACCCGATGGCCGGAAGCAGTAGCTCTAGGCAACACCAGGGCTAACACTGTGTGCCTGGCCCTAACAGACATCTTTGCCAGGGTAGGTTGGCCCTCCGACATCCTTACAGATTCAGGGTCTAATTTCCTGGCAGGGACCATGGAAAAACTGTGGGAAACGCATGGGGTGAATCACTTGGTTGCCACCCCGTACCACCATCAAACCAATGGCCTGGTGGAAAGGTTCAATGGAACTTTGGGGGCCATGATACGAAAATTCATCAACGAATTCTCCAATAATTGGGACCTAGTGTTGCAGCAGTTGCTGTTTGCCTACAGGGCTGTACCACATCCCAGTTTAGGGTTTTCACCGTTTGAACTTGTGTATGGTCACGAGGTTAAGGGGCCATTACAGTTGGTGAAGCAGCAATGGGAGGGGTTTACGCCTTCTCCAGGAACTAACATTCTGGACTTTGTAAGCAACCTACAAAGCACCCTCCGACACTCTTTAGCCCTTGCTAGAGAGAACCTAAAGGATGCTCAAGAAGAGCAAAAGGCCTGGTATGACAGACATGCCAGAGAACATTCCTTCAAGGTAGGAGACCAGGTTATGGTCTTGAAGGCGCAACAGGCCCATAAGATGAAAGCATCATGGGAAGGGCCATTCACGGTCCAAGAGCGCCTGGGAACTGTGAATTACCTCATAGCATTTCCCAATTCCTCACTAAAACCTAGGGTTTACCATGTTAATTCTCTCAAGCCTTTCTATTCCACAAGGCCTGATGTGAGTTACAATATGGGGGCAACCCTCTGCCACTTGCCATTGATGGGATCCCAGGGTCACAATCTCTGTGTCTCAGTTCCCCATCTATAAACAGATAATACCTTTTTCCTAGACTGTAAGCTTTTTGGTTCAGGAACTGTTTCTTACAACATGTATGTATGTACGGAACCTACCACAAAGGGGCCTCAATCTTGGTTGGCCTCTCTAGGCATTACTGTAATACAAATTAATATTAATCTCTCCTACGGGACAGACTGTGCCATCATTTTTTAAAAGCACATTATTCTCCCCAAGGATATCTACTTAAAAACTCAAATTCATATTATATATATGAATGATATGGCCACAGGCATTGGAGTATTTCTTCAAAATTTCACAGCTTTGGTGCTAACTTTATTACATATTCACTTTAAAATTTGGAGCAGATTTTCCTGATCAATCAAGCTGAGAGTGCATAAGACAAGGACAATTATTTGGAATTTGCTGTACTTTTCTACCAGACTATGTCTGCTAAAACTGGTCTGAGGATATCATAAAAATTTTGGTAATGCCATTTTATTCACTGGAACCTCAATAGGACAAGACAAAAGAAAATGACACCATTAGCTACATCTCAATTATACTTGTATGAGCAATCTTACATTATGCTTATAGAAGCAACTGTCTAGTCCACAAGAAAAAGATTCCCCAGAGTTTTCTTTAGTATTCAATAAATGTTACAACTATTAAGATCTGACTATGGAGTTACTGTACTATGCAATTTGCTCATGTTATCATTACTGAATCAACAATATACTCTCTATTTCAAAGTATGAAATTGTCTTTTTATTTTGACATAATACATGATAAAATACATTTTCAGGTGAAAAAAAGCCATTTCAACTTTTAAAAGTTGCTATGGGAACTTGCTGATGTCTACCAGGAGTGTCATTTGGGTAACAGGGCACAACTCTTAACCAGACTTTGGCAAATATAATTAGTAATGTAGATATTAACTATTGCAAACAAAGTCTGTGGTAGAGGTAGAAATTGAACACAGGTCTCCTGAAACCCAGTCCAATGCTTTATCTACTAAGCCCTCTTTCTTCTCAGAGAGGAAGCCAAGAAAAATAAATTTCATACATGATGTGAATGAGACATTATTATTATTTATTGTAGTTTGGTAAAATAGGGATGCCATTCTTAACAATGACACAAACTAACCAATCTATGAGAACATCATGCAGCCCACTATGGCAATTTATACAAGAGAGCCTTCTAAATCTGCACTAAAACACCTGAAGAATCCTGAAAGTTATGTGGGTATGTCACAGAAGAGGGTTGCTTCATCCTAGACACATTGCTGCAAACAGTCCTCACACACTCCTCTGTGGAGCACCACCTTGGGCTTTGTGTACAATACATATACAAGTTCTTGTCCCTCGCAACCCCCTGCCCAACAGAAGGCTTTTATGTTAACCCTAGGCAAAGGGTGAGAAGGAGAGATCTCACCTCCTTGAGATCCTGGGCTACCCTGGCTCTGGCCTGTCCCCGCTTCTTCCCCTTCCTGTCTCTCTTTTAACTGTCCTAAGCTGACAAGCTGAATCACCTTGAGTGACCAGCAGCCAGGAAGGATTAAGCAACTAGCAGGCTAAATGGCCCAAATTCAACCTTTAAACACCTTTGGTTGCCCTGGATGCTTGGAATGTAACACTGAAATGTGCTTTCTGCAAACATTCATCCTAGCAAAATCATACACCAGCCAGTAAAAACATACTGGTTTTACCACCTGCTGGCAACAGGGCAGAAAACTCACTTGGAAATTCAAGCCAATGGTAATGCAATTTTTCCCCACCATTTGAGCAAGTCCAAATTTGAAAGCCTGTTGTCCAAGCTGCCAATAAATGTCTTATTCTCTGAACTAAAGGTCTGATCCAGTGCTATTGAAGTAGATGGAAAGGGTGTCAGATCACATCTCAATGGCACCAGTTGTAAGAGAAAAGTGATCTTCAAAATATAAAGCTATCCCAACCTCACCAAAACACTTATGCCTGGTGTGAGCAGGCATAAGTAAATAAGGATTTCCCCCAATATTACTACTCCCAGAGGAAAGGTCAAGGGAAAGGTTTACAGAGGAGATGGAAACAGCACAAATGGAGGGGTATCATGTGACAGTTGAATGAGCACTGAACTAGGATTCGGGAGACCTTAGTTCTGCCACTGACCGCATATGTGGCATTGGTTATGACATGGTAACACTGTTGATTCCCCTCTCTGCCTATTTTTTCATGTTTAGATTATAAACTCTTCAAGGCAGGGATTGTCTCTAATTGTCTGTTTGTACAGCTCCTAGCACAACTGGGCTACCATCTGGAATAAGACCTCTAGATGTTACTCTAAAACAAATAGAAAATTGATTTTTTTCTTACATCTCCTGTTTTCTTTCTGTAAAAGCCACAGGCTTGTGTTGGTCACTCTGTAGCTCCTGTGTGAAATCTTGTGTATAGAAAAGGCATCCTACATCTTTTAAATAAACTGATCAGTGGACTATGAGAACTCATAGGAAAACAGGAGTTCTGCCCTGTGACCCTGAAATCCCTTCTGCATCCATGTGCCTAATGGCAAAATATGACATAGTTACCATATTACAAAAAAGTACGGGATGATGTAAAAGCCCCAGTGGGAGCAGTGAAGAAGTTACTGCAAACATACAACATTCTATACAGAAACTGATAGTTAAGACATCAGAGCCACTGGTTAAGACATCAGAAAAAATATAAGTCGAAACTCATTATTATTACAGCATTGTTACACACAAAGTCTCAGCATGCTCATAGTCTTGCTCTTGCTACAACAAATAAATTCCTCCCCATTGTCCTCTCTGTATTACCACTTCATACCAAGCCTTTCCCAGCTGAATTAACAACTACAGGTCCAGTGTGGGAGTGAATGATGCCACGTCACCATGGATAATGGGCTAGAGATAATAGCTGCTTCACAAGAAGCTGTATCATAATCCAATTGGGGCTGATTCTGCCACCCTGTCAAAAACCCAAGAACTTGTATGAAAAAAGTTACTTGCAAACAAGCTTCAATTTTTTCTTGGGGAAAATAAGATCCATCTTTAAGATCTGACCAGTTTTATTTGTAGGCCAGTAGGGGAGAAGGAGGGAACCTAGTGCTAAGGGTACTGATTTAGGGCCATTCTGTGGTTGGGCTCATAGTTATTGCTAAGGCTGTGAGTTTGACACGGAGGTCACAGATTCTGTGACTTTCCAGAACCTCCAGAACTTCTGCAGTGGCCAATGCGGCTGGGCTAGGGGCCACCTGAGCACCTCAGGCAGCCCCTGGACCAGCCGCACCGGCTGCTGTTGGGGCAGTCTTGGGCCACCATTCCCCAACAGCAGGGGTTTGGGTGGGGGGCTGGGGCATGGGAAGGGGTGAGGGCTCTGGGCTCAATGTCAACCAAATCACTCAAGATTCTTCCCCCCACCCAGATAGATACCAAAAACACTAAGTTCATGGTAAAAGTTTAAGTGGCTGCAAAATTTCTTTTTGTAAAACCTACTCAGAACCATCCATAGTCATACACAGCAGTGTAAGGCACCTGAAAATTTGGGGCATCACCGGGACAGCAGGTAAGCGTGGGTAGCCTCCCACACACCCAGTGTGTGCTGCGGTCTCCATAAACTAGGGCCATATTTACAGAGCAGAATGAGCCAGCAAGGCACATTCTGTGTGATGAAGAGAGTACGGGGGTCTCTGCGGGGAACTGCGACTTTCCCCTGCCAGGCAGGCCAGGCGGCTCGGTATCCTTTGCTGCCTCATCCCTCCCACCAAAGCTGCAAGCAGGGGCTGCTGCAGCACCTACTGCAGACAAAGCTTGGTGTGTGTCAGCAATGGGGGGAGGATTCCTCTGGGGGTCCACGGGCTGGGGTGGTGGCTGTTCCCCCCCCCTGCCCCAACACATTGTGGTCAGCAGTGCTGGCTGGTGTGGAAGAAGGGAAAGAATTGACAAGGATTTGTAGGGGATCTTAATGCATGTCAGTCTGCTAGCAAGAGTCAGGCTAGCAGTTAACAAGAGTTAGGCCAGCTGTAACCCTAATGACACAAGACTTGTAGAAGCAAGGATGGTGTGAGGAGAATGGAAAAGAACTGTGTGAGAACTTGTCACGACATTGCACTGATAACCAAATATGTAGACTGGTGTCTTCTAGTGAGAAAAATAAGACATCAGGATGGCCTATGTATAAACAAAATGCAGCTGTTGCTAATTATTGTCTGTATTATTGCTTGTTATTGTCCGTAACAAAGGTATAAACGCTTGCTGTAATTGTTTACCTGTTGAGAGACCTGTCCAGGACTGGGGTGACCCTGTGTCCTAGGGCACTCCCTCCCTCTATTGCAATTGCTGGAGAAATAATAAAGTATTTGATTTTGCTGCACCCAAACTAAAAGCGAGAACTGAGTTTTTCTCCGACAATTTGGGGGCTCGTCCGGGATGGCAATGCCTACTGAGACACACGCAGCTGCTACGGATCATTCCCCTTTGAATCCCATGGCGCCACAAGAGAGGTATGAGACCTTTTGAAATCTCTATTGTGGTATCGGAGGAGGACTGTCCCTGGGGTCTTCTGTCTCTGTTGGGCTCACGCCATCTGAACTTATTGACTGTGCAGCAAGATCAGATGCAAAGTGGTATTGGAGAAAGGCCCCAATAAGGTTAGTTTATAGCAGTACTGGGAAACTGCTGGGTTGGCCAACAAGGTAATGCATAGGGAAATGCATTAGGTACACTCCGGTGCTGAGGGGTTTTTACCGCCTCAAGAGGGGTTGTCATACCGCTTCATGGTGGGTCCGGACATAAGGTACAGATGCATCGTGGTATTTGGAATAAAGGCGTGTGTGTGTGTGTGTGTGTGTGTGTGTGTGTGTGTGACTGTTACCGGAAGATGCTCAGAGTACCCCGTGAAGCGAAAGCTTGTGACCAGGACTACTCTAATGCAAGCCCGGTAATTAGTGGATCTTTAGGAGATCCGACCCACGGGGGCTGACTCGGCCTGGCATCATCCAGTGAGGAAGCTACCTGGGCCTAGGAGCGTATGTACTCATCTTCCCTCCCCCTTTCCTTTCCATGTGGGCTACTGACAGTCTGATCATCTCACTGGATGCAATTAGAGTAAGCGGCGCCATCTCTCAGAGACTAGCCGACGCTCTTTGCTGAAGGGAGATGTAGGAGGGTTGTGGCCATTCTCTTTAGCCTCTCCTGTGTGAGTACCCTGTAAGGAGAGACTCTTAGTTTATGTGCCGCTAGCATGGACAGGGCATTCCCCCTGTGTGTGTGTGATTGGAAAATGGGTAAGGGACAGTCTAAGCATTCCAGCTCACCTGCTAAGGGTACCCCATCTTATTTCATGTACATACATTATGGTCCAACAACCTGCAGGTATTTAGACAACTGGAATCTTTACACACGTGAAAATCCATCTAAACAATGCCCACTAGAAGGTACCTTCAATCTAGATAAGATCATACATCTAAGAGGAGCTTTTAAACACCAAAAAGCCTCTGACAGTGTGAGTAATTTGTCTATTGAGGAAAAGAACGGGTTAATCTGAAATTCAGCTTGGCCCAGAGATAAAGAGAAAGTTGCTCCGCGTTCAAGGTCAAGAATCAACACAGACTATGCTAAGTACAAAGAAAAACTGCTTTCGGCCCCAGCTGGCTGTGAAAAAAAAAATATAGACAGAGGCAAACCAAAGGCAATACAAGTTACAGAACTAAGATTACATTTGCAAAGCTTAACTGTCCAGTGAGATCCAACAGAGTGCCTTTGTGACCCCAGAGCCTGTGTGGTTTGGTGACACTGAAGAAGCCACAGGCAGCCGACCTGGACTGGAATCTCTGAAAGAGATGCTGCAGGAGATTCCAGGGTGTAAAAGAACAGCCCTCTCAAGAGTGGAAGCATGTTGGAAATTCTGGACAAACTGTATACAGGATAACCTCCTGTCCATCTCTCCCCCTTTTCTGAACATTATACACAGATGTGGCCAGTCTGAACATGTGTGAGTATGAAAATGGCTTAGGGCTTGGCACATTAATGTTTTTCCTGAATGATGGGGGAGCGTTCCCAACACTCTCCATTGTTGTTTTATTATTTTATTAATGAAGCTTTAAAATTCAGTTATATGGTGTATTTTCTTTATCTTCCCCATGTCCTGCAGTGTCAGCCTGATCACCTGACACGAGGGATAGATTGGTAACAGAAATTTGTCACAGTTTGGTGAGCAATTGAGAAGAGAGGAGCCCTGCAGAATTTATACCATCTATTTGTTTTACCCTTGTTATTTTTATGTTTGCTTTGCTTGGTATTGTTGATGTTATATGTTGAGGATTGCGTGATTAAAGGAATGCCCACTCTCAGCCGCAGTAAGTCTGAGAACTGGAGAGGGGTTTAGCATTCCTCTCTCCACCCTGGTTGACTGGGAAGGATGGCACCCCAGTTGTAGCAGGACGGGGCAACAGAGAAGTTGGAGAAAAGGGAAGAAATGTGTATTTGATAACTAGAATTGAGCAATTAAGAGCATAGATCATGAACCAGGCACCAACTCAAACCTACGCCTGGGGCAAGTTGCAAGCCTTGAGACAGGACTTCCAAGTAGAAAAGGAAGCCCTGGCTAAGCAAGTACCAGTCCTTCAGGGACTTGTCAAAATTTAACCATTTGTGCTCAGCATACGCCATAAAAGCAGTGTGTTTGCTACAAGAGGAAATTGAATAGTTAAATACCAATCGGCCCTGCGTTTCTGCCCAGGTGGCAAGCCTCACGAGGGAGGACTCGAGTAGTCTTATGAGTAAGAATGTTTAAGGGAAGAGACCAGGAAGGGTGGGGGCTAGTTGAGAAGCCCACCCTCCTAGCTAAACTGGTAGTGGAACAAGCCAGTGCCCATGGAAGGGACGGTTCAGCAAGAAAAGCAGGATCGGGTCCAAGAGGGCAGGCAACACACAGAGAGATTGGAAAACAGGTTGGAAAATTTTGAGGGCATAGTGGAAGGAAGGAGTAAGTAAGTATAAGCATGGGGATTTCAAATACCCAGGACAATACTTGAAATGGTGATTTGAATTGATAAAAGTGGCTGTTGGGAGACAAGCAAGTGATTTAAGGAAGTGAGAAGTTAACTCTGTAGTTGCTGGAGAGAACAGCAGTTGAACTTTGTAAAAATGCTAAAGAGGAAAGTTCTTGGTGTCTTTAAAATGTTTGTAAATAAATTCAGGCAAATAAATTATTAGATTGCAATTATTTGGCTATGAACAATTTAGTTGAATTAGCTAAAGAATGTATACAGTGCTAGGTAATTGAAATCCTATTAGGCTGTAAGGGGCACTATAAGAAGTGCTTTCCTTCCAGCGTTTGAAAGCAGGAGTTAGTAGTAAAAAGCCATCACAATTCTGGTAAAGTTAATTATGTCCCTTTTAAGGTAAGAATCTTTAAGCTGTGAATAGCTTTGCATCCAGAAGCAAGCCAGAAAGCATCTGTATTAATGCAAATTATCTAACTGATAAGGTAGAAGCCACTGAAACCTGGATTGCCTATGAAACAAATACAAGAAAATATGGAGTAATTCCTCTGTTTTGCCTGAAATCAACAAGGATATTTGTATTTTTAAGCAATGATTGACTGCCCAGAAGAGGTAGATCTGTTTTTTTGTCTTTCAGATATTCAGAAGAAACTGATGCCAGCTAAACAGCATTCAATGTATCATGCATTTACTGGCACAATAGGAATTATGTTTTGTGTTTTATGTTCCGTTTTGTGGTGGTTGTCTCGTGGCCAGAATTGTTGTGTTTAATATTTTCATAGGATAGTCTAATTTAAAATCAAACAGAAGGGTTAAATGCAGATACTTGTTTTATTTAACTTTGGAATACAAAGTGTTTGGATAAATCAGGAAAATGTGATATACTAAATTCTAATACATTTCCTTAAGTAAGAAAAAGAAACTTAATTGGCCAAATCTTAATTTAAAATTGTTGTTAAAATTTGCATACCAACAGTCTTTGGAAGCCAGGACATGAAAAGTTAACCCACTCCCCATATTGTACATGGGATCCTTCTGGCTACCTCAGATTTCTAGCCAGAGGGCTGGGGATGGTGGGAAGCTATTGGATTAGAGGTTGTATTGAGTGAACGCCTGTCATAAACAGATAGCTAAGGGTTAATGTCTCTTTCACCTGAAACACCTGACCAGAGAACCAATCAGGAAACCGGATTTTTTCAACTTTGGGTGGAGGGAATTGTGTGTCTGAGGTCTTTGTTTTCTGGCTGCCTGCTTTCTCTGAGCTTTGGAGAAGTAGTTCTGTTTTCTAATCTTCTGTTTCTAAGTGTAAGGACAAAGAGATCAGATAGTAAGTTATATGGTTTCTTTTCTTTGGTATTTGCATGAATATAAGTGCTGGAGTGCTTTGATTTGTATTCTTTTTGAATAAGGCTGTTTATTCAATATTCTTTTAAGCAATTAGCCCTGTATTGTATCACCTTAATACAGAGAGACCATTTGTATTTTTTCTTTCT
The DNA here is from genome assembly GCF_007399415.2 of Gopherus evgoodei. Lineage (NCBI taxonomy): Eukaryota > Metazoa > Chordata > Testudines > Testudinidae > Gopherus > Gopherus evgoodei. The sequence goes on along the minus strand of NC_044327.1, from coordinate 13,092,834 downwards.
TTTTTATATAAAGCTTTCTTTTAAGACCTGTTGGAGTTTTTCTTTACTTCAGGGAAATTGAGTCTGTACTCACCAGGGAATTGGTGGGAGGAAGAAATCAGGGGAGATCTGTGTGTGTTGAAGTGGCTAGCCTGATTTTGCATTCCCTCTGGGTGAAGAGGAAAGTACTTTTGTTCCAGGACTGGGAACAGAGAGGGGGAGTCACTCTGTTTGGATTCACAGAGCTTGTGTCTGTGTATCTCTCCAGGAGCACCTGGAGGGGGGAAGGGAAAAAGGATTATTTCCCTTTGTTGTGAGACTCAAGGGATTTGGGTCTTGGGGTCCCCAGGGAAGGTTTTTCAGGGGGACCAGAGTGCCCCAAAACACTCTAATTTTTTGGGTGGTGGCAGCAAGTACCAGGTCCAAGCTGGTAGCTAAGCTTGGAGGTTTTCATGCTAACCCCCATATTTTGGACGCTAAGGTCCAGATCTGGGAATAAGGTTATAACATGAGTGGCAGCCGGTGGGAGATAGACAGAATCCAGAAGCCAGTAAGAATATTATATTTTTCTTTTCTCTGCTAAGGGCTTTTTAGCAGAGAGAAACAGTTTGGTTTTAAAAGGGAACCAGAGAGAATTTTTTTTTCTGCTCTCTCTGGCAGTTTGTGGCTTGCATGTTAAGCAAGAAACCATTACCAGACTATAAACAGTCTTTTGTCACACAATAGCACTCCCATTGAGAGTCATACCAGCACTATATAAATGCAAATAAAGTGGTTTTTCAGGTTTACTTAACATTGAAGATTAGCTAAAGGCACTGTTGCTAGGCAGACTTCAGGAGGCAACAGAGAACCTGCAGTTCAGAGGATAAACACCGGAGGGCACCCCAACACAAGAAAACAGTAACCATGACTTCTAAGGCAAAAATGGAGGCCGAAGACCAATTCAGAGAAGCTGAACACAGGCGACAACTGGAAATAAAACAAGCAGACATGGAAGTAAGAGAGCGAGAAAGAGAGGCAGCACACAAAAGAAAACTAGAAGAAGAAGAGGTGGCCCACCGCCGAGACATGGAAAAACACCAAAAAGAAATGGAAAAACACCAAAAAGAAATGGAAAAACACCAAAAAGAGTATGAAGAGAAGGAAAAACAGAGAAAACATGAACTGGACTTGGCAAAAGCTGGGCTGCATGTGCCAGCCAACCCTAACAACCCGGCGCCAATTATTGCTCCACAGCACAGGAAATTTCCCACCTACAAGGCAGGTGATGACACCGAGGCCTTCTTGGAAAATTTTGAAAGAGCCTGTCTTGGGTACAGCATCCCCGAAGACCAGTACATGGTAGAATTAAGGCCACAACTCAGTGGGCCTTTAGCAGAGGTGGCAGCTGAAATGCCTAAGCAGCAAATGAATGACTATAAACTTTTTCAAACCAAGGCCAGATACAGGATGGGGATAACCCCAGATCATGCCCGTCGGCGCTTTAGAACCCAAAAGTGGAAACCAGAGGTGTCATTTCCCAAACACGCCTACTACATTGCAAAAAACTATGAGGCCTGGATAACAGGAAACAACATTCAAACCTTGGAAGAACTGAACCTCCTCATACAAATGGAGCAGTTCTTGGATGGTGTTCCTGAAGACATCACACGGTACATACAAGATGGAAAACCCAAAGATATCGCTGAGGCGGGGGAGATTGGAGCCAAGTGGATGGAACTGGCAGAAAGCAAGAAAGCTACTGTCAAGGGGAACGATTACCCCAGGGGGCACACAGACCATAAACCCTACAACCGAGGACAGCCAAAGACCCCACATACCACCCAAGTAAAGCCACAGACACCCTACCCTTCCACCTCACCAGTCTCCAGTAACTCACCTCGGCCCAGTGACCCATCAGATGGAAGATGCTTTAAGTGTAATGAACTGGGACATATCAAGGCCAACTGTCCCAAGAACACCATGCGAGTGCAATTCATTACACCACCATCACACCAAAGATCCCCAGGCCCGGATGCCTCTCAAATACCCTTGGAGCGAAGGGAAAATTTGAGAGTGGGCGGAAAGAAGGTTACTGCGTGGAGAGACACGGGGGCACAAGTGTCAGCTATCCACCAATCCTTCGTAGACCCCAAATTCATCAACCCAAAGGCCAAAGTTACAATTTACCCCTTCATGTCACAAGCTGTAGACTTGCCTACAGCTCAACTACCTGTCCAGTACAAAGGCTGGTCAGGAATGTGGACTTTTGCAGTCTATGACAATTATCCTATCCCCATGCTACTGGGGGAAGACTTGGCCAACCAGGTGAGGCGGGCCAAGAGAGTGGGAATGGTTACCCGTAGCCAAACCAGGCAAGCTTCCAGACCCATTCCTGTTCCTGAGCCGTCCACAGAGGCCCCGTCTGTGTTACCAGAGACCCAGACAGAGGTAGTGGACCCGGATTCCATGCTTACCACTGAAACAGCCACAGCATCTCCAGTCCCAGGCCCGGAACTGGAACAGCAACCAGCACCAGCAATTGCAACCCCATCTTCAAACTCAACGCCAGTGGACGCCAGCGAGCCAGAACTGGCAGAAGCAACAGACAGCCATACCCAAAAGGCTCAGCCAGAGCCTGAAATACTCTCAGGTGCACCAGCGGAGAGCGGTTCACCAGCAACGGAAACAACCCCATCACCTACATCGCTTCCAGAGGGACCAAGCCCAAGTCCACAGTCTGAGGAAGAACTGGTGACCCCAGCCTCAAGGGAACAGTTCCAGACTGAGCAGGAAGCAGATGACAGCCTTCAGAAAGCTTGGGCGGCGGCACGGAGCACCCCACCGCCTCTCAGCTCTTCTAATCGATCCCGGTTTGTTATAGACCAAGGACTTTTATACAAGGAAATTCTTTCTGGTGGACACCGGGAAGAATGGCAGCCGCAAAAACAGTTGGTGGTTCCAACTAAGTACCGGGGGAAGCTCTTAAGCTTAGCCCATGATCATCCCAGTGGCCATGCTGGGGTGAACAGAACCAAGGACTGGTTGGGGAAGTCCTTCCACTGGGAGGGGATGGGCAAGGATGTTGCCAAGTATGTCCGGTCTTGTGAGGTATGCCAAAGAGTGGGAAAGCCTCAAGACCAGGTCAAGGCCCCTCTCCAGCCACTCCCCATAATTGAGGTCCCATTTCAGCGAGTAGCTGTGGATATTCTGGGCCCTTTCCCAAAAAAGACGCCCAGAGGAAAGCAGTACATACTGACTTTAGTGGACTTTGCTACCCGATGGCCAGAAGCAGTAGCTCTAGGCAACACCAGGGCTAACACTGTGTGCCTGGCCCTAACAGACATCTTTGCCAGGGTAGGTTGGCCCTCCGACATCCTTACAGATTCAGGGTCTAATTTCCTGGCAGGAACCATGGAAAAACCGTGGGAAACTCATGGGGTGAATCACTTGGTTGCCACCCCGTACCACCATCAAACCAATGGCCTGGTGGAAAGGTTCAATGGAACTTTGGGGGCCATGATACGAAAATTCATCAACGAATTCTCCAATAATTGGGACCTAGTGTTGCAGCAGTTGCTGTTTGCCTACAGGGCTGTACCACATCCCAGTTTAGGGTTTTCACCATTTGAACTTGTGTATGGTCACCAGGTTAAGGGGCCATTACAGTTGGTGAAGCAGCAATGGGAGGGGTTTACGCCTTCTCCAGGAACTAACATTCTGGACTTTGTAAGCAACCTACAAAGCACCCTCCAACACTCTTTAGCCCTTGCTAGAGAGAACCTAAAGGATGCTCAAGAAGAGCAAAAGGCCTGGTATGACAGACATGCCAGAGAAAGTTCTTTCAGGGTAGGAGCCAGGTTATGGTCTTGAAGGCGCAACAGGCCCATAAGATGGAAGCATCATGGGAAGGGCCATTCACGGTCCAAGAGCGCCTGGGAACTGTAAACTACCTCATAGCATTTCCCAATTCCTCACTAAAGCCTACAGTGTACCATGTTAATTCTCTCAAGCCTTTCTATTCCAGAGATTTACAGGTTTGTCAGTTTACAGTCCAGGGAGATGATGCTGAGTGGCCTGACGGTGTCTACTACGACGGGAAAAAAGATGGTGGCGTGGAAGAGGTGAACCTCTCAACCACCCTGGAACGTCTGCAGCGGCAACAAATTAAGGAGCTGTGCACTAGCTTCGCCCCATTGTTCTCAGCCACCCCAGGACGGACTGAACGGGCATACCACTCCATTGATACAGGTAATGCTCACCCAATCAGAACCCCACCCTACCAAGTGTCTCCTCATGCCCAAGCTGCTATAGAACGGGAGATCCAGAACATGCTACAGATGGGTATAATCCGCTCATCTACCAGTGCATGGGCATCTCCAGTGGTTCTGGTACCCAAACCAGATGGGGAAATACGCTTTTGCGTGGACTACCGTAAGCTAAATGCGGTAACTCGTCCGGACAACTATCCAATGCCACGCACTGATGAGCTATTGGAGAAGTTGGGACGTGCCCAGTTCATCTCTACAATAGACTTAACCAAGGGGTACTGGCAAGTACCACTAGATGAACCTGCCAAGGAGAGGTCAGCATTCGTCACCCATGCGGGGGTGTATGAATTCAATGTCCTTCCTTTCGGCCTTCGAAATGCACCCGCCACCTTCCAGAGGCTGGTAGATGGTCTATTAGCTGGACTGGGAGAATTTGCAGTTGCCTACCTCGATGATGTGGCCATTTTTTCAGACTCCTGGCCCGAACACCTACTCCACCTGGAAAAGGTCTTTGAGTGCATCAGGCAGGCAGGACTAACTGTTAAGGCCAAAAAGTGTCAAATAGGCCAAAACAGAGTGACTTACCTGGGGCACCAGGTGGGTCGAGGAACCATAAACCCCCTACAGGCCAAGGTGGATGCTATCCAAAAGTGGCCTGTCCCAAGGTCAAAGAAACAGGCCCAATCCTTCTTAGGCTTGGCCGGATACTACAGGCGATTTGTACCACACTACAGCCAAATCGCTGCCCCATTGACCAACCTGACCAAAAAGACCCAGCCAAATGCCGTTAAGTGGACTAATAAGTGTCAAAAGGCCTTTACCCAGCTTAAGGCGATGCTCATGTCTGACCCTGTGCTCAGGGCCCCAGACTTTGACAAGCCATTTCTAGTAACCACAGATGCATCTGAGCGTGGTATAGGAGCAGTGCTCATGCAGGAAGCAACAGATCACAACTTCCATCCTGTCGTGTTTCTCAGCAAGAAACTGAGAGGGAAAGTCACTGGTCAGTCAGTGAAAAGGAATGCTATGCCATTGTGTACGCCCTGGAAAAGCTACGCCCATATGTTTGGGGACGGCGGTTCAAACTACAAACTGACCATGCTGCACTAAAGTGGCTTCATACTGCCAAGGGGAACAACAAGAAACTTCTTCGTTGGAGTTTAGCTCTCCAAGATTTTGATTTTGAAATTCAACACATCACAGGAGCTTCTAACAAAGTTGCTGATGCACTCTCCCGTGAGAGTTTCCCAGAATCCAGTAGTTAAAAAGTGTTCTTAAAATGTAAAAGTCTGTTAGTTATATACTTAGTAGTATATGTAAAGGTGCATGTGTTGTATTAATCTGTTTATTTTCAAGTTCTAGAAGGAAATTGCCGCCAGTGAGCTTCCCCACTGTCTGCAATTTGGGGGGCGTGTCATAAACAGATAGCTAAGGGTTAATGTCTCTTTCACCTGAAACACCTGACCAGAGAACCAATCAGGAAACCGGATTTTTTCAACTTTGGGTGGAGGGAATTGTGTGTCTGAGGTCTTTGTTTTCTGGCTGCCTGCTTTCTCTGAGCTTTGGAGAAGTAGTTCTGTTTTCTAATCTTCTGTTTCTAAGTGTAAGGACAAAGAGATCAGATAGTAAGTTATATGGTTTCTTTTCTTTGGTATTTGCATGAATATAAGTGCTGGAGTGCTTTGATTTGTATTCTTTTTGAATAAGGCTTTTTATTCAATATTCTTTTAAGCAATTAGCCCTGTATTGTATCACCTTAATACAGAGAGACCATTTGTATTTTTTCTTTCTTTTTTATATAACGCTTTCTTTTAAGACCTGTTGGAGTTTTTCTTTACTTCAGGGAAATTGAGTCTGTACTCACCAGGGAATTGGTGGGAGGAAGAAATCAGGGGAGATCTGTGTGTGTTGAAGTGGCTAGCCTGATTTTGCATTCCCTCTGGGTGAAGAGGAAAGTACTTTTGTTCCAGGACTGGGAACAGAGAGGGGGAGTCACTCTGTTTGGATTCACAGAGCTTGTGTCTGTGTATCTCTCCAGGAGCACCTGGAGGGGGGAAGGGAAAAAGGATTATTTCCCTTTGTTGTGAGACTCAAGGGATTTGGGTCTTGGGGTCCCCAGGGAAGGTTTTTCAGGGGGACCAGAGTGCCCCAAAACACTCTAATTTTTTGGGTGGTGGCAGCAAGTACCAGGTCCAAGCTGGTAGCTAAGCTTGGAGGTTTTCATGCTAACCCCCATATTTTGGACGCTAAGGTCCAGATCTGGGAATAAGGTTATAACAACGCCTCGAAGTGGGTGTGCTTGTCCTGGCTTGTTGCTCCAAAGCTGTGTAATAAGGTTATTTTAATGGAAGGGTATATGTGGCATACATTAAAATAATAAGACTAATATACTGTATAATGGCAATGTTTATGTGTTCATTGTTGGAAAAAGGTGTATGAGTGAAGAGTGGAAGTTTCCTCTGTAGGGTAAAAGAAGCCAAGAAGGGAAGAAGGAAAAAGAACAGAATGAATAAACTGAAAAAAATAGCTAGTATGCTCAAGCTAAAGATAAGACACTGGCCCCATTCAAGGACACTGCTCACAGCTAAGACTTGGCTGACAGTCAAGAAAAGGCCGGGGGGTTGGGGGGTGGGCTTGAATGTGCCCAAACAGCTATGAGATCTGCAAAACACTGCCAGGCACTAATGAAATGTGTTAGATTTCTTTTCTCACAGGTAAAGAAGTGCTACCCAAAGACCCTAGCAGCCCTGCCACTCCTTGGAACCAGGAGATTGAATCTATGTAAAGGTCCACCAACAAACGACTGCATTGGCTCCACACTGGAAAGGCTGACTACCAACTATTAAGTCCTGCTGACTACCAACACCGCTGTGAATTGCCAAAGACTAACTGCTTGGACCCATGATTCTCACTGCAAAAAGACCCCTCCACTTCGGGAGAAGTCTCCTACTGATGAATAGCCTATTTCTCCTTCTGTGCCTTCTGGACAGCAGGGAAAAAGGACAAGGTGAAGTGCTAGTAACCTCTCCCTTGTCCACTGACAGACCTACTGTGCCTTTGGATTTTTCTAGAAGAATCAAAACCATTATAGGGTGATGTGCTGGTAACCTCTCCCCTGTAGGATGCTGAACCACGACTGTTTCAGAAAAGAAGAAGGAACACTCACTCTACTGAAATTGCCAAAGTCCAGGAATTCCTGACTAGAAAGGACATTAAGAACTGATCCTGGTGAAGAAAGAAAGAATTATACACTGTCAGGAAGAAATTTGTGGGACTCTGCTTGGGAATGTGGTATTGATTGGATTTTGGGGTTTATTCTACAGGCTGCGCCCTGTATTTTGGATAAATACTTCAGCATGCATTGCTCTCTCTAATTGGATTTTAAATGACAAGTACCAAAGGCACTGTGTTGCCACTGCCTCTGCCATCTCCTCCATTACACTATTACCCCTGTAATACATCCAAATACAGACAGTGCCATATATTTGATAAAATCAATGGCCAAGGCCTTCACACTTTAGTGATTTATTTAAAGATTGTTTGGAAAAAAAAAAAGAAAAAATATTTTTAAAGTTCAGGATATCCCATATAAGTGAATAATTGAGTGGAAAACAAATGGATCAGTGGAAATAAAGATCCATAATATTACTGCAAATGAACCCCGAAAATTTATAATTGGAACTGATGGATTCCATAGTGAAGTAGATATGATGGCTATTCCTGGAATTTGTACTGTGTTACATGAAAGAAGCCCTTATTGTTATTTGGTTACCCAATTAGTGAATAATCAAATGAATACCCAAAGAGTTTGTTCTGCCATTGGAAATTTTACTTGTATCAAAACCATTCCAGTGACTGATAATGTAACCTGTACCTTGTTGCAATACACACCCTCTTATGCTATTAACATTAATGCCTTCCATATATATTTAAAGGTATATAACTAACAGATGTGGTATAGCCCTACACCAAAGAGAGATGTAGCAGAATATTGATGGACCATAATCAACACTACACTAGGGACTGTTAAGTTTACATTGCCCTTATCTAATTTCCAGATTACCTCTACATATCCAAATTGTTCACAAGGGACTGCCATTAGATTAGCACAACAGAGGGCCTGGGTTATTTCCTCTGGAAGAAGAGGGACTTGACCGGATCCCTATGGGATGGGACCAATAGCGCAGCAGCCATTTGGAATATTTTTAAAAGCCAAGAACATGATGAGAAATCAGGCCAACTAGAAAAGGCCACTAGCCTTATTTCTGAAGCTCAGCTAACCCAAGTACAGGCTGGAGTTGGTGAGTTACATGTCATATCCACCCTTAGTTCTATGACCCAGAAGTTACTAACAGAGATAGTATTGAATATCACTGAGGCTGGGAAGGCATTGCAGTGGGATCTAGTATGTTCGGAAATTCAGGATTTCCTGAATGACCAGCTAATGGCCATTTGGAGTGATCTTGAGCACCAGACTTGGCCCACTGCCCTTACAGACACATCAGGAGTACCATCTGATCTGTGGTCATGGAGACATACTGGAGACTTTCTGGGTGGAAGTGTGGACATTCACAACAGTGCTCCTTCCAAGCATTTGGACTGGTTAGGGGGGTGTGGGCTCCCACATACCGAATCCTGATGGGTCCATGGGGAGGATGCATATGGGATTGGATTATTCACCAAGACATCTAGGAAATTAGACCACTTGGTGGTATACCTAACTGATTTATAGTCAGTGCCCCTAGAATAACACCTGATATTTTGGATCGGAATAGGGAGTCAATGGACATTTGACTGTTAGAACCCCTACAGCTTCAGTGTATCCATAAACTGAAGCCAGGGGAAGTTGTCACTGTTCATGATAACGTTTGCTGAGAGGGTAGAAGACAAAGAACTATCCTGACAGGACACCTACTTTTTCAAGTTAATGATAGCTGTGTGTATGTTAAAACCACCACATTGCAAGATGTACATTTTAATCTTATTACCACTGCAAGCAATCATATTGTTTTGACCTGCAGATAGAATTTTGCAAGTAGCCTTAGTTTAATTGGACCAGCTTAGTATCTGATCGATTTCAAAATTTGCTTTCATTGTTACCAGAGGTTCAAAAAATCTCTGAAATACAAGGGCAAATTCACATGCTTCAAAATATGTATCAAGTTGAAAAGTATGCCTTTCATACAGCTTATAGAGTGTCTCTTTTATGTACTAAGTATGATGTATTGTGCTTTGTAATCAAAACTGTACAACAACCTCATCATATTATTGTTATGGGAATGTTATTGCTTACATTGCTGTTAGTTTGCTTAGGATTATGTTGTTGTTGTAAAAGACATAATAGTAGTAATACCTTTCATTTCCATGCTAATCATGCATTGTCATTACATCCAGTAAAAACCCTTAAGGTTGAAACATCTGATATAGAATCAGAAATCCATGGCTTAATGCAAATAGAGATTTGAAAATATCTCTTGTACTAGAAGTACAAAAGGGTGGAATGTGGAAGAAGGGAAAGAATTGACAAGGATTTGTAGGGGATCTTAATGCATGTCATTCTGTTAGCAAGAGTCAGGCTAGCAGTTAACAAGAGTTAGGCCAGCTGTAACCCTAATGACACAAGACTTGTAGAAGCAAGGATGGTGTGAGGCGAATGGAAAAGAACTGTGTGAGAACTTGTCACGACATTGCACTGATAACCAAATATGTAGACTGGTGTCTTCTAGTGAGAAAAATAAGATATCAGGATGGCCTATGTATAAACAAAATGCAGCTGTTGCTTATTATTGTCTGTATTATTGCTTGTTATTGTCTGTAACAAAGGTATAAATGCTTGCTGTAATTGTTTACCTGTTGAGAGACCTGTCCGGGACTGGGGTGACCCTGTGTCCTAGGGCGACCCTGTGTCCTAGGGCACTCCCTCCCTCTACTGCAATTGCTGGAGAAATAATAAAGTATTTGATTTTGCTGCACCCAAACTAAAAGCGAGAACTGAGTTTTTCTCCGACACTGGGGACCACCTTCAGTCGAGCCCCCACCTTCCCCTCCCCCATGCCTCAATATCCTCCCTCAGGTAACCTGGAAGTATACAAGACAAATCAGACTCCTGAAAGAAGTACAGTAGAAGATTCAGAAAATAAATTTGAGGTTGAATTTTTTAATGTTGTGATGGATAAAGCAATATCTGCTGGTGATGAAAGGTTTAATACCTTACGAGCACACCATGAAGAGTTTGGATTTTTGTATGACATAACTAAATTCAACGAAATCGGAAAAGAGCAGCTAATGACAAAGTGCAAGAACTGACAGAGCCTCCTCAAGCACGGTGATAGTTTTGATTTAAATGGACTTGAATGGCATGAAGAATTGAGTCCATTGTCAACGTTGCCATATGCAAATTTGGTGATTGACATTGCTGGTATGAATAAACTGTGCAAACTTCTTGACATATATTCTAATATGTACATGGCCACTCATATTCTACTGACAATTCCTCTAACAGCAGCATCAGGAGATACTCAAATTTACACTCTACAATGAGTCAGGAACGCTTCACTGGTCTTGCTATTCTTGCAATCAAATCAGACATCAATTCATTGTTGTCATACGATGACAGTATTACTGATTTTGCAGCCAAAAAAGCCAGAAAGATTGCTTTTAATTAAAAACAAATCCTTGTTTCAATACCTCTTCATAGTAATTTCCAATAAAATGTTGACAGATTTAAATATATATATATATATATTTACTTCATTCTATCTACAAATCAGAATTTTTTCCTATAGTACCACTTCTTCAGTGCCAATATAGTCCATCAGCATTATAGAATGCTTAATTTGTTTAAACTGTTTTTAATTAAGTGCAGGTGTCAAGTTTTCCAATATTGTAAGCTTATGTTTGTGTTGCTAAGAGTAAGCCGGGCAGAGAAGCACCAGTTTAATAATACTGTGTAGGGCCCTATAAATCCTGAGGATGGCCCTGAGCCTATTTTCTGATTATTACTTTTCTTATTTAAGCCTAAGACTTTTTAAAAGAGACAAAGGGAGTTAGGTAGCCAAATGCCACTGAAATTTAATGGGAGTTGCAGTATTGCCAACCTCAGCTTCCAAAAACTGGAAGTCAGGGCACCAAAAACGTGAGACTTGTAAAATATGTTTTGGGTTCTTCTTCCCTCTCCTCCCCGCCCAATTGTCTTCTGGCTTTTGAATTCATGTTTTCAAGTCTTTTACTGCAACCATAAGGGCTAGAAACAATTATTCTGTTAAACGATAGCTGAGATGCTTATATAATCAACTCCAAAAGCCACAAACACCAGAGCACGTTGCATAACTTTACTCATGAGAGTAGTCCCATTGAAGTCAATATTACTTCGCACCAGCATGAAGCTAAGCACATCAGCCAGTCTTTGCGGGATCTCAGCCTTTATGTTCCATTTTATCACCAGACAGTATAAGCTTTTAAAAGAAAAATTGGAATTTTGCTGTAAATGCAACTGCCATAAAAAAAGATTAAAGGCTGGAGGACTTAAAAGCCTTTTCTGTGGTGTTTGAAGGTGTGTTCCAATCCGTTATTTATTTATGTCTGTAAAGGATGCTGAGATAGGAAAATGTAGCTTAAAACAGGCAGCCTCTGAAATCTTCCCAGGACACTCTTGGGTCATGATTCATCCACTCACCCGCCATACCCCTGTTTAATCAATCTATCTGCAGATAAATTACAGTCAGAGCCAGGATATTGCAGATTAACCGGGAGACTCATAAAATGAGAGAAACCTTATTGAAAAGTAGCACTTCATAAGAGAATAAAAAACAGATAATCAATGAAGCACCTAATCCTGGTATAAATGCATGAGATTTAATCAGATTAAGATTTAATTCTGTTTTTAAAATCTAATATAGTTATTTACAAGAAATTACCATCATACAGTAAATCTGCAAATATATAGTGGTAAATGTCACAGGATTACTAAAACCCTTTTAATTTTCTGAAGGCAGATGCAGAAATTCACAGTTAAATACTGTTAATGGATTCTACTCAGATCAAAGTTAAAAGTCTACAGCTTTATATGTTATCATTAGGGCTGGTTGAAAATCTCCTCGAGCTGTTTTTCAACAAATCATTTTTTTATGAAAACTGTCTATTTTCTGTGGAAAATGTTGACTTTAGTGTCAAAAAAACTCCATGCATCTGATGAAGTGGGTATTCACCCATGAAAGCTCATGCTCCAATACGTCTGTTAGTCTATAAGGTGCCACAGGACTCTTTGCTGCTTTTACAGATCCAGACTAACACAGCTATCCCTCTGATACTTAAAAAAAACCCAACACCTTAATCTATAATATTTTGTTTTAGCAATGTTGTCACGATGCTTTACTGGGGGTATGAGACCTGAGCTATAACTCCTTTCTCTTCTCCAGCCAGACTATCTTTCCTATGATGCATTGCAGCCTGAGACTCCCATGATGCACTGTGGTAGCTTCACAAGTGGGGACAGTGTGATGCATAGTGGAAAATGTAATCCAGGCAAAGAACCCAGCCTGTAGAAGAGAATGTGGGTTAGAGGTAGTCAAATTACAGCTCCCATGAAGAACCTCAACAGTGTTTTGGAACAGAATTATTCTTTTTAAATTTACCTGAAGGCTTATGGACAAAATTTTCAGTAAAGGACCAAATTTTTTTGCCACAAATTTTACCTTTCCATGTAAAGTGTTGATTAAAAACAATTTTCTTCCCAACTTTCTGCACATTTTCCAACAAGCAATAGTTAAAAGCCTACACAAGCCTCTCTCTATGTAAACATAAAAAGCTGGCAATAACCTCGAGAACCACTCAAGAAAGTGATATACAATAGGGAAATGAAAAAAGGAACCAATGTCTCCCAATGGTATTTATTGTTATTTCAGGTTAAGTCCACTGCACTGTGCCATCTCTCTCCCTCCCCCTGACACACACACACACACACACACACACACACACCCTTATCACCATCACCACTTCTCCAACATCTATACACATTTCTTTTAAAGCAAAAAGGTACCTACATGATGGAAGTGGAGCTGCTTTGTAACAATCTAAGAATACTGAAATGTGCCAGTTTTGTGAACACTATATGTGACCTGGTGAGTGAGAAGACGTATACTGAGTTATAAGACTTTCCTGTACAAATTCATTGATCTAGCTTAAGAGGGGATTGTAGGAAAAACAAATGGGAAGATGACAATGGCTCCAGACAAGGACACCTCAGTGCATACACACAAAAGACAATGAGTGAGGCTATCAGCTTTGAGGAGCTTACAGCCTGTATTTAACAAGACCCAAGCCTTGTTCTGCCAATGCTGGGAACTAAAAGATCACAGGGGTATAAAGAGTTACTAAGTGACCAGTCTCATGGATGATCATGAGGACTAAGCAACTCAAACGGATTCTCCCCCTGAGGCTGGGAAAGAAATAATTCGTGAGTTAAGGGAATGGACTAAGCCAGCGAAATCCGAGAATTCTCAGGGGAAAGGGAAGCAGTGTTGCATAGCAGGTTAGACCTATCAGGATTCCCTTGAGGAACACTGTTAGATATCTGGCAAGCTAGATGTGTGTACAGTCTGCTTTTCTCTGAAATACTTTGCTTTTAGGACCTTCTTTGGTCACTGATTACCATGGTCATTCCCCTAGACTTGCAGATGCTGGACATAAGTCAGACATGCTGAGATAATCAGAGTTGATGTGCAGGTGACTGTAGCCCAAGGCCTGGTCTGGGAGTCAGAGAATCACACAACTGAAGCCTGAGACCTGGAAGATGCCCTGGAAAAGACCAGGGGATTCAGAAATGCAGTTACCCAGATAACTGTGACATCTTCCTCTGCAGATTGGATGCTATCCAGGGAAGAAAGTAATTACTTTCTCATGGCAGATCGGTATCCTATATAATGGCTTTTTAGTTCTTCCAGCCAACTACCACAGCTAGCATAAATTCACCATTCTCAAGAGGCCCATGATTGCACAGACATGGAGAATGGGCCCTCTGATTCCATGAAAGTGTTTGTCAGTTGACAGTGGAAGCTCATTGGTGAGGCAGCTTATACAACATTCAAAAAAATACACCAGAAATAAATCTAGTCCCTTCTCTTCCGTTTAGTGAAAATCATCCTGGTGAAGAGGATCAGCCTAAGGTGTATGCATCACTTAAACTCTCAGAAATAGGACAAATTGGATTTTATCTCCAGGATCAATTTCACCCATAGTGAGTAAACGCCAGAAAATTAGTTCTTAAAAATAAACTCCACATTGCTGTTATAGACTGCTTAAAGACAAATCATTTCTTTCTGTAGCAAAAGGAAAAATACAACAAAATTAAATTAGTGACCTTATTCTAAAAATCCAGCCCGTATTTCTTTTTGTTATCACCGACGTTCATCTCCTTTTTTTATATCAGGGGTCGGCAACCTTTCAAGAGTGATGTGCCGAGTCATTTATTCACTGTCATATAAGGTTTCGCATGCCAGTAATATATTTTAATGTTTTCAGAAGGTCTCTTTCTATAAGTCTATAATATATAACTAAACTATTGTCGTATGTAAAGTAAATAAGGTTTATAAAATGTTTAAGAAGTTTCATTTAAAATCAAATTAAAATGCAGAGCCCCCCGGACCGATGGCCAGGACCTGGGCAGCGTGAGTGTCACTGAAAATCAGCTCGTGTGCCACCTTCAGCACGCGTGCCATAGGTTGCCTACCCCTGCTTTATATTATGCTTTCCCAATGTATTTTTCTTTCCAGCTCCAGTTCTTTCCATCTTGTATTTCATTTCCTTGTTCTATTTTGCCGCTTCTCCCCGTGATGCTTAACAAGGCAGCAGAAGCCTAGCATGTCCCTTTGAAACATATCAGTGTCTTCTTGAAGAAGCCTAGCTTGTAATCAGCCTGTGTTTCCTTAAGATAACCTTAGTGGCATGTAATTTCCTGGACTTATCTTCACTAAGTGAATTACGTTGGCCATTTACTGATATTTGTGGCTTTTTCTTCAACTAGTAGCCCAATCCTGCTTTCAGTATTTGAGGCCCGATCCAAAGTCCATTGAAGTCAAGGGAAATGTTTGTTTACTTCAGATGGGTTTGGATCAGTTCTCTAAATCAATTTGAGAAATACTGGGCAGACTGAGGTTAATGGCAGAGTAATAACAGGAAATTTATGTAGAAGTCAATTTGACTCTCCAAAAGCACCATAGCAGCAATCAGTTTTTACATTACTCTTAATTTTGAGCAGGGCAGGGGACTAGTAAGCAAGTGTAGAGAGTCATCTAGAAGTTATAGCAGTGATTATGCTAATATAGAATCATACAGTTCTAAGACTGCAGAGTTGAAAGGAGCTTGAAAGGTCATCTAGTCCAGTCCTCTGCATCCCTGGCAGGTGTTTCCCTCATCTGTTATTAAAATCCTATAATGAGAGAGATTCCACAACCTCCCTTGAAACCTATTCCAGTACTTAACTATCCTTATAGTTAGAAAGCTTTTCCTAACATTTAACCTAAATTTCCCTTGCTGCAGATTACTTCTTGTCTGACCTTTAATGGACATGGTGAACAACTGATCACCATCCTCTTTATAACAGCCCTTAACATATTAAAAGACTTACTAGGTCCTTCCTCAGTCTCCTTTCCTGAAGACAGGTTTTTTTTTTGTTTACCCTTTCCTCTAGAGGTCAGGTTTCTAAAATTATCATTTTTGTTGTTCTTCTCTGGACTCTCTCCAATTTGTCCACATTCTTCTTAAAATATGGCACCAAAAACTGGACACAATACTCCAGCTGCGGATTCACCAGGGCTAAGTAGAGCAGGACAATTATTTTCTGTGTTCTGCATACAACTGAAGATTAGACTTTTTTCATAACTGCTTCACATTGTTGGTTCATATTCAGTTTGTGATCCCAGAACTTTTTCTGCAGTACTGTTGCCTGGCTGTTATTTCCCATTTGCTATTTGGGCATTTTATTTTTCCTTCCTAAGTGTAGTATTTTGTGCTTGTCTTTATTGAATTTCATCTAGTTGATTTCACATTCATTCTCTAATTTTTTCAGATCATTTTGAATTCTAATTCTGTTCTCCTAAGTGCTCGCAACCCCGCCCAGTTTGATGTCCATCACAGTCTGTACTCTTATGTTCACCCCTTTTACAAGACTATGATAAATTATGTACAAAGTATGCCTTGTGAGGTATCATCTGAAAACTCAATTTTCTGATCATTATTGTCCTGGTAATATGTGTGTGGCAACATTGTATATAAAGTTATAACATTCCATTGTATGATGTTATTGAGACATATTCCAAAGTCTGCAAAAACAGTCACAAACCAGTTCCTCAGAAACAAAAAGGCAAACCGATGCCTCAGTTAGTTTTCAGCAAGAACAAATGGCCTATCATTTGGTCAAGTGGCTATTCATTGGTAGGAAAAAGGGTGTGAGTGAGAAATTTATATGTTGGCAAAGAAACAGATGGAGGTTCCTATTTCCACAGACTTTCTCCTGAACCTCATCTGGAAACGATTTTCAAAGAAAAAGAACTATAAGAAAGGGGAACGGATGCCCCCAAATACTCCTCCCTTTCTCTCTGCCTGCAGCATCATCACCACCAAAAGGACAAGAAAGTAACATGGAACAGGGGGAGGGGTCCTGACCAAAAAGAACTGCTGAAGCATGTGGTAAAAGATACCTGTGCTTTGAACTCATTTAGCTTGTTCAGATATTAGTTGTGTTTTACCTTTTATTTTCTTGTAACCAATTCTGACTTTTATGCCTCATTAACTGTAATCACTTAAAATCTATCTCTGTAGTTAATAAACTTGTTTTATTGTTTTATGTAAACCAGTATGCTTGGACTGAAGTGTCTGGGAAACTGCATTTGAGATAATGGGATTTTTGCATATAATTATCCTCAGGAAATGCTGGACTTTATGAGCACTTGTATTGTCCAGGTAAGGGCTGAGCAGTACAAGACCTACATTTCTGGGGGCAAGTCTGGGACTTGAAGTTGGCTGGCATTTCTCTGCTGGCGTTGTTCTGCAGAGTGGCTGGTCATTGCACTCATACAGTATACCTAGGAGCAGGGGTGAAAGCAGAAATAGGGACTTATGGGTATGGGGCTGGGTTGGGGCTGGCTCTGGCCCCTGGAAGGGGCAGGGCCTCGGGCAGAAGGGGAGGGAATGGGGGGTCAGAGCCAGTCTCGGCCCTCCCTGTAACGGTAAGTGCATCCCCCTCCCCCGCCAGGGTAGCAGTGGCAGCCGGGGACTCCGGCAGTGATTTAAAGGGCCCAGGGCTCAGCTGCTGCTACCACCCTGGGCCCTTTAAATCGCTGCTGGATCCCCTGGCTGCTGCTGCTACTCCAGGTCTCCAACAGCAGGGCTCCATGGGGCTATTTAAAGGGCAGGGGCTCCCACTGCATCTATGGCCCTGGGCCTTTTAAATAGCCCTCCAGGGCTCCAGCAGCGGGGCTCTGGGGGGCAATGTAAAGGGCCTGGGGCTCCAGCCGCTGCTGGGAGCTCCAGGCCCTTTAAATTGCCACCTGGGGAAGTCAGGCCACCCCAGTACCTCGCACCAGCTCTTGCCAGTACGCCATACTGGGGTGTATGGCTTACTTTCACCTCTGCCTAGGAGTAATTTATATGCTGGAGTCTGTGTGTTAACAGACCAGGAATGGTAGCTCTCACAGCGAAGCAGTGTAAAAAGACACTCCAGGTTGGAGAACTGAGGGGATACAGCTGTTCAACCTTCAAGCTAGTATATCCTGGGTAATGTCACAGTGTCAATCACAAAAATTTAAAAGCATACTCTCCACTGCATTATCCAAGGCATTAATGAAAATATTCACTAGTCCTGAACCCAGGACAGACACCTGTGACTGCCATAGATTTCATTAGTAAAATAAAATAAATGATAATACAAGAACAAAATTTATGACATTTTAGTGCTATTCTTGATCAGCTACAGAGCTGATCAAAATATTTCAAGTAATGTTTTACTTTCCAAAAAATAGGGAACATTTTCAAAATAAAGTTGAGAAATATTCTCCCCTCCCCCACCATTCAGCTCTAGTCATTTTAAATATTCACAGTAATAGTTTACACACCGCTCCTACTATAAACAAATGAAAAAAAAGTTGCCTTTAAACCAAAGGAAAAATTGCTTTGTTTCATATGTTAGTATAGAATTCTCTTTTAACCTACTGCTGTCTACAAGGGAAGTTTAGTAGACTGAACTACACTGCTCTGGCGTTTGACCAATGTAGTTAAACTGACCTGATTTTCTAATGTAGACCAGAACTAAATTTTACAACACTTTACAAGATTTTTTGCAAGCGCTTCTTTTTCCTTTAAAAATATCAGAAAGAAAAAGTGGCAATAAAATCCTCTTGCCTTCAAAAAAAAAATGACTTTCTTGAAATGGATCAGTCAATATATCTCCTAAAAATGTCAATATTGGAGCTGTTCTGGTAGGCTGTATTTTTCAGAGTAAGATCTCTCTATTGGGAAGTATCTCAAATGGACATATTTTTTCTTCCAATAGCTGGATAGGGGCTGCCCACTCATTCATACATCCACAGGTGACTTCTTACTTATAGATGTTAAGCCAGATTTCAGTTTGCTGTCAGACCTGTTCTTATTCCAAACATTTCACTTAAAAAGCTCAACTTTTTTTTGGTCTTCAGCTTATTACTCTCATAATTATGGGTAGATCTCTCCCTCCGTGCCCGCCTAAAGTTAATAAAACATATCCATCAACGAAAGGGAAAAGCCTGAATTTGCACAATGAGAAATGACTGGACCACACCACCAGAACACTATGTCTAAGAACAGCCTCAAAGAGAAAATGGATTTTATGTCTTAATGACATAGGCTCATAAATAGAGTTGTCAAAAAAACCTCACAAAAATGATGGAAAAGTTTTTTGCCGGGAAACCCTGATTGACAATATTTAAATGTTTCACAGGAACTAGAGATTGTTGAAATTTTTGTGGGAAATAATTTAAGTGTTTCATTTCAATAGGGTCAAAATGTTGCATTTTAACATTATCATTTAGATTTTTACATCATAGATCATTTGAAACAATGAGCTTGAAGTTAACATTTCAATGTTATTAAAACGGAATGTTTCAGTAACCTCAAAATGAAAGTTTTGGAATATTTTGTTTTGTTAAAAAATTGAGATTGATCTTTCATCCCAGTTCAGGACGAAACCAAATTTCAGGATCTCATAAGACAGAAATCTCATTTTTCAAAACCAGTTATAGATATAAGTAGAACACTCTAGTCCGATATTTCAAAAGTTCATACTGAACTGACCCCAACTGTCACAAATTTTGCTAGATAGCTTGATGGCTACCAATCACCTCAGAGACTGTCTACACCAGAAAAAAGAGGAGTGATTGAAAATGTGTTACTTGAACATGAAAGGCTTTACTTAGCACCTAGCACAGACCAAAAAAAAAGTGATGTTTAGAACTTGCTAGCTGGTGGTTAACCCTAGTGTTTGCCTTCATTGCAGACATTGTCCCTATCTATACAAAGTATAAGCGATGATCACCTAACATGTCACCCATCATGTTTTTAACACACCTAGGTTGACCAGACAGCAAATGTGAAAAAGAAGGACAAGAGGTGAGGGGTAATAGGAGCCTATATAAGAAAAAGACCCCAAAATCGGGACTGTCCCTAAACACACCACTCACTTTGAGTCTGGACAAGCTGATGGAGAAGCGTGATGATTCTCCTGTGAAAGCGGCTATACCTATGAATTTTTATTTGACTAGGTCAAGGAGGAACAAACTAGATGGAGCTGGATCCACTGAGCCGAATTCAGTCTTGAAAACACGTGCATCTCTGATGTCCTAAGTGGAGTTATGTATTTACACCAGGGGGTCTCAAACTTCATGGCACCGTGACCCCCTTCTGACAAAAAAAGTTACTACACAACCCCAGGAGGGGGGACTGAAGCTGGAGCCTGTGTGAGCCCCACTGCCCTGGGTGGGACGGCCAAGGCCAAAGCCCCACTGCACTGGGCAGGAGGTGAAGGGACAAAGCTGAGGTTCAAGAGCTTCAGCCCCAGACAGGGGGCCTGTAACCTGAGCCCTGCCAACCAGGGCTGGAGCCCTCGGGCTTCGGCTTTGGCCCCAGCAAGTCTAAGTCAGCCTTGGCGACCCCATTATAATGAGGTTGTGACCCACTCTGGGGTCCCGACCCACAGTTTGAGAACCGCTGATTTACACCATATCTGAATTTGGATTACTAAGGCTCATGGTATGATAACAGAAGGGTTTTACTTATTTCTTTTATCATAGTGCATAAAAGCCTTAGTCAAAGACCAGGTCTCCACTGTGCTAGGCTCTCTTCACACAAACACCACAGTCCCTGTCTAAAAGAGCTTACAATTTAAATATTTAATTTCTTTCCAGGAAAATTGACTATTACTCCCTCCCAAAGCCTTATTTGCAATGTATGTATTCATTTTTTTATAAATCCATTTCCACTCTGGCCACTCTCTTAAATCACTGTTTACTTTAAACATTCCATAATGCTGAACAATTATCAGTTATGCAGAGTGAAATTCACCCATCTGTAGAAAAGGGTCAGAATACAGTCATTGCAAACCTCCTTGTTAGGGTTTTACATTGTACATAGGTCTTATGTGAATCCTCTCCATAGGGGTGATTCTCACCCCTAAAACACACTCTCTGTAACATCACAGGAAAGCCAAAGAAATCAGCAGCACACAAGTGCAAATTGTAATTTTTCCCCTTTTAAATTCATTGTCTTGTGTAAAACAGAAATCATATTTGTGGGGTTGGGGTATCTGTGTAATCACCACATATTTTGGCTCTGCAACAATCCTTTAGCCACATTCAGAAATCATTGATGGCCCAGGATAGTCCTCTGCCATCACTATTATGGTGGTATGCATTATTTGTGTAAATAATAAATAGTGTTATTAAAACACGCTAAAATAAAGTATTTAGAGCCACGCTGGGAACCAGTTACACATATAGCACAACTCCTCACTCTGAGAAGTACTAATCATTATAAAGGACTCTGAAATTAGAATCGGGGTATCAGAATCTGCCCCTTAATGTCAGCAAATATGTTTGTTGCCTCTTCTTTTCTTAATGCTAAATATCTGGGATCCTACTGTTTTCATTCCTTGTTTTGTACATTAACCTGATTAGGAAAACCTTCAAATCTCTCAAGCAGTTCAAGACACATCTGCTGTCTAGAACAGATGCAAAAAATTCATGGATGTTTGCATGACTGCAGGCCCTTGCTTGCCCCTTAAAAGGGAGAGAGCTTCTGTCACAGAAGATGAAGTTGACGTGATATTATAGATATCATGAGTCATAATAAGCCGTGACATTTAAAAAAAACACCAAAAACAACTTTGCAGATAAAACCTGTCAAGAAGCACTGTAAGTATAGTGACAGTAAATTAATACAATTTTGTAGTATGTGTTATATTTTGATAACAGAAAGGTTAGCAAATCCATCATGCCTCAAGCTGCTGAAGTAGAAAAACTAGTTTCCCTCACACCATTTTTCATCACCTGCCTATCTGCTAACACCTTAAGCATCAGACAAAACACTGCTCAGTGTGTAAATGTTCCTAATTTCACAGAAGGCAGCCAAGAACATTCTATTGCAAATATTTGGGAAGATTATGTAGCCATAGGTATTAGCAAATAGAAGTCTGAATACTCATCCTCGTTCACCCCCCGCGCACACACACACACACACACACCTTATAAAACTTGCATTATTTGGAGTGACAGTAGGTGCTTTATCTTTTCACAGCCACATAGTTGTACAGACTGAAAAAACAAACAAACAGATCCATTCCTATTACTGTGAGTTTCTGCACTTCACAGAGAGAAGGGTTTATTCTGGAGTTATCTGATGGGCCAGATTCTCAGACAAATCAGCGACACTCCAGTGAAGACAATGAGAGCTCAAAGATCATGAATAATGAGCCAGCAGGCTAAATCTGGAGGTGATGTAAACGGTGAAAGTTACATGCAGCCAAAGTGAGTGCGAGAAGATACATGTGTAAACAGTTCTATCTTTTTATGCTTTCTGCAGATTGTTTTACCAGCTGTAATCCTGCCCTTCCTCCCTGCAGTATATAAATTACATCAATCCATACTCTTCTTCTTTAAAATACTACACTCATGTATTTCACACCACTATTTAAGGCCCCAGTTCAGAACACTTAACATGTGCTTAATTTTTAGCATGAGTTAAAGACCATCCCAGATTCAGAAAAACACCTAATCCCATGCTTAATTTTAAACAGGTGCTTAAATCCCATTGAAGTCTCTTTGAGGCCATGTCTACACTTACCAGGGATCGACGCTGCTGTGATAGATGCAGCATGTGTGTGTGTGTATTTGATTTAGCAGGTCTAATGAAGACCCATTAAATTGACCAGAGTGTTCTCCAGTCAACTTGGGTAGTCCAACAGAATGAAAAGATTAAGGTAAATTGATGGGACACGCTCTCCCGTCAATGCAGCATGGTAAGTCGACTTACTATATCGACTTAAGCTATGTTATTCACATAGCTGGAGTAGTGTACATTTAGGTCGATTTACCCCAGTAGTGTAGACAAGGCCTTAATAAGTGTTTTGCTGAATAGCGATGGCTTTAACCATACCCCAACTCTACCTTTAAGGATTAGTCTAGCAGAAAAAATTGCCATAAATATTCAAAAATCCATAAATATTGATTTATGGTTTAATTGCCCTCTTCAGGTTTACTTTGTGCAAGTGTCCTAAAGAATGAATTTTCTAAATCCTGGTGTATACTTTATAGTGCCATAGCTATGTTATTCAGGGGAGTGAAAAAGCCACATTTGAGAAAGCCAAAGCTATGCCAACCTAACCTGGTGTAGATGTGGCTAGGTCAACAGAAAAATGCTTCCTTCGACCTTGCCACCAGCGCAAAGGGAGGTGAAGGAAAAACCCTGTAGCTCTGCTGCTGTGGCACCCATAATGTAGAGATGGCCTAAGAAGGATCAATAAAAGCAGCAAAGAATCCTGTGGCACCTTATAGACTAACAGACATTTTGGAGCATGAGCTTTCGTGGGTGAATACCCACTTCTTCAGATGCATGTAGTGGAAATTTCCAGGGGCAGCTATATATATGCTAGCAAGCAAGCTAGAGATAACGAGGTCAGTTCAATCAGGGAGGATGAGGCCCTGTTCTAGCAGTTGAGGTGTGAAAACCAAGAGAGGAGAAACTGTTTCTGTAGTTGGCAAGCCATTCACAGTCTTTGTTCAATCCTGAGCTGATGGTGTCAAATTTGCAGATGAACTGAAGCTCAGCAGTTTCTCTTTGAAGTCTGGTCCTGAAGTTTTTTTGCTGCAGGATGGCCACCTTAAGGTCTGCTATAGTGTGGCCAGGGAGGTTGAAGTGCTCTCCTACAGGTTTTTGTATATTGCCATTCCTAATGTCTGATTTGTGTCCATTTATCCTTTTCCGTAGAGACTGTCCAGTTTGGCCGATGTACATAGCAGAGGGGCATTGCTGGCATATGATGGCGTATATTACATTGGTGGATGTGCAGGTGAATGAACCAGTGATGGTGTGGCTGATCTGGTTAGGTCCTGTGATGGTGTCGCTGGTGTAGATATGGGGGCAGAGTTGGCATCGAGGTTTGTTGCATGGACTGGTTCCTGAGCTAGAGTTACTATGGTGCGGTGTGCAGTTACTGGTGAGAATATGTTTCAGGTTGGCAGGTTGTCTATGGGCAAGGACTGGCCTGCCACCCAAGGCCTGTGAAAGTGTGGGATCATTGTCCAGGATGGGTTGTAGATCCTTGATGATGCGTTGGAGGGGTTTTAGCTGGGAGCTGTATGTGATGGCCAGTGGAGTCCTGTTGGTTTCTTTCTTGGGTTTGTCTTGCAGGAGGAGGCTTCTGGGTACACGTCTGGCTTTGTTGATCTGTTTCCTTATTTCCTGGTGCGGGTATTGTAGTTTTGAGAATGCTTGGTGCCACTGGTGTTTTCTGGGAGGAAACTACAATGCATTGGTCATCTCCCAGAAAACACCATTCTAGCCACCATGGATGTAGAGGCTCTCTACACAAACATCCCACACACAGATGGAATACAAGCTGTCAGGAACACTATCCCTGATGATGCCACAGCACAACTGGCTGCTGAGCTCTGTGCCTTTATACTTACACACAACTATTTCAAATTTGATGACAATATATATGTCCAGATCAGTGGCACTGCTATGGGCACCCGCATGGCCCCACAATATGCCAATATCTTTATGGCCGACCTGGAACAACGCTTCCTCAGCTCTCGTCCACTCACGCCCCTTCTCTACCTACGCTACATTGATGACATCTTCATCATCTGGACCCACGGGAAGGAGACTTTGGAAAAATTCCACCACGATTTCAACAGCTTCCACCCCACCATCAACCTCAGCCTGGACCAATCTACACGGGAGATCCACTTTCTTGACACCACGGTGCAAATAAGTGATGGTCACATTAACACCACCCTATATCGAAAACCTACCGACCGCTATGCCTACCTTCATGCCTCCAGCTTCCATCCCGGACACATCACATGATCCATTGTCTACAGCCAAGCACTGAGGTACAACCGCATCTGCTCTAACCCCTCAGACAGAGACCAACACCTACAAAATCTCAACCAAGTATTCGCAAAACTACAATACCCGCACGAGGAAATAAGGAAACAGATCAACAGAGCCAGACGTGTACCCAGAAGCCTCCTACTGCAAGACAAACCCAAGAAAGAAACCAACAGGACTCCACTGGCCATCACATACAGCCCCCAGCTAAAACCCCTCCAACGCATCATCAAGGATCTACAACCCATCCTGGACAATGATCCCACACTTTCACAGGCCTTGGGTGGCAGGCCAGTCCTTGCCCACAGACACCCTGCCAACCTGAAACATATTCTCACCAGTAACTGCACACCGCACCATAGTAACTCTAGCTCAGGAACCAATCCATGCAACAAACCTCGATGCCAACTCTGCCCCCATATCTACACCAGCGACACCATCACAGGACCTAACCAGATCAGCCACACCATCACTGGTTCATTCACCTGCACATCCACCAATGTAATATACGCCATCATATGCCAGCAATGCCCCTCTGCTATGTACATCGGCCAAACTGGACAGTCTCTACGGAAAAGGATAAATGGACACAAATCAGACATTAGGAATGGCAATATACAAAAACCTGTAGGAGAGCACTTCAACCTCCCTGGCCACACTATAGCAGACCTTAAGGTGGCCATCCTGCAGCAAAAAAACTTCAGGACCAGACTTCAAAGAGAAACTGCTGAGCTTCAGTTCATCTGCAAATTTGACACCATCAGCTCAGGATTGAACAAAGACTGTGAATGGCTTGCCAACTACAGAAACAGTTTCTCCTCTCTTGGTTTTCACACCTCAACTGCTAGAACAGGGCCTCATCCTCCCTGATTGAACTGACCTCGTTATCTCTAGCTTGCTTGCTAGCATATATATAGCTGCCCCTGGAAATTTCCACTACATGCATCTGAAGAAGTGGGTATTCACCCACGAAAGCTCATGCTCCAAAACGTCTGTTAGTCTATAAGGTGCCACAGGATTCTTTGCTGCTTTTACAGATCCAGACTAATACGGCTACCCCTCTGATACCTAAGAAGGATGTTTGCAGATCCTATAATAGACTCACTCTCACATTAAGCCAGTCTTTATAGTGTATCTAGGGAGAGACTCTCAAGGCACTCAGCTTCCAAGAATACTAAATAATAATGCCCATTATTATCCTCAAATACCTATTGAGAACTAATGGTGTCTGTGATCTAATCTAGAATGAATACGATTATGGCATTCTGAGGTTCTTCTCTTATCATTCTGAAAAGCAAAATAGCGTACCAGAGAGAATGCTTTCAACAACTGAATGCGCTCAGCACCTCACAGCAACTATCAGGATCAGACCTGTAATTACTAGGCCTGAAAATGACGAGATATGATGGCACAGGGATCACAAGAGTGACTATCTGGCCGTAGATCAATTATACATTTGTTCTTCTGCCCTTTGCAAGTACAGCTAGGCAGGAAATGGTTTTTCCATCCCACAGAATCTGAGATTTTGAAAATTTGTTGTGTGTCGGGACAAAGTAGAAATGTTGAGAATTTTTGCAAACCCCAAATCCAAAAATAAGTAAGTAAATAAATGGTCCAGCTTAATTAAGAGACTTTTATAATCATTTAAAAATGTTTTGCTTCTATTTTGAAGATATAGAAATATTTTTGTATTATACTTAACGTGAATGAGCAACGGGACATGGATCACTTGATGACTAGCCATTCTGGTCATTCCTTCTGGTGCACCTGGCACTGGCCATGGTCAGAAGACATGATACTGGGCTAGATGAACCTTTGCTCTGACTCAGTAGGGCCATTCTTATGTTCTTAAATTTCTAAAGAAGAAAATTTGACTTGGAGATATGCCTACTACAATATAGTGAGCCTGAGAAATTCAGTAGCCATGTGCTTAGATGAAAGTACATCTGCATAGTCTAGTCACATTACAGAGTGTGAGGGAAGATTCTGAGCTGAGGCTCCCAAGGGCTGTCAATGGCTTGTGGTGCAAGCCGGAATGCCTACAGAGCATATACTGCAGCCATGCCCCAGCACAACCCCTACCCCTGCGCTTGAAGTGGGCTGAATAGAGGTGTCCATGATAGCCGAACACAATGCCTACTCCAGGGGGATTCTCCTCCGGGTCTCTGACAGCTCCTCTAAACCTGGAAAATGAGGATAGGGAGTGGAATCTTAGGCCTGAGCTGCACATCAGAGTGCCAAGGTGGTTCCAATATCTTTAATTGGATCAATTTCTGTTGGTGAAAGAAGTTTTCAAGCTACACAGAGCTCTTCTTCAGATCTGGAACAAAGTACTCAGAATGTCCTTAGGTCGAGATAGCTACATCACTCAGAGCTGTGAAAAACTTACCTACATTGCGCAGGGAGTCATGTCGACCCAATCTCCACTGTGGACACAGTTAGCTTGACAGAAGAATTCTTCCTCAACATGCCTACTGCTTCTCATGGGGTGGATTTACTACAGCAACAGAAAAAACCCATCCATCACTGTAACAAGTGTCTACGCTACAATGGCGGAGCTGCAGTTATGCCACTATAGAGCTTGTAGCGTAAACATATCCTTATATTGATTGTTCAACACTGCCACACATATTAACATATATATGAGGTTTAAGTACAGTAGAAAAAAACTGCATATATTAACTGAAGAAAGTACATTTTCCACTGGATTTTTCAAATGAAACCAAGGCTTATTCAAATTTCATGCAAAGAACGAAGCATCTCCCTTCTAAGTAAGCAGCACAGGACTCCCACTCTATATGCATCACAGGTCATCCGTTGCAGGCTCCTATTAGATTCTGGAAAAATCATTGTTTAAATGGTTGTTTAAATCAAATGTAAATCCTGATAGACCAATATTCTACCTGAAAAAAAGGCTACTCAAAGATACACATGCTAATTACAATATATAAATCACTCTTTTCATATAATTAAATGGTTGTAAGAAAAAAATCCCAAGCGACTACATGAGTAGGTACATCATAAATCTGGATTATTAAAAAAATATTATAAATGCATAGATTTCCTAGGCATCTTGATTAGCAGAGCTTTGTTAGCATCTCTATCCTCTCTCTGCTATAATAAACTGCATAACTATGCCTGCAAAGATCATGAAGCAGCATGTGTCACAGAAAGCAGTAGAATGCTAATTTAAGTGCCACAATTGGAAATTATAAATTCAATATTTAGCAAACAAATGGGGTTGGAGAGAGATTAATTATATTTGACATTTTTACCCCCATATTCAAGAGTACAAGTGCTTATCAATTTAGGATCTTTTAAAAGACTTTAGGCTCCTAAATAAGTGGTCTGATCTTCAAAAATTTCAAGGACCCAATGGTTCCCCTCAAACTCAACGGGAACTGCTGAAGGCTCAGTACTTTGGAAGGGTCAGGACACATATTTGGGTACCTAAATTATATGCAGAGCTGGTAGAGATGCTTATATTTTAGGTTGCCCAACACTTCCCATTTTAATAAGCCCATTTTCAGCTGCTTGTAACTGCCAACTAACTGTTTGAGCTGATGTTTCCCATGCTTGCTCTCTTCCTTGGGCTGAATTAATATGTTTCTGAGGCTGTCTACAGACAGTACAGACTTCTGCTAGCATAACTATGGCAGTCAGGGTGTCAAGAGGTGAGATTCCTAACTTGACAAAACTATGCCGGCAGAAGTCTCTAGGGTAGATAGTAGTAGGAAAACAGTGCTTTTGCTGGTACAGCTTGTTTTGCTTGATGGTAGTGGAATAAATTATACCGGTAAAAGAGTGCTTAAAGCAAACATATGCTGGGTAGTCATTCGAGGCTGCCATGACACAAAATACATGGCAGAATGTGGGTAAAACCATGGAGCAAGAGACATACAATTCTCCCCCAAGGAGTTCAGTCACAAATTTATTTTTAAACAAGCATCAGGATGGAAGTATATCCTCTGGAATGGTGGTTGAAGCATGAAGAGGCATATCTGCCATGTAAATACCTTAGAATGCCGGCGACAAAAGTACCAAGCAAATGCCTGTTCTCACTTTCATTTCTGGAAGTGGGCATTCATGCTCCTCTCCTTCCATCGGAAGAGCATATGGTAACATCATTGCTTGTTTGTTATTCTCATAACTAACATCTCTTCTAGTTAACATAAAGGGCCATTGGAACAGCCTGGTATTCAATACTCCTTTCCCCTGCAGTTTCCCTGATAAAATATACTTCAGAGAGAGTGAGGTGTTTGTATTAAAACAGGGGCTGTGCCAGTAGTCAAAGCAAAAGCTTCAATGGCCCCCACAGCAGCTAAACATTCTCTTTCACAGATCCCAAACTGCTGTTCCATAGGGGTTAATCGTCTAGTGTTGTATGCTACTGGTATTAACTTCCTATCCGTTTCTTGCATCAATACTGCCGCTAGACTTCATTGGGTTGCTGCCAACTTAATCACAAACGGCTTGTTTGTGTCTGGTAATTTCAACACTGGAGTTTGCATCAAGGCTTGTTTTAAATGACAGAAAGTTTTTTCTTGTTCAGGCCCCCACTCCCATTCTACTTTTTTTTTTAAATTAAACACCACAAGGGTCCAGTTATAGTGGCAAAATTGCAGCTGTGTTTCCGTAAATAGTTAAACCCTCCTAACATCACCCTCAATCCATAAGGAGCCTCTGGCCTTGGTAAATTCATTAATGATTTCACCTTTTGTTGATCTACCTGAATTCCTTGTTCCCCTAGGATCACCCCCAAATAATCACTCTCCTCTGCACTAGTTGGACTCTCTCTTTATTAGCCTTGAAACCCGTTTCCTGAATGAGTCTCAAAACTTTTTTAGTCTGCTCAGTCACCTCCTCTTCAGTGTCCCCCCACACTAATATGTTGTCTACATATGAGGTGACATTCTCTCGATCCTTTTTGGATAATTGATCCAGAATTCACACCACACGTTGGTGCTCAATAGCCAGAGCATGATGTAGTCCGTGGTGAATTCTTTTAAATAAGTGCCGTCATCCATCAAAGGTAAATGCAAAGCAGGTCCAAGAATCAGGATGTAATGGGCTGGCAAAAATACAGTTTGCCAAATCTATGACAGAGAACCATTTAGGGACATCCAGTATTCTTGGCATTACTTGAGGCAGATCTGCTATTATTGGAGCCATGGGCGGGGTGGGGGCTAGCTTTATTAAATTGTCTAAAATCCACTGTCCATCTCCAATCTCCCAAGGCTTTTAATACAGGCCAAATTGGGCTACTGTTTGTGGAATTCCCCTTTTCAATCACTCCCTGTTGTTCTAAGGATTCAATTGTTTTCTCAGTTCCCATCTCTGCTTGCACAGGATATTTATATGGCCTCTGTGGCGGCACTTCATCCCCCACAATTTTAATTCATGCTTCGATTTTACCTCATTCTGCTTTATTCTTAATCCCTACATTGGGAAACTCCATTGCCCACACATCCTGTTGATCCAGTATAATCTCCTCTACTGCATCTGCAGCACATATTCTTGGAATGTACCTTGCTATCAGGATGTTTTCCATCCAGTCGGGCACAGGCCATAGAACTCCATTAGATAAATCCTAATCTAACCAATTCCTCTTCAAAAAAGGAGTCCCCAATATTACTGGCTCAGTTGCCTGATTGATCTGAAGCATTTGTTCTTTACAACAAAAATCCCCCACATTCTCTCTTTGGGTGTAGCTATTTCTACTGAGTGATACATTTTTCCTGTCACTCCTTCCCCAATAAAGGAGGCTGTTGTAATAATCTGACACATACAGAATCAAATCACAACTTCTATTTATAATATTTACACCAGCCCCACTATCCCATAGGGCATTGTAACAGGGTCCTGGCCAAAAGGCACTGACCTAGACCCTGTTAGCCCAGAGCCTGCTAGCTCAGCTCCCAGTAAGGGGAAGTGATTGCAGCTGACGATGTGGCTGATTAAAGTGCTATAAGAGAATCACCTGTGAGCTCCATGGGGGAAGGCCTATAAATCTAGTAGGAAGGAAGTAGAAGAGGAAGGAACAGGAAAGTGAGGAGTGAGGGCCTAGTGCCTGTTGCTGCCAGCTAGCTAGAAGAGCAAGCTGTTCCCCAAGGGGCTACCTGATTGATTCTGAACTGTATATAGCCGTGTATAGGGGGTGGCAGGAAAAGACAGGGAAATAAAAGGGCACTGGTGTGATAAAGAGTAGTTTCCAGCTAATTTGTACCCTGAGAGACGAAGGGTCCATCTACAGGCATCTTTGGGTCCATTATCTCTCACAATGACAGTTGTCCTAGGCCTCCTGTTTGAATCCCATCTTCATCTAGTTATCAGGGCCCATTTCCAGTGGGAGCAACTTGTCATTGGGGCTTCTCTGTACAGCAGGTATCAGAGGGGTAGCAGTGTTAGTCTGGATCTGTAAAAGCAGCAAAGAATCCTGTGGCACCTTATAGACTAACAGACACTTTGGAGCATGAGCTTTCGTGGCTGAATACCCACTTCGTCAGATGCATCTGGTGCCACAGGATTCTTTGCTGTCTGTACAGCAGGTTTCTCTGAACCTGCAGCTTGCAACCTTTTTCTGCTCCTTAATCATTTCTTCCTCCATCATTTGCATTTCTTCGATCAATTCATCCATACGTCTCCCATCCCACTTATCCATATCAATTTAAAATACCTCCAAGCAATATTCTGAATCACATCTACTCCCTTCTGGGGCTCATTTTGATTATTTCACTCTCTACCTCCTTGGGATGGGGTGTTTTGTCCTCTACCACAGCCTCTTTCTCTCTTACAGTATCCTGACTGTGGGGGAGGGATAGCTCTGTGGTTTGAGCATTGGCTTACTAAACCCAGGGTTATGAGCTCAATGCTTGAGGGAGCTATTTAGAAAAGTGGGGTTTTAAAAACAAACAAAAAAAGTCTAAGGATTTGTCCTGCTTTAAGCAGGGGGTTGGGCTAGATGACCTCCTGAGGTTCATTCCAACCCTGATATTCTAATCTATGATTTATAAGCCCTCTCATTTTAATATGTTATTGGCTCAACAAATTGTACTCTAGGTGTCAATCCTTCTACCTGGCTTCCCCCTTTCATCATTCGTTGCTCCAGTGCATTCATAACTGTTAACCCCTCACTCTGGGCTGCTTGGTTCACCAAATTAGTAGATATTGCTGATAAATTTCTCTCATCCTTCAAACACATCATTTGAAAATTCCTTCTGATTCAAATCAACTGGAGATCTCCACCCTGGGATGAGTCAATGGTTGTATTTCTCCAGCCAATAATCCCAGTATTATTCTCCTTAACAGGTAACCCCTGAGTGAATCTCCAGGTTTCATATAATCTGCACTGGATAACAACTTCATGGATTTTTGACTTCTTTCTTTTCCCAACAGCATAATAAGTCGTGGTATCAGCTGGCATGCTTCTGACTGCCTGTCCAAAGCATTTTTCACTCCATCTACTGCCTGTCTAATCTCACCAGTGATGGCTGTCCTGATTAATCGATAAGATTCAATTATATTTACATTTTCTGTTCTTCCTAATTCTACCCACGGTACCAGCCACTTAGCTAAATTGTTCATATTCACTGGGCCTAATGACTTTACCATCAACTGTAAGTCTGATGAACTCGCAGTAATTATTTGTGTCTCCTCTGACTGTATCTCCCCCGCTTCCTCCTTAATGACTGATCTCCGTTCTATCACTGCTACAGACTTTTCTGGCTTAGGCTCTCCCGGCCAGTTTCTTATCTCTTCCCTCAACTTCGTATAGAGCCCCTCTTGAAGCTGGTCAAATTCTCTTTTGTCTTGACCTTCCTCGCAGATCCTCTCCATACCAAATATCATTGGAATCCAAATCCAAATCTAAATCTCTCTTTTTGACACACAGCTGCAACTTGCAGCTCCTGTATTTTCACTTGCTTTCAATGACACTATAGTTTTCCGGCACCAACTGTTGCAATTTTCTTTTTCCTCAGTCAAATCTCAAATTAACTGTTTCATTCCTATCACTTGATGGTCTAATTTATCCTTGTCTGCTTTAATCTTTTCCCAATCCATCATTCTGTTCTCCAATTCCCTATTTTGTTTCCCCATTTGTTTTAAGTTTGCATTATCTGTGCCTGTCTCATTCCTTGTTCCAGATTTTCCTAGCAAGTTTTAAAATTGTCTTGTAATGTTTGTAACTCTGCACAGACTTCTCCCTTACATGCAATTCCCTTATTTACAGCTTGCCACAACAGCCATACTATGGCAGTTTGCTTTTCACTGGCATTCGGCTTGTACAGCCGTACAGATTTCTCAAACATGGTCCCAATGGCTAGTCGAAGTTCCTTCTGTCAGGATAAAATATAAGATGCAGGGAGCCGGCAAAACCACATCTATATCCACACGGGACTGTAGCTCAATAAATGACTTCAATTTACAGAAATCATAGGCATCCATTTATAGTCCATTCAGCCACATCACAAGTTCTTTGCCTTTGTTTACTAGGCCTTCTACCCACACAATTCCAATGAGATAGTCCTGGGCAGGCTGCCATGATCCAAGGCATGCCATTTCCTCCAATTCTTATACAACAGAATACCCATTGAAATGTATTAAATATTCCCCCGCCCAAACTACTGTTCTATACGTGGATAGAACCCTCGTCTCCTGACCCCAGCGCAGCATGCCAGAGTTCCCTCTTCTCCTCCCTCTTCCTGGCAACCTTAATTATACTCAAAGTGCCCCTCCCCTGGTACCATCCCTTCCAATATATGGTCGTGTTCTGTTCTGGGAGTCTTGATTCTGGGGTCGATAAGGTCACCTCTTTTGTACCTGATGGGAGGGGTAAGGAGCGGGGTTGCTTTTGCCCATGATCCCTTTTTTGCAGAATTTGTGTCTCCGCCTTACACTCTCTTCACCACCTGCTTGGTTACCATAGCAACCCCTTGCTCATTTAGCCCCTTATCGTCAAGGCTACCAGCTGGGGGCGGGGGGGGGTGCAGTCTTGTGCTTTCACTTACATTCTCTTGCTTGCTTATTCAGTCTGTTAAAACTAACAGCAAGACCAGAAGCAAGATTATTAATATTTAGTCTCTATCCTATTTACTTCACATTCTCCTAACACTTTAAGGTTACTTCTTACCACTAAAGAGCTCTGAATATATTCTTCCAGGCAAGTTTGAGTCTCTTGCCCAGATGCTCATGTAAAAAAAATGGTGGCTTTGCTGTACGCGAGCCTGAACCTTCATGAAATTGTATAAACAATGAGAAGTCCTTGTGGCACCTTAGAGACTTACAAATTTATTTGGGCATAAGCTTTTGTGGACTAAAATCCACTTCATCAGATGCATGGAGTGGAAAATAAAAGAGGCAGGTATAAATACACAGCACATGAAAATATGGAAGTTGCCTTACCAAGTGGGAGGTCAATGCTAATGAGCCAATTCAATTAAGGGAGAAGTGGGCTATTCAACAGTTGACAAGAAGGGGTGAATACCAAGGGAGGAAAAAAATCACTTTTGTAGTGCTGATGAGCTGTGTGTTTATACTTGCCTCTGTATTTTCCACTCCATGCATCTTATGAAGTGGGTTTTAGCCCACGAAAGCTTGGCCAAAATAAATTTCTTGGTCTCTAAAGGTTCCACAAGGACGACTCATTACCCTTCTAAACATAAAATTGTATGAGATACATGAGAAAAGGGCTGGATAATACTGATGATATTCTGTATAGAAGCAGACAGTTTCAAATCAACCTTGGACAGAAATCTCTTTCATTTTCTCCTCTGACATTTGCTCAGCTCAGTTGATTTCAATGCTTTTGTTAGCTTTACTAACTTAAAAAGAAAATGAAAGCCTGTGGGACAGCATGGCTCAGGGAATTCATAAAAGGATTATGGAGTCCTTTGTTTCTCAGTCACTAACTCATAACAGCTGAGCAAATGATCTGTAGAGGATAACTCACTCCATGGATTTTGGGCCTCCCCCTCCCCCAGTGAATTTTTCATGAGAAGTTAACAGTTCTCTTACAAATACTTGCTGTTCATTAGGATTTACTGAATACTTTCAGTAAATCATTCAAGGTCTGTGGGTGAGCAGATATCTGTGATTAGTTACCATACAAAATTTAAAATGTATTGGTTGAGTCGGATTGAGCATATAGGTCACATGCTGATTCTGTTCCTTCAATGGATAGACTCATTCTTCACGTTGAAGAGCTCAAAATTTGCTTTTCCACCAGCATAGACTAACAGCATTTGCTTCAGGTTGATTGTTCCCATGAATAGTCCTGACAGCAAATGCCTTTGCTTTCACAGTCATGGAAAGGCACAGGAGGGGCATGACTATAACAGAAACATTAACTGTTATATATTTTTATTGAACCAGTCACGCAGTGCCACTGCAGGATGTCAGTGAAATATACAACCCAACTGGGCTGCACAGTGGTCTTTGGAATGCATCTGTGATCTAAATACAGTTCCTAGCAAACAGGATCTCAGAGCACAAACCAAGTGTCATGTTACGCACTGAAGATTTCCCACCCCATCTCTTCCTGCTGCTACTTCTATCTCTGCTCTCAGTCATTTCCTTCTCATTCTCCTCTCTTTCCTTGTTCTCTGACTGCACTGTCTTTTCTTCCCGCTCTTGCCCTTTTACATTCCATGATGAGGTCATAATGTGTGTTCATTTGTCAAGCAACCTTTCTTCATGGCCTTCCTTAAAAACACACCTCTGAGAGATTTTCCTACATGTTCCTATTCAATAGGCCCCAAACCCTCCCTCTCTGTACCTCTTGCCCTGGGTTTAAATAAGATGAGGCTGCAAACACATAGGTAAGGAAGTCGCTCTGTGGATTAGACTGTGTCTCAGCCTACACAACTGTGAGGTTATGGGGTGGTTTCAGGCAGGGAGTCGAAGGAACCTTCATTCTATTCCGTCGAAGAGGCCAACTTACACAGCTGACCCGGTGCCATTGCTACTAATAAGGGCCAGTACCAGTCTCTGAGAGCATGTCTACACAACAGTAGCAATGAGGTCATGGCAACACAGGCTCTACAAGCCCACCTGGAACCCTGGGTAATTACTTGAGAGTCTTGCCCATGCTACTGCAATATCACTGCTATTGTTATACTAGCTAAGGTATGTCTAAATGTGCTGCAGTCACCCCTCTGATTGCAGAGTACACATACCCTTAGACACCATTCCTTCCCCACATAGCTCGTAGAGCAGTGCAACTGCACACATGCAAAATTAATTTTGCCACAGGGCTCATTGTAAAACCATACTTATAGCCCCATCTGTCTGATGGTTACACAGAATTATTACTGAGTATCGAGTCTGAACTAAACAAATTAAATGACCTGTGGCCCTAAGAGTAGTCCAATTTTAGAACTCAAAAGGCTCCTTAATGTGTAACAGAATATGACCAGTTTAAAACACCTCATTCATCATGATATTTCTGTAATTATCATTTGAAAAAACAACAACATGCTGGTCATCAATATCACCATTTAACGTATGTTAATGCAACATATGAAATTATGGATACTCTCTAATACTATGTTTTGGAGCCTGTAGACAAAGGAGGGAAAACAGTTTTCTTTGGAGACAAAGGAATGTGTATTTTATTGTCTGATCAGCTTGATCATAGAGGACAATGAAAAGCATATTTACATATAAGGTAAAGAAGTGGGGGAGATGACTGCTTAACAATCACAGCAGGGGATGGAGTCTACACACCCAGGAAGTCTTCCCAGCTCTTGAAACAGAGATAATGAACTTTGGTGCAATATAAGTGGGGAAAGAGACATTTGAGTCATCCATCATCTGGATGAACAAAGAAGCCAGTGCTTTCTATCTATGAAAGATGGGTCTACCTGCTAAAACAGGCTGGAGAATGCTGAAAACTTGTGGCAAGTAAGAAACTGTGTTAGGCAAAGCTATATCTTGCTATAATTAAAGTTCAAGGCACTAAAAAGTGTGTTTTTGTTTTGTTTGTAACCCTTTCATATCTTTCACTTGTGATTGTAGTCACCTAAGCTTATTCTTAGCACTTTGGATGCAGGGAACTTGGTGCTATCTCTGTGAGTGTCCGGTAAGAGAGAGACTCTGGAAGGGATGTTGGGATCAAGGGGTACTGGGTTAGTGGAAGCTCAGAGTGAGGCCTTTGGACTGTGGGCATGCTGCTGGAGTCAGGGCTCTGAGCCAAATTTGCACAGCCTATGGGCATGCAAGGTTACTGGGCAGGTGGTGACAGAACCCCCAAAGCATCACATGGCCATTGCATGTGAGAAGAACAAAAGAAAATGTATTCTATTACATACCTATATATTTTACTTTTGCTTAGCCATTGATGAGCTGATTCTTTTCAGTGACATTTTTCTTACTTTTCGTCCTCTTACTTTCCCCCCACATTTTTAAAAACACACACAATTTATCTCTCTCTCTCACTCATTTCTGCTAACAGCTCTTTGGTGCTACTGCTGTTGCAAGATGAATTTTTAAAAAAATGCAGCATAATGAGCTTCCCCCATGCAAATAGTGTTATTTTTCTGTAAATTGCTTTGCAATGTGCCTCCTCTGCTACTAAAATGGCAATTCAGTTTCTCTGTTGTTCAGTCATCGTCCAACTCCAACTTAATGCCTTGTTGCCCAAGAGACCAGTGATAGAGGGAAATGTGATCCAAGCCAATTAAGGGGGGAAAATAAAGCAATTCAGAAAGAGTAATGTCAAGTGAGTATAATTTCCATTTCTTTTCTGCAATGTCCCCTCATTCCCATATTACAACAAGTATCTATAATTACAGCAGGCCTGGAATGTAGTGCCAGTATCCGCTATGTTGTTATGCTAACTTCATGGTATGTAATATTTGAAATTCACAAGACACCATTAAACTTAAGTGAAAGCTCTTCTAGAAATTGCTGAACATGTAGGGGAAAAATTGCTAACTTTGGGGTTTTTTGTTTTTCATAAAGGATAGAAAAACATGCTTTGATTGAAACTAAAATCACCTGAATTTCAGCTCTGTCTCTAACTTCTGCATCTGAAACCTAACCTTTGAGATCAGGGAAAGTTTATGTAATAATTTCCCTTCTCACCCTGCCTTCCCCACTGAATTGTACATACAAAACCATAAACAATCTCTCTTTCCTTGATGCTAAGCACATGCTAAAATACATTCCTGAACCTGGACTTTAGTTCATTATTTAAAATGAGCCAGACTGCTGTAGATTATACATTTCAAATTAGATACCTGGATTTTTTACTGAAACATTTGTCACAAAACATTTACTAAAATGCATTATTATTGTCGTACACCTTACAGTTGGTCATTTTTATTACTTTAGAAGTGATTCAGTTATAACCTTTGCAACAAGATTCTTGTTTGGACAGCATGACTTCACGTGCCTCATGACAATTAGCAATCTTGGTTTATAAAATCCACCACCTACTGAAGGTTTTTTCACCTATAGTAACTGCAAAAACATCTTTCTAAAATGTCAAATGTGTAGAAGGAAGCAAATGAATTTATACGTAGA
The DNA here is from genome assembly GCF_007399415.2 of Gopherus evgoodei. NCBI lineage: Eukaryota > Metazoa > Chordata > Testudines > Testudinidae > Gopherus > Gopherus evgoodei. The sequence continues at coordinate 13,054,447 of NC_044327.1, read as the reverse complement.
AAGGCTTGATTTTTTTAAATTAGGATGCATAAAACTTTTCTTACACAATATAAAAGCTTCAGTAAAAGTTTGATCTGTACAATTTAACACCAACATCCCCCATTCACTCGCATTTGATATAACACATTAGAGAAAGATGATTCATGGCTGATGGTTGGAAAAATGTAACCGTGTACTGCTTAACACAGAGGTCTGAACTTTTCTAGAATGAAAGCCTCATTGTTCATATGCTAGCACAATCTGGTGGTAATCTGTAAAGGCATGTAAGTAGGGAGCTCCAATGAACGTGATTCTTTACCCTAGCTGAGGATTTGGCTCTACATTCAAATGCTTGCATAAGACAGAAGGGAGTGGGGGGTGCTAGGTAAAATAAGATACTAACAGACTTGGTCATTAATGTTTCTTTGGTGAATTTGCCTTCTCCATGCTTTTGGAATGAGTTTTACAACAGGGGGTTTAGAAGAATTGATCACATGGAATGCTATATTGGAAATAGTTTGAATTACTCTTCTTGCAAAATAATAAAGCCCATTCAATGCTTGAGTTGCAACAAGAATGTCAGCTCCTACCGTAAGAGCTTATGAAAAATGCTATTTAACGAAGCCAATGTGAATGCAGAATTTATCATTGTGTATTAACCCATTGTTATAAGTCACTTTGAGATTTATGCATGAAAAGCACTCTGATTTTGCTAGATATTGTACAAAGAAATTCATTCATTACTACTATATTCTGCCATTTTCTTCTGAACAATGAAATGACATACTATTTTTCAGCATTTTATTACCCTAGCATCTAACCGCCCCCACTGAGATCAGTCCCCCATTCTGCTGGGGACATATACATAGGGTTTGTCCATACTTAAGTTAGATTGATTTAACTACGTTGCTTAGGGCTGTGAAAAGCTTCAAGCCAAAGACCATGGTTAGGTTGACCTAACCCCCAGTGTACACATAGCTAGGTCAATGGAAGAATTCTTCCGTTGACATAGCTACCACCTCTTGGAGAGTTGGATTATGTACAGCTACAGAAAAACTGCTTCAGTCAATGTAGGAAACGTCTGCACTATGGCCCTATAGTGGCAATGACACAGCTATACCATAGACATACCATAGTAAAAGCTCCTCCTTCCAAGAAAAAGAGCGAGGATGATCATCCTCATCTTCTCCAGTTTTACAGTTGGGGAACTGAAGCACAGTCCGAAAGATTAAGTAACTTGTGCAAGATCACACCAGGAGTCTGTCAGAACAAACTGAACCAACGTCTCCTTAGCCCAAGTACAGAGCCTTAATCACAAGGTCCTCCCTTCCCTTCACATAGTCTTTTGCTGAGTTATTTTCCTTCTGATGTTTTCCATGCTTTAATTTTGCAAGTTTCAATTCTGTGTAATTCTCTGTAAGAGGAAAACATGTTAATTCTCATGTTAGTTAGCTGCCACTCCAAATCATTTACAAGCTAGTGTAACGATACCTCTGGTACAGTGGACCTACACATGGTGTCTAAAAGCCCAAACCCTTCAGTGATCCATAGGAGACGCACAACTTATTGAAAAGGAGGGAGTATTTTGTATTTAATGTATTATTTTAATATGAATGATATTAAGTCTTATTAAAAACCATAGTGCAAAAACATGTCAAATAGTAACAGTTTGAACTGATGAGCTCTGTACACTGTGTGCAGTCTTTAAAACAGTGACATTTCTTCCCTAGTAAATTCACACGCTTTAACCTTCTGTGGGGCTTGCAACTTATTGGTTCAGGACTTGTGATTTTCAAAGCATGCAGTCATATCATTCTAACCTTGGTTTCCTGTACTCTCCGGGCACATCTCTAGCCACAAGACTTGGCGGGGGGGGGGGGGGGGGGGGAGGAGGGAATGCACTTCAAGACCTTGATATGCTATCTCTAGACATTCAGATCAATTCAGCTAAAACCTTACAAGCTGCCACATGCTCATCACTGCTTCAATGCACTCAATAAAGAGAGCTGGTGTGATTTCTTATATCTATAATCCTCCTTTCCTCACCAACTTCTGCTGTTAGATTCAACAGCTAGAGTGTTTTCACTCAAGTTTTCAAGCTACACACAGCCCTGCTAGATGAATCTCTTCTTTTCGCACTTATGCTGAGATAATTGAGGCTAAATCCTAACCATTCCTCCCTTTGCAGCGTGGGCTTTCAAAAAATATTTTGTTGAAATATACAGATTCAGGTCAGTTGCAATATTTCAGGAATGTGTGTCAATTTTATCAAATAGTTTTGGTCAAGCTGAAAATAAATCAGAAAAATAAATGAAATGGTCAACTTTAGAGAAAAGATGGGTGAGGTAATCTCTTATTGGACCAACTTCCGTCGGTGAAAGAGGCAAGCTTTCAAGCTTACACAGAGCTCTTCTTCAAGCCTTAGAAAGAAACAAAGCTCTGTGTTCTCTTCATTCCCTTTGAAACATTGGCTGCTGCTGGAAGACAGGATATTGGGCTAGATGGACCTTTGGTCTGACCAGTACAGTCGTTTTTATGTGTGAGCTCGAAAGAAATTGGTGGTCCAATAAAAATACAACCCCCCCATCTTGTCTCTCTAATATCCTGGAACTGACACGGCTACAGTAACATTGTTTACAAGTTCAATTTTGAAGTGACTTCTCATTTCAGAATTCCCTTCATTTTTATTATAAAAATAAAGTAAAAACCCTCAATCAAAATGAAACATTCAGTTTGTCCCCAAACAATTTCCTTTCCTGACTTTTTGGAACTTGCAGTGATTCAAAAAAGAAATCACTCGTTAGCCTAACTGTACTTGGCACTACTCATCCTCTTTACAGGGCATGCACACAAAAGCACTTAAGCACGCAGTTATGTGTTTTTCTGAGTCAGGGTCTATAATCTCAAGTGCAGGTCATACTAAATAAGAAGTTCTCTTATAAATGAACCTGTGGTTATTCTAAACATCATGGACCAGGTTTTTTGTGACCGTAAATGGCTCTGAGTTACACCAGCTGAAGATCTGCTCTGATACTTTGGTTTTCACAGACATTCTAGGAGAATAATACTTCTAGTGGTGGAAAATATTTCTATTCTACAAAAAAATTCTGGGTATTACTGTAATTTCATTAAGCCCAGCTATCAATAACTATATAAGCCAGCTAATGAGCATTTACCCTAATGACAGAACAGCACAAATACTCATGATTTTCAACAAACAATTCTATTATGGATACTTCTGCATGATTTATTAAGTCAGTTGTTTCCCTTTTCTGTGATAATTTTAAATACTATTTTAAAAGTACTTATTCTTATATTCTGCAGTGATGACTGAAATTACATTTTCTTCAGGCTGAAAGCTTTTAAAGATGATCATTAGATACAAAATTGCTTTATACTGCTTCATTGTACAAATGAATTTAGTGCTTTTAGCAAACTTTCATGCAGTTTATGAACACACTAATTACACAAAATATTTTCACTTGACAAACTCCAAAAAGTCTTTGGTGTTTTCTGTTACACAAGGCACCATGGGAAGCAAGTGTTAATAACTACTGAGTTAATAGCTACTGTAACAGATTCCGTTAAATTATCATCTTTCTGCCCTCCCTTGGAACTTTGCCCGAGTTAGTAATGTCACCCAAAGCTTATTAGCAGGATTTTAAAATGTGGGTAGTAAATTGGGCTGACTTTGTTCCCATTGAAGTCAATGGTGAAAGTTCCACTGAATTCAGTGGAAAAAGCACTGGGTTAACGATGAGCCCTTCTGAAAATCCCATCCTATATGTTTAGGGTTCTAGATTGCCAGACACTATTGTCCTGAACCCACTCTCACAGAAGTCAGTTTTTAAATTCCCACTGATTTTAAGGGTGCAGGACATTTTCTTAGTGCCATCAACTCCCACTGTAAAGAGTGGAGGGCACTCAGCACCTCACAAGACTAAACCCTCAGAACAAATTGTTATACAAAAAGTCCCATTTGTGTTAATAGTATTAACATATACAAAGTCTGTGCTAAGCTCACAAGTCATCACTGCTTTGAGATACATTGGTTTGGGGAAGGGCAAGTTGGAATAAATATTGCCACAGCTAATCAGTTGCAGTACATTGTCAGCAAGAATGTAGTATGAAGTATCTGCGAATTTATTTGGGCTGAACAGGATCCACTCCAAAGGGCTTAGTAATTAGTGTTGCTAGTAATATATGTATAAATGAGGCACAACAAAGTCTCCAGCTTTTAGAGGTACCTGCAATGTCTCAATAGTTATTTGGATTATGCCATTTGGATAGAAGAATGAAGTACACTTCTACCCCGATATAACCCTACCCGATATAACATGAATTCGGATAGAACGTGGTAAAGCAATGCTCCAAGGGGGCGGGGCTGCGCACTCCGGCGGATCAAAGTAAGTTTGATATAACACAGTTTCTCCTATAACGCGGTAAGATTTTTTGGCTCTGGAGGACAGCATTATATCAGGGTAGAGGTGTAACTGTTACAGTCAGCTAGTTATTGGTGTTAGGATTGATCATAAAATGGGAGTACTCCTCAACAAGTTAAAGCTAGGGAGTATTATCATTTTTATAGCATTTTGTGCTACCTATTAATGGTAGTGCAATTATTCTCCAGTTTGTTAGGTCTGCAATAGCGCACGTAAGCAGTATTTACAAAGCTTGAATATTCATATAAACTACAAACTTTAAAAAGGGACCATGATTGTTAATTAGGTGAGAATGCTGAGAATGAGATCACTTTGATGGTTCCTGGAGGGATTTTTTCAGGATTCTTGAAGGCTCAAGAGGTCCAGTATTTAACAGGTAATAATAGGAGATATACCAATCTCCTAGGACTGGAAGGGACCTCAAAAGGTCATTGAGTCCAGCCCCTGCCTTCGCTAGCAGGACCAAGTACTGATTTTGCCCCAGATGGCCCCCTCAAGGATTGAACTCACAACCCTGGGTTTAGCAAGCCGATGCTTATGAAAAACAGCATCTTGATGCCTTTCTCCCACTCTCACTTCATTAAGTCACTGGTTTTAGAAGTTATTACTTGTTTAATTAAACTGGAAGATTTGACTCTCCTACACTGGAACAATTACATAATCATAGCCATCATGTTAACCCAATCATGCAGTTATGATACCCACATAAAGTATGGCTCCAACTACCAAACTGGGCCTAGATGTTTCTCTGACTGTACAGAGCCCCTCTCAGTAGGGCTCTGTGTACCCTGGCATAAATATCCAAAACCTTGGATACCTACGACTAGTGTATCACGTGCCTTTGCCAACCCTTCCAATATCATAAAAAACACATAACAGCTGTACGTGCACTTAAAAAAAACCTAGAAATGATTGTTCAGCCATATATTCTATGTAACATAAGCCATATCTTGTAACTTAGGATGCTAGGTACAGCTTTCAAGAGACTTTCGACAGAAAGTCAATGAGACTTAGGCTCCGATGTCACTTGAAAAAATTACTCAGGGCAAAAACACCTGAGACCTCTCAATCAGCACTTAGTGGCCATGATCAGTGCATCTGTGCTATTGGTGTTTGCTGTAATATGGATGCACATTTTTATATTATAGACCCTTTACACTCAAATTTTCAAGTGCTCAGTACCTACAAATCGGGGCAGGTTTTCAAAAAGAGTGGCCAGATTTATTTAAAAGCTCAGCATATTGGGTGCAGAGTTCTCTGAGAATCTGGCCAACCCAGTGTAAGAATTTGGAAAGGCTCAGAAAGACTGCATATACCAAACAGAGCCCACAATGGGATTCAAAGCATTTACCTTCTTTGCTGTGTTTTTTATATTTAATGTAGTTTGAAGGACTAAAGGGATGAAGAGATGAAGAACTTCATAGAAGGCAGTAAGTCTTTTTCTACCTAAGGTTCAAATGATAATGCTCCACAGATGGTGAAAGTCACTCTAAGAGAGGAAGACACTTCTTAAAAATTACATTTTATAATAAAGCATTTCTCTCATTCATTAAACTTTTGAGCTTGATTGTATTCATATAGCAACTTTTACATATACGCTCCCATGCTTAAAGTCCTCTGAGCGCTATAAAACAACCCCTCACTTCTCCAGCAAATCAATGAAAAAAGTTATTGGTGTTATAGTAGCACACAAAAGCCTAATTGTCTTAGATGCTTTGCAAATGCATAGACAGAGTTCCTGTGACAAAGAACTTCCAGAATACATATAAGTTTGACAATGATTGGGGGAAATTAAATCACAAGACTCTGGCCAAAAGTGACTAATTATTTTGGGTGCATCAGAACTGGAGTGTTCACCTGACAAAAGGAGACTGATTTTCAGAAAGTAGCGAGTCCCCAACCTTTGAAAGTCAGGTCCTTTTAAAATGTGTCGGTTTGGACACTCCAATACTGAAGACCCCAAAATTAGTAGGGGCTTTTGAATATAATAGCCAGATGTTAATTGACTTAACCAAGGTCATACAGAAAGTGTATGGTTTAACTGAGGGTATGTCTACACTACAAAATCAGGTCAATTTAATATAAATCGATTTTTTTAGAAATCTGTTTGATATAGCCGATTGTGTGTGTCCCCTCTTAAGACCATTAAGTTGGTAGAGTGCATCCACTGTACAAAGGCTAGCATCGACTTTCGGAGGATTGCACTATCCCACTGTTCCCGCAGTCTCCGCTGCCCACTGGAATTCTGAGTTGAGCTCCCAATGCCTGAAGGGGCAAAAACATTGTCATGGGTGTTTCCGGGTACATGTCGTCAGCCCCCTCAGCTGTCCGTGAAAGCAAGAGCAAAAAATCGTTTCTCGCCTTTCTTTTTGGGTTACCCGTGCAGATGACATACCATGGAAAGCATGAAGCCCGCTCAGCTCACAGTCGCCATACGTCTCCTGGGTGTTGCTGCCAGATGTGGTACTGCAGTGCTACACAGCAGCAACTCCTTGCTTTACAAGTTAGCAAAGAAGATTAGCTTCCTGCCTCATTTCATCACATTTAAAATAAAAAGATCCTGCACACATGCTAATAAGCTTGCCAGAGACCACCCCAACTCCAATATGGGCTCTGGCAAGTGAGCAGTCCTTTCAAACCCCACCCATAGACTCTAAGGCCAGAAGGGACCATCCTGATCATCTAGTCTGACCTCCTGCACATTGCAGACCACAGAACTCGCCCACCTACTCCTGTAACAGCCCTCTGGCTGAGTTACTGGAGTCCTCAAAGCATGATTTAAAAAGACTTCAAGTTACAGAGAATCCACCATTTATTCTGCTTTAAACCTGCAAGTGACCTGTACCCCATGCCACAGAGGAAGGCGAAAACTCCTCCAGGGTCTCTGCCAATTTGACTTGCAGGAAAATTTCTTCCTGACCCCAAGCATGACTGTCAGTTGGACCCAGAGCATTTCAGCAAGACCCAACAGCCAGACTCCTGCAAAAGGTTTCTCTGTAGTAACTCAGAACACTCCCCATCTAGTGTCCCATCACCGGCTACTAGCAGTCACAGATCAGCTACATGTTCTTTTAGGCAGTCTCGTCATAAACATATCAAGCTCGTTCTGGAAGCTAATTAGGTTTTTTGTCCCCACTGCTTCCCCTGGAAGGCTGTTCCAGAAAGTAGTTCCTCTGATGGTTAGATAAGTTCATCTAGTTTCAGTCCTAAACTTGTTGATGACATTTGTATCCATTTGTTTGTGTGTTCACATTGGCGCTTAACTTAAATAACTCCTCTGCCTCCCTGGTATTTCTCTTTCTGATGTATTTAGAGAACAATCATAGCTCCCCTCAGCCTTCTTTTGGTTAGGCTAAACAAGCCAAGCTCCTTGAATCTCCTCTCATAAAGGCAGAATTGGACAAAACACTAGTAATTTTTCTACCTGGAATGATATTGCCTGTATGTTTGGGGAAGTGAGTATCAAGAAGAATAGATAAGATACCCTATGTCTTAACTTATTCCAACAGATAAAACTGATTTCTATTCAATTTGGCCTAAAATATCAATCCTGATGGCAAAAATGAAGTTATGGAAGAACATGTTATCTGAATCCTGTTCTCCTATGTTAATACGTATCTGGTCTTGATTTAAGCTGCTAATGCTTTTGAAAACTATTAAGTATCAGAGAGCTAGCTGTGTTAGTCTGGATCTGTAAAAAGCAACAGAGTCCTGTGGCACCTTATAGACTAACAGAAGTATTGGAGCATGAGCTTTCGTGGGTGAATACCCATTTCGTGAGACACCAGGAAGCCTCCTTAATAATAGGCTAGAAGGATCAAGTAACAGCTAATCAGTCTATGCCCTCCATATACTTTGTGTCTGACTTCAGAATTAAAATCTGATTGCAAGATAAAAAGACAGAATCAAAGGCTCTGCAGCATGAGTTCAAGTGTCTGGTAGAATACAAGTAGCACTGCATAAGAGTGAGAACAGTAAAAGTCAAGGACATAGCAAATCACCATCTAGAGACACTCAGGAGGAGAATGTTGTAGAGTGATGCTGCTATTTAACGTAGATTCCAGTACACTATTTATAATATTTATGGCTGCTGCTTCCTTTCTTATCCTTCTGTTCAGATCTAGAAAGATGTTGATTTACAGTTCCATGAAGCTGTGTGTCATGTTTTCTTTCCTTCACACACACACACACACACACACGGCTTGAGAGGATAGCGTTTATTACACCACCACAAATATCAGGTTTAGAGGCCTACAATTAGTGGTATACTTCTCAAAGCCTAGATACAATCTTCCAGTCTGCTGCAGCATGTTCTTGCAAAGAAAGCAGAACCAACACTGTGAAATGAAGGATCCGAATTCCCCACCTCTTCCCCTCTGCCCGCACATTTATAACTAGCCAACTGCATAGGAGCTACAGCACAAATGTACAGCCACACATCTCAAAATGTGAGGACTAGTGTACAGTTCAACTATAAATCAAATAATTCAGGGTAAAGGATTCTCCAGAACAATGCCCCTTTTTTTTATGGCTAGAATCTGATGGTAAGCTTTAAAAACAAAAAAACCAAAAACAATAAAAGCATTCTAGGGCTTAGTTCGTAGATCATTTGTTTATTTTAACTAGGCTCCTATATCCATACTTAGGCACCCCAATAAAGTGACCTGATTTTGGTGGGCATTTGGGCACCCACCAATTCCCAATGCCATGATTGGCAATTGCTTGGTGCCCTGGACTTTTTAAAAGCCAGGTCACCTGTTTTACATAACATATGGATTTAGGAGGCTAATTTTAGTCACTCGCCACAAAAAAATGTTAAAAATCTCAGATTGATTTTTGTACTCCTAATAAATATCGAAGTTTTAAATGTTGAAATTGATCATGGAATACCCCAAAATTTTGTTTAACGTGAAGCAAGTCTCTAGAGTAAGAGATGATTCAAGAGCTAATTTTATTGTGGGCAGTATCCTTTTCTATTTAAGACAGCTGATATAAATTACCTTAATTTAAAACCCACCAAAAAAGCCTATTAGACTTTTCTTGTTAAATTAAAACACATCAAGATGACTTGATTAATAGTGTACTGTATTAATTAATTTGAAACTGTTCTGTGTATTTAAAGAGCTAGTTCAGTACCCTATCTTCACTCATGTCTAGAAAATATGAAACAGACTAACAATGCAGTAACACATTTACATGCAAATATAGGGCAGTCTCTGCACTGAGTGGATAATAAAGATATTATGGTAATTTTCATAACAGAAGTTGTTTTGCTAGTGTCTTTAGCCAAAGCTTTCCTTTCACCCACCACACCTGCTGTAGAGTGTGCTATGTGCTGATAACTGTCATGCACCACCCCAGAAGTTGATGCAGTTCAATTGTGTTCCATTATATATATCTCCTTATGTACATGGGCAGTTGCATTTAGTGTTTGCATTATCAGGTCTATAGGTTGTAGAGCAATTTGAGATCCTTTGAGATAAAAGACAGTCCAGTAGTTAGGGCATTAATCTAGGAGAAAGATGACCTGGGTTCAAGTCCCTGCTCTGCTAGAGACTTGACCAAGATCACTCAGACTCTGTATCTCAATTCCCCATCTTTGAAGAGGGGATAATACAGCCCCATCTCAGAAGGGTGAGGTGAGGCACTCAATGAGGCCACAAAATTACCTAAGATAGATGTAAATCCCCATATATAAATACCAAACGCTGTTATTGCCACACGTAACAGAGTGACTGCTGAAGACATGTGAAAAGTCATTGCTCTCTGTAAACCTGGGAAAGACCCACATAATGTTACAAGATATCAACTGATATCTCTGTTGTCTGTGCCATTCAAGGTGCTGGAGTGTCTCATTCTTAAGGGCATCTCCCCTGAAGTTGAGTCAATGCTCAGCATCAAGCAAGCAGACGTGCTTGTAGGTGCTCCAACCTCCGTGAAAGTGCTAACTTTGACAACATTAACTGAAAACAGTTTTCTGAAAAACTTGAAGATGGGTGCCATATTTCTAGACCTGATGGCAGAATACGACAATCTGGCACATGGATCTCTGTCAAATTGTCAAGAGCACTCCCAGCATAAGTGGTCATTGACCTCCTCCACAGATGTTTGAGAGCACCTGGGAGACAGAGTTAGTGCGTGAAAAAGACAAACCAGCATTCTACTCGAAGGCTCTGTACGGGCACTGACACTTTTCACTGTACACAAACAACTTTCCACCTACCCACTTCCATCAGTTCACATACACAGGTGACATCTGCTTAGGTGTCCAAGCACAGTCATTCCCAGAACTTGAAGATACCCTAAACATTGACCTGATTAAGATCTTTGAAGACGATAGTCAGTGGCATTTACAACCAAGTGTGACCAAGATAGTTTCTAATGTATTCCATCTTTACAATGCTGGAGCACTCCAAGAACTGAGTATTTTTCTCAATAGACATCATCTGAAGCATAAATCCCACCCAGCCTATGTTGGAGAACCCTAGATAGATCTCACATATCTTAGCTACCAGAGGAAAACTGTGTTTAAGGTGAGACCACATAACAGCCTTCTAAGCAAACTGGCCGTCATTTCATGCGGATCAAATGCTCAAACTCTCCGATCATCCAGTTGAGCCCTCCATAACTCTACAGAAGGATGCTGTGCACCAGCCTGGCTCCACTCATCTTATGTCAAGTTAGTTGACACACAAACTATATTCAACCATTCACATCATAACTGGGAGAATTTGACCCATCCCAATACTTTAGCTCCCCATGTCAAACAACATCATTCCTCCACACGTTCATTGTGAGGAAGCTGCAGTCAGAATTGTTGAGAAGATCAGGGTAAACCCAAGCCTTCCACTGTACACAAACTTATTTGAGTACCCAAGAGTGCACTTGTCATGGAGGCACCTATTGTAGGCCCACTTGACCTGCCCAGATTTCTCTGTGATGTCAATGGGAAAAGAAGAATGGTCTGCAGCTGATTCTCAAAACCAGTCTCTTATAACTGACCTGACTATGTGTGTATTCACCTTTGATTAGATACACCTCTCATGGGCCATTCTGAACTAATTTCTAACAGGCCACGGTCATTGTGCAACCAGCCTTCACACCTGGGGCCAAACTGAAGATCCCACATGTGGCCATTGCCAAAGAGACAATGTTTCACATTAAATGACAACTACGCTCCAACCAGATTTGATGGTGATCTGAGAGTTCTGCGCCTTGCTGATCAGGCTTTGGCAAAGTGGCTTGGCAAGCTTCACATCCCATAAGATACATAGAGCAGGTCTGATGGATGACTTTACATTGCATATCGTGTTCTAGAGCATGAACCTGAATTTCTAAATCCAAAGTTCAGGATAACACTTTTTTTTAAGTGCCTGGCCTTGCTAATTGACAGTAATTACCACAGCATTATCTGATGATCTGAGCTGTCACAGTTTAAAAGCTCCCTGCCACAAAAAAAGAAAGTGTTATAATATATTTATAGCAGCCATCATGGGAAGAGAAACAGCTAGTGTCAGCCAAAGAATTTACTGTTATTAGGAAGCATTACCAAGGTCGTGCTTGACTGAAGACAACATAAAGTGCAATTTTTATTTAAAAAGTTGGCAGAAAGGTTGATATTCATTTAATTATGATTCTCAAACTAGATACCCAAACTTGCAATGTGATATATGTGCAGGTGGAATGAATTAACCCATTTGCATGTGCCATTGTGATTTTGGCCCATTATCTAAGAAAGATAACATAGGTGTACTCTCTTTATATGTCCCAGATGCTTAAATGGCCTCTATTACTATAGTATCCAAGTGCCTCAATCTATCATGTGTTTATCCTCACCACATCCCTGTGAGGTAGGGCAGTGCTATTGTTGTCATATTACAGGTGGGGAAACAGGGCACAGAGAGATTAAATGTCATGTCCAAGGTCTCAGACAGAGCAGAGAATCAAAGTCCCGGGCTAACACTGTGACTATGCAGACGTGGGAGATCTGGGTTCAACTCTCTACTCCACTGCAATAGTAATTAAAATGTGTATTTTAGATAAGGGTGATCACTGAAACAGACATTTTAAATTAATCAGTCACAGAGGTTTAGTGTGTTCCTAACAATGTTCATTGCTTTCAGAAAAAGGGAACACTAATTTACTGTGTGAGCTCCATAACAATACACGCTTATGAAATTTCATCAACTTAAAAATATGTTTCCAAAGATTTTAGGCACAATGAAGGATTTTATATCTTACTAAGGTACTGATTTTGCTTAAACTAGTTCATCAGATAGTCAGAAGTAAAGAAAGGGAAACTTTGTCCAGCTATCTGGAAGAAAAGGGCTGTTGCTTCCTTCATTGGGGGCGGGGGAAGAAATGGATGGACAGAAAGGACAGGAAGACTTTGGAAGTAAGTTTTTTTACTACAGTAATTAAAATGTATATTTTAGAAAAGGTTGGTCTTTTGAAGAATTTATTTTAAAAAACCATATGTCTGAAGATCCAAGCATTTAAGGCTTAAGATGATTGTACATCTAAAAATCTATTCAAGAGGTTTTTTAGAGATGTGATTTTATAATCTTCACCAACTCACTAATGAAATATTTTTAAAGCAAATTTTACACTAAGGTCCTGTAGACTGACATGTGCTGAGTAAATATCACGATGTGTGAGAGCAGAGACAAGTCTCAGAGCCAAGGCACAGTGAAGCCATCTTTAAAAAATCTGGGATCATAGCATTTCCTTTCCTCAGAGGGACATTGTGAGGATAACTACATTAGACTTTGAAGTGCTTTGAGCTCTACTCATGAAAACCACTGTGTAAGAGCTAGGTATTCTTTAATTTCCTAAATGAGCCAAGAAGGTGCTGACAAGAAAGATAGTGTCGTTAATACAAAAGAACAGTCAATTAGTTTCTTTAATTGATTTTTAAATGGTGTTATTGTGACTACTTTATTATTATTTTATGAAGTTATTTTGCTGAATCTTTCTCCTGCATGTATTACATTGAATAGATAATATTCAGAAAGAATGGCTGGCCACACAAAAGTGTTATTGGACTGTAATGGTATTCCACATTTATTGCAGAGAGGCCCCTGTAACTGAGCTCCTGCCCCAGGGAGGCTAGCCCCCAGCCCCACCCCAGCTGTTCCCCTTCCCCCGCAGCCTCAGCTCACTGCACCATCGGTGCAATGCTCTGGGTGGCGGGGCTGCAAGCTTTTGCTGGGCAGCGCAGCTGCAGAGCTGCGGCCTGACCTGGTGCTGTGCGCTGCACGATGGTGTGGCTGGCTCCAGCCTGGCGGCGTGGCTGCCTGTCCTGGTGCTCTGGGCAGTGCAGCTGTAGTGCTGCCAGGCAGTGCAGTAAGGGGGCAGGGAGGTTGGATACAGGGCAGGGTAGTAGGGGTGTGAATAGGGGTTGAGGCGGTCAGAGGGCAGGCAACTGGGAGGTTGAATGGGGGCAGGGGTCCCAGGGAACAGTCAGGGATGAGAGGAAGGGTTGGATGGGGCAGCAGGGGGGAGTCGGGGCGGGGGGCCCGGAGCCGGTCAGGGGACAAGTAACATGCGGTTTGGCTGGGGCAGGAGTCCCGGGGGGCTGTCATGGAGCAAGATGCAGGGGCAGGGTGAATAGGGGGCAGGGGCTGGGCCATGCCTGGCTGTTTGGGGAGGCACAGCCTCCCCTAACCGGCCCTCTATACAATTTTGAAAACCCAATGTGGACCTCAGGCCAAAAAGTTTGCCCACCTTGTCCTAGTGCTTGTAACTGAAGTGCAATGGTTGCTAACTAAGAAAAGGATTAGAAATTGAAAGAGGCGGAGATTGAAATGGAAGCCACAAGGCTGAAGTATATTTAGGCCATGGGACATTGTCATAAAAATCTGAGATGTGTAAAAATGGATTAAAAAAAGGTGCTATCATACCTAGCAAGGAGTTAAAATATCAGCAATAGTGTGAACAATAGATGTAAAATACCAACACCTAAAACTGTTAGGACAACCAGATTCCCTCTTTTTATAAGTGCAAAAAAAAATGGGTGAAATCCTGGTCTTGGTGAGGTGTATGGGAGATTTAACATTGACTTAGATGAGGCCAGGGTTTCACTTATGAGTGTTTAAGTGTTAGTTTTCCCCAGTGATGATCACCATATGATGGACTGCTGTACACATGCACAGATCCACTGAAGCCAGTGGGATTCTGGAACAGCACGTTTATCCACCTGAAGCTCACTGGAGAACGGAGACCTTATTCAATATTTAAATTTATGAGATAAAGCTTTTATATTGTACAAATGCTGACTTCTTCACGGCCTTTTCCTTTACATCATCATGCATTGAACACATTAAATACATGTAAAAATGTGACCGTTTCTCAGAGAAGGAGGTTCAGCAGTACAACAGATACATTTCCAACAACAGAGCTAATATGGTCACACGCAGATGGCATATCAAACTAGCCCATAAGGCTTGCTTCCTAACCAGAAAGTGCAAAATTTTCTTTATCTCCAGACACTAATATGAAACATGATAGGTGCCATCAAGAACATTGTAATACTTCTCCACCTCTTTCCCAAAGCAAGATATTTTGACTGTGTTTCAACAGATAAATAAGTTGCAGCTCCAATAACTGAAGCATGAGATGCTCACAATGGGAAACTGAACAGGTCTAGTATGCTAGAAATAAAGCATGCAGTCTATGTTGACTATAGCCTATTAAGTCCCTTCTGGCTTCCTTGTACATTAGCAGAGAGGATACAAAATTCAAGTTTGCATCTTTAGAAGTACAGGTGATATAAAGACTTGATCCTAGGATCGCTCCTTCTCACCTCCGCCACTAGTACAACCTTCGTGGACAAAGTCTATAATTTTTTTCTGTTTAAGAGGAACCATAAGATAGTAAATTGAAATATTTTAACATAAATGACTTTTTTTGCAGTATGTGGTCAGAAGTCTAAACCCCCCACACCACAAAACCCTATTTCTTCTCATACCAAACCTGAAGGCCAAATTCTGCCTTTCTACTTCACGCAAATTAGAGTTTGATCAGTGTGTATTAGGTGTAGTTCTGTTCTTCAGCCTACTCTCAAGCAGTTGCTTAATTTTAAATAAGGAGTCAAGTTCCATTGGCATCATCTGGATTTGAACACAATTAACTTTAAGCACATGCTTTGAAGTCAAAGCAACATGGCCACCGTGATGCTGAATTGGGATCTATGCTACTCTACTTGCACACTGACGGCAGAATCTGCCTCTAAATTATTTGGAAGGAAGTAGCTTGATTTGAAAAGGGGAAAAGAAAATAATGAGAATTGTCACTGTAAGGCTACGTCTAAAGTGCACACCTCCCAAGACAGCGGTGTGTAGGGTACATGTAGCTACGTGCCTCAGTGACAAGCAAACTGCCTCCAGGCTATGATGTGTAGCTAGGCATATCAGTGAAAGGTTCTGGCAGAGGGGGGAAGGCAGTGGCACCCAGCACTGCAGATGAGAAAGGCACCGTTTGGGCATGTAGAGAGCCATATAGGGAACATACCATAAGGGTTCAGGTATGTCTTTACTCTAGTTGCCTAAGGACGTCCTCATCATCTACACTGTTATTTACCCCCAGGCTAGGGTTCCATGCCACATATGTACTCTGCACGCGGACATAAGGAGCGTTGAGTGTAGACATACCTTAAGAGTCACAAACCGCGAGGAAATTTGGGAACGTATAGCACACTCCAGACTCCTATATGCAATCAATCACCAATGAAAAACCAAAGCCACCGTTGATTTTGCTCAGCCCCAGTTGGTCTCTCCCAAGAAGTTCAAGACTGTCATTTTTAATACAAGATAGAGCAGCTTAAATATATTAAAACAATTTACTCAGTCCCTTACCCCACAGTGGAACAGTGCCTGGAATGTTCAATTACACTGGAAGAGAAAATATTCTGCCTATTGAGCACTATGATTCAGAAGAGTGTCTTCAAGTAAAAGGGTTAATTTAGTATGTAAGGCCATGAAATATTGTAGGAAACCGCCAAAATGCCTCTGTAGATAATGTTACAGCATCTGCCCTTAGCTGATAAGAATATGAGCTTAAAATTGAACACAATCCTGCTGTTTTCAATCTTACTCTTTTTGATTTTCTCTTGGGTCTTGACAGGCGATGGAAACAAAATCATTCTCGGATGTGATCCAAAGCCCGCTGAAGTCTATAACAGGAGCCTTTCATCAACTTCAATGGGGTTTGGATAGACCCGTTTTCCACACGTTCACCTTGAGACATTACTTTTGAAGATAAAATAATTAGATTAGGTTTCATTTTGAAGCCTACTATAGACCTTCACGAAAAAAAAATTGTCCACTTTATACCATTTGGTTTTAAGTAATTCAGAAACCTTGGCTTTTTTATATAAATATTACCCTGTAAAATAGCTCGTTTTGTATTAGGACTGCAGAAAATCTGTCACGGAGGACTACTTTTACTGCAGGCATCTCTCTGCACTCCATAAACTTGGTTAATCAGACAACTCCCCCGCCTCCTACCCCACCAACACATACAGAAAAATGGCAACAGAAGAAACCCAATTTTACTTAAGAAATTGCAAGCTTCCATACAGAATGATTTGGAATCACTTTAGAGTTACCCAGGGTATGTAATCACACACATTTCTCTTGTTAAAATTATGTCAACAGGCAGCTATCTGGTAAATAAGGATCACCATTACATTCAATTTTCTGAGATTTATTGAAAGAAGTAATGAATTAAATAAGGAAGAGAGAAATGAAGGTTTTCTGACAAAAAGAAATGAGTATTAAAACTGCAGGCACTTCAAAAGCTTCCTAAATGTAACCCTACAGCGTAGGGTTGCCAATTTTCTAAATTGCACAAAACTGAACACCCTTGCCCTGTCTGCTGCAACATCCTTCCCCTGAGGGCCCCACCCCTACTCACTCTATCCCCCATCCCTCTATTGCTAGCTTTCCTCAATCCTCCCTCACTTTCACTGGGCTGGGGCAAGGGTTTGGGGTGGGGCCAAAAATGAAGGTTACAAGAAGCAGGAGGTGGCGGGGAATGGCTTCATCTGGGGATTAAGGGCTCTGGTTGGGGATGTGGGCTCAGGGATGAGAGATTTGAGGTGTAAGAGGGAGCTCTGGACTAGGGCCCAGGGGTTTGGAGTGTGGGAGCAGGCTCAGACAGGCAGTTGGGGTGCAGGAGGGGATGTGGTCTCTGGGAGGAGGTTTGGGGCTCGGACAGGGGGTTGGGGTGCGGGCTCTGGGAAGGAGTTAGGTGTGGGAGGGGTTTACATCCTGGGGCAGGGTGTTGGGGTGCAGGTGGGGGTTTGAGCTCCAGCTGGGCAGCGCTTACCTCAGGCAGATCCAGGTCAGCAGCACAGCAGGGCTAAGGCAAGCTCTGTGCCTGTCCTAGTTCCACACGGCTCTTGGAAGAGGCTAGCATGTCCGGATCCTAGGCTGAGGGGTGGTCAGGCAGCTCTGCATGGTGCACTCTGCCCGCCCCCACAGCTTCCATTGGCCACGATTCCCAGCCAATGGGAGTTGTGGAGCCAGCACTCAGGGTGGGGGCAGCACACTGAGCTTTCCTGATCGCACCTCCCCACCTAGGCAGAGATATGGCAGCCGCTTCTGGGAGCTGTGTGGAGCCAGGGAGATTTCCTAAATCCTACTGCACCGTGGACTGGACTTTTAATGGCCCAGTCAGCGGTGCTGATCAGAGTCACCAGGGTCCCTTTTTGATCTGGTGTTCTGGTAAAAAAAAAAAAAAAAAAAAAAAAAAAAAGACACACACCTGGCAACCCTACTACAGAGCCCAAAGCACTAAAGGAAACAGAGCTCTGCAAGTATGACTAGGGTTGCCAACTTTTTACTCACACAAAACCAAACACCTTTGTCCTGCCCCGTCCCACCCCTCCTTTGAAGCCCCGCCCACTGCACAGCCCCACACACACACAGTCACTCGCTATCCCCACACTCACTCATTTGCTCAGTTTCACCAGGGGGTTGGGGTGTGTGTGTATTTGGGGGGAGGGCTCCAGAGTGGGGCCAGGGGTGAGGGGTTTGGGGTGCAGGAGGGAACTCCGGGCTGGAGGTGGAGTCAAGGGGTTCGGATTATTGTAGGGGGCTCCGGGCAGAGGCATGGGTGTGGGAGGGGGCTCTTGGCTAGGGGTGTGGGTTCCAGGGTGGGGCCAGAAATAAGGGTTTCAGGGTGAGGGAGGGAGCTCTGGGCTGGAGTGAGGGCTCTGGTACTGGACCAGGGATGTGGGATTTGGGGAGCAGGAGGGGGCTCTGGCTGGAAGTGCAGACTCTGGGGTGGGGTGGGAATAATCAGTTTGGCATGTAGGAAAGTGCTCCGGGCTGGGGCCAAGGGGTTCAGAGGGCCCTCCCCAAATCACTTTAGATCAGTCTTAGCAACATCTTTTCCAGTTAAATTCTGAGTTATCCTCATCTGGAAACTGCTTGGCTCAGATCTGGTATAAATGCATCAGTCTGTTTGACTTTTATTTCCCACAGAAAGATTCCGAACAATATGCAGCCTCAAACTATTCTTCATCTTTTGTACCTTAAGTTTCTCAGGGAAATAGAATTTTATATCCAGTGTGAGTGGCACTCTAGGTTTTCCCTGAGCGCCTGCCCCACATACCTGCTTTTAAACAAACCTACTGTGCCTACACATCTCAGTTTGTTGGTACTAACAAAACTTTGAGACTTGTACTTTGAGACTTGAACTTTGCACACCACAGTTCACTGGCTTTGTAACAGCTCCTTGTAGTAAGCAATCCTTCCAATAGCCATTCAGACCAAATTGTCCTCAGGGAAAGTTTTCTCTTACCAGAATACAGAACATCATTTAAACCAAAAATAGGTGTCATGTACTGAGTTAGTTTCCTGTGAAGGTAGAGAGAATATCCTATAAAGCAAGCTTGGGGAAAGAAAGGTTTTCCCTGTACTTACCTAAAATTTACCCAAGCACAGAAGATTGGTGCAGGGCCCTTTGCATTACTTATGCCCTCTTCTGCCCCTGAACTGCAGCTGATGTTAAGCTACAGACTCTGTAAGGGTTAACTGACTTAGCAGTGCTAGCATGCTCAGTAGATCAGCAGCTTTCGCAGGTCATTAAGCCAGGGCACAGGCCTTTGAGAGCATTACTGGCTTGGCACCTCGAGCTGAGTTTACGCAAAGGCCTCTGTGAGGCTACTAAAGCAACTGCTATTTGCTAGGAGACTGCCAAAGCACAGGCCTTTGTGGAAGTCCTGGCTCAGCATTGCTGCAGTGCTGGGCTGATACAAAAGGGCAGATTACTGTGGAATTACAAGCTCATTACCATCGGTAAAAATAGATCAAAGCGGAAACGTAGCCCACCAATGTTGGTGGTTGTATGAAAAAGGAAAAAAGTGTTCCCCAGAAACATAATGGTAGCAATAAAAACAAATGCCTATTTCTTGATACAGGAGGTCGTGTGTTTTAGAGAAAGAAACCCACAGTCCTAGAAATGTAGACTTTTTTCCTTACATTCACTGGAGATAGCTTGAGCTGGTTCTCTCTCTCTGATCAGAAAGTGAACTTAATTTTTTATTGACAACTCTATACAGAGTTCTCGTAGCAGTGTTGGTCTCGGGATATTGGAAAGACAAGGTGGGTGAGACAACAACTTTTATTGGATCAACTTCTGTTGGACCTGGGGAAGAGCTCTATATAACTTGAAAGCGTGTCTCTCTCACCAACAGAAAGTGGCCCAACAAAAGATATTACCTCATCCACTTTGTCAAATCCATATGGAGACATATTGTATTTTCACCTCAGATTAATCTCTCCATGTGAATCCCACTATGCTCGTATGCTGTTAAGTATTTAACAAGGCCCTCTCGAATAATGACTGTGTAAACTTCCCTTTCATAACTGAGCTCCAATTCAGGTAAATGAATGAATTATATTACAGTGAAACTTCAGCACTTTAAAACTGGAACAGTTACATTATTTTCTCCCTAAGTTTACACCTCCTTTTGGATAGCCTATTGTCTAGGACTCGTCCATTTTTTGTTGGCAAAAATATTTGCCTCTCTTTATGACAAAAGCCCAACACTCACTGATTAGGTATAATGAAAACTGGTCCAAATTTTGCCAACCAAACAGTTTTATGACGGAAAATACTGTTTTGTCAAAACCAAAGCTTCCCATGGGAACTTACTGATTGAGAAAATTACATTTCAGAAAAAAAAAAAAAAGAATGGCATTTTGGTAAGGTCAAAACATTCCTTTTTTACTTTTTCCACAATAGAAGAGTCTTCTTTTCAAAATGACTTTTTTTTTAAATGAAACCTCAACATTAAAAATGTTTGGATTTACCCAAAACAATGGATTTTGTTTTGTAATTTTGTTGGGTGAAATGTATTAGTTTTGTTTTCAATCTGATTTGGAGTGCAACAAATTTTGAAGTTGCAGAATTTCCCATGAAATGGAAATGTCAGTTCTCACACAGCTCTACTAGTTATATCTAACAACGTAAGCTGGCTAATGTAAGATGGTAAGTTATTAACTGCACAGTCACCTCTTAACATTAACATGCTGCTAAGATGGCTGGCTAATGGACTGATATGACAAGCACCAGGCATCTTTCCACCATCCAGTGAGGAAAGTCTAGTGTGCTTAGTATCAAAAGAGGATAACATTCAGTTTTTTGTGTACTGCACCTTTAAATGTTGAGGTATTGCCTGCCTGCTTCCATTTTGTATTTCAGTTCAGATGCAGCATGTTACTGAGGGAGTCATATTCACTCCCATGGTGACTACCTACCTGTGTCAAATTCTGCCATCCTCACTCATTGACTTCAGCGAGAGGAAGATACTGAAGGAGGGTGGAAGAAAGTTGTCTTTTTCATTTGCAGTAAAGGAAAATAAACACTACACATTTTCCTGTCTATGGGGATAAAAATCTCAACATTGTTCTTGTTATTAGTGAAGGGGGAACCTCAGAAGGGCCAAAGTTGGGTTCAGTGTGTGTAAACCACAAAAAAATAAGAAAATGAAATTTATCTGGATGATTTCAATTCAATATTTTTTTTTTATTTTAAGCTCTCAATTCTGCAAAATTCAGGTACAAGTTTCACGAGATTACTACTTTTGCACTCCCCCCTCTCCACCACCTTTTCCCAAACAGGCTGGAACTGACAGGAAAGCAGAATCATCTTTTGGAATGTGCTGAGGCAGAAGGAAGTGAAAAACAAACCAAAAGCTACCTTTAAAATCTTTGGTTTTGAGTGTCTTGGAGTTTATCACATGAAATCTGATATAAGGGGAAGTGCTCTAAGAGGCTGAGCTCAGACTTTCCTCATCTATGAACAGGGCTCAGCTTTTGTGCCTCAGATTTTAAATCAGCTTCAGTGTCAAAACAGGGGTCTATAAAGCCTAACACATTCATGCACATAAACACCATCTTGACTGTGTATAGAAGAGAGGTGTCTTTTAAAAGTTTTTGTTTATTCCCACATAAAAGTCTTTGCTAAATTGAGATTCCTAGACTGCCCATCCCACTGATACAAATCCAAAAAGAAGTGGCCATGATCCAGCAAAGCACTTAAACACACGATTATCTTTAAGCAGGTACCCAGTGAACACAATAGGACTACTCATGCTTAAAGGCTCTGCTGGACTGAGGCCTAAGTACTTACATTATTCAGCAATTCATTTGTATTCAGCCCCTCAGTTTTTCTTCTGAACCTACAGTTTGCACCACAACAGAATTTCACCTCCTTCGGAGATTCCATATATGTCAATTCTTGCTAAATACATCAGATTTATGAAAATCAGGAGTAGGAATTACACCATAGCCCAGGTTTACAGGATAATTTGTAGAGTTGGTTGGAAATTGTCCAACAGAACATTTTTCTGTTGGAAAATGCCAATTTGTCAAAAGCCAACATGTTTCACAGAAGTGTGTCAATTTCAACATATTGTTTTTGTTTAGAAAGTTTTGATAAGCTCAAAACATTCCATTTTGATATTTTTGAAACATTTATATTTTTCATTTCGAAACAACTGTTTTGAAATTAATTTCATGATGATTTTAAGTGTTAAAATCAAATAAAAAATCATAATTCCATTTTGAGAGAAATGGTTCATTCCATTTTGGAATGTAAATTCCCTTTTAAATAATGGAGTTTTCCACAAAATGTGAAAATCCAGTTCCCACCTAGCTCTAGGATTTTTGCGTGCAAAAAAAATGAGCACTTTTTCTACGCCTAATGTGCTCATAGAATTCCTGTACTTGCTTGTTATTTAAAGAGGCACTTTTAAAAAAGGGACATTGTCTTTTTTTGTTTGGGGCGATGGCAATCCTTTTCCACATCGAAATGTCATTTCAATTAGAAATTGACTGAAAAAAATTAGTTTTGAAAAGTTTTAACTAGTTTTCATTCCTAACTGTATTACATGCGTATATGGAAACTCCTAGTGCCCAGGCAACTTAATCGAATCCTATTATCCTGAAGGTTTGCAACAAATATTTCAAACTCCAGGATAATTCCTTTATCTCACTACTCTGTTGAACACATTTGGTGCCCAATATATCCCATACCCCCTACATTTGTTTTATTGCCATTGTGTGTCTAGTTTTGATATACATCACCATGAGACAGACAAACCTGCCTGAAAATCCTCAAATTCATATCCAGATCCAGGCATCTTTAGTAGCCATTCACAAATAGAGGAGAGTCAAATATAGTTCTCTTCTGTCTCTTGTACACACCATTTTTATTCTCTGCAGTTATATAAGCACCAAAATTCCTGTTTAACCCCAAATTCATCTCAGATAAATCAGTATTATTCATCCATCAGTACCTGTCTCTTGGGTCAAAACATCTGTGTGTTCACTTCAAACAAAGTGAATATCTTTCCTATTATCTGGCAGTTACTTGGTGAACTGAGGAAATGTAGGGCCAAATGTTAAGTCTTATTTATATGGGTTTAGGCAATATCTATGATTGGACAAGAGGGAAAACAGATTTTAACCCTGGGAAAGTTAAACCTCCATTCATTCAGAGTACCCTCCAGTTCTTTTTACCCCTTTCTTGTCCTCTGCCACGGACTCCACACTGCCTCTCCACAGTCTATGTATGGGCAGAGCAGCAATCCCAGATACTCAGTAACAAATGGAAGTGCAGATCTATAGACATGGGATTGTGCAGGTGGGGAGCTGCTGCGTGCTCAGCTTACTGTGGCTGTTTTCCCTTGGGCCAGCTACTGCTCTTCCAAGAGTGGATGCTATGGTGGCTTTAAAGTGGAAATGCCACTCCACCTGGGTTTGGAGCTGGGTTTGGGCCTATCAGCGGGGGTCTACATAACCAAACTGCCCCTGTCCTCATCA
Source organism: Gopherus evgoodei (assembly GCF_007399415.2). Lineage (NCBI taxonomy): Eukaryota > Metazoa > Chordata > Testudines > Testudinidae > Gopherus > Gopherus evgoodei. Next base: position 13,030,689 of record NC_044327.1, on the reverse strand, counting down.
GCTCCTGAGCTAACCTGCCCTTCACAGAGGCTACAGATGGCAATGACAGTCCTCCGAGACCTATACCAGTGATGACTGAGTCCTTCTCCCCAACTCTGTCCCCCTTTTTGCTTTTATCTCCCCCTCCCCCCACTCCATCTTCCACTTGCTTATACTCCAATCTCTTTCACACAGTCTGACCAAACTGTTTCCGAAGTAGCTATGGCACTGCCTGAAGGGCCATTTGTTCAGTCACAAAGTGAATTTTTGTCCAAGGTCCTATCATGGGTCTACTCACCACTAGTGGCACCTCCTGTGGATTAGCTCTTTCGAGATGCCGTGCCCTCCTCTGGCAGTTTCTCCACCTGTCACTTTCTCTGCCCTCGTGTCCCCACTTGCTCCAGGAGCTGCAGCTTCCTCTTTGTGACTTGGCCCTCTAGCCAGGTCACTATGGTCACTCCTACCGGGGTCGTGCAGAGAGTGACTGCAGGCTATTTCTCTGCAGCCCTTTTCTGCTCTCACACAGCTGAACCTCATAGCTCTTTACACAGCTGAGCCTCATCTAATCAATCTCTGCTTGCTTGCTTCTCCACTAGGTTCAGCCTGGGCAGTTAATTGGCCCACCTAGTGATTTAACCCCTTCAGGCCTTGTATGGGATGGCACCCCATCACAGCTCCCCAAACTAAATTTCCCACAAACATTCACTCACAGCAACATTTGGAGCAAAAAGAGAAAGAGTATGAAAATGGCTCAACTGAAATGCCAGTTAGAATTTGCAGATAGTTCACCAAAATGTGTTCCCCTCATTAGCCCAAGTGTAGCTGGATGTCTGCCTTAGATCTATGGAAAGTGTGCTTGTGTTGGTAAGTCAATATGAAGTTTCCATTGCCACTTACTGTATTTCTCGTTTCTATCCATCAAAGTCTTTGTTTTCTAGAACTGCCTACTTGGCACCTTTCACAAGCATGGTAATTCATGTGCAACAGGCTGCGTTTTTCATACATTCCAGGGCATGGATCTCAAAAGCAGTTCTGGCATAGGGGAGCCAGTATTGCTTAGTGGACAGAATACTGAACAGGGACTCAGGAGACACTTTTACCTCTCCAAGCCCCCAACTCCTGTTCCGTAAAGTGAGGATTAGGATACTGGCCTCCTTTATCACATGTTTTGAGATCTACCACTGGAAAGTGCCATTGAAGAGGTAGCTATTATTACAGTTTAATTCAGTAGTTACAAGTGCTGAATGCAATTTTTCATTAAGATCTTTATTTAATATCTGAAGGCCATAACTTCAGCCTTGATCTTGAACAGAGGTCCCGCTGATGTCAATGAAAAATACATCATGGACCACGGACAGCATTCTACCCTTTGAGGGGTTCACAGCTTACATCAAATGGAATATTCAGTAGTTAATGCTGGATGAGTCATTTGACTGAGAATCATTTTCCTACAAACTTCTAGCACTGTGCATTATGACTCAGAAAAGAGTAATGTTTCGTGCCTATCCCTGTAATAGGAGCATAGCTTCTCATTTTCTGTTGTTAATTGTATTAGGCCATGGTACTACAATCAAATCAGCTTATTGCCAGGGCAGTACAAAGCAAACTGATATACATTTCAAACACTTGCAAAATTGTTTCTCTTTCATCCATCAATACCTAATCTACTTTTGTTTCTTTAATTAATACCAAGTAAATTTAAGAACTTGCATAAAAATGTATTTTAAACTAGAATGAGGGACAAACACCTCTTTTGGTGCTTCTGTGTAACCCAAGAAGCAAAATGGAAAAGAAGAGAAAATGAAGTGTAATTAACACACACTTATTGTAGTGTACTATGTAGACAGACTGAACTCACCCCTACAGTGCCTCCTGCTGGTTGTCCTTGGGAATTAGCTCAATCCAGCCCAGCCTCTGCAGGTCAGTGAGCCACCTTACTACTACAGGCCCCCTGTGTCCCTCCCAGGACCCCAGTGCCCCTTTAACTGGGTCTCCCCCTCCCAGGGGAACCCCCACCCCACTATCCCCACTTTGCCTCAGTATTGGCTACTGCCCAGTCTCCATCTAGCCCCCGTTCACTGGGGCAGACTGCAGTATCAGCCTCTCATCTTAGGCAAAGGGGTTTGGACCTGCTGCCTTTGCATACTCCTAGGCTGCCCCCTGCAACTCCCAGTACCTCTTGGCCTAATGCTAGGCAACAGCCTGGGGCTTTCCAGGCAGGAGCTCCCCAGCTCCTCTGCCTTTTCCCAGCCCTGCTCCACTCAAGGCACCTTGTCTAGCTCCCTGCAGCCCTTCTCCCTCTACAGCCAGAGAGAAACTGTCTGGGCTCCTGGCTCACTGCCTTTATAGGGGCCAGCTGGACCTGATTGGAACCTGGCCACAGCTGTGCCTGCTTTCTCCCAATCAGCTCAGGCTTCTTACCCCAGCTACAGCCCTCTCCTGGGCTGTTTTAATCCCTGAAGGGCAGGTGTGGGTAGCCACCCCGCTAAATACTAGCATACTACTGTTGGTTTATTATCCAATGCCTGTACAGCACCTGCCAGATATGAGAGGGAGGCCCTGCCTTGAAGAAGTTGGGATTTGATCTAAAATAGAGGCAGAAGAACTATCTAGAAGTTTGGTGCTAGCCTGCAGTTTGGGAGACCTGGGGGTCAATCCCCTGCTCCGCCACTGACTTCTGATGGGACCTTGGAGAAGCCACTCAAACAGATTTTTCAAGGTATCCAATGGGAGTTAGGTTCCTAAATACCTTTAAAAATCTGGCCTTTAGACACACTGTATTAGGTGCTTACATGGCCCCGACCACCATGGTATCTGAACACCTCACACTGATGTATTTATCCTCCCACAACACCAATGTGAGGTGGTCGGGGGGTGGGGAGGGTTGCTTTATTCCCTATTTTACAGATGGGGAAACAACCACAGAAACTAAAGGGACACATTTTTTAAAAGTATTCAGGTGCCTACCTCCCATCTGATACTTTTCAAAATTTGTACTAGTTTGTATGTGCCTCAGTTTCCGCATCTGTAAAATAGGGAACAAAGCAACCCCCTGAAGTCGGTGTTGTGAGAGGATAAATATATCAGTGTGAGGTGCTCAAGTACATGGCCCACATCACTCTAGTAAATGCCTGAGAGAGACAGAAGAGACCATGTACAAACACAAGTAGGGGGTTGAGATACTCTCTTTGTCTGTTTCTGAACTAGAGCAGGTTTGAAAAAAAGTGGGCTTACATTTTCATGAAAATATTGTCCCTTCACCCCAGAAAATGGAATGAAAAAAGTTTCATCGCAATTTTCAATGTAAAAAATGTTGGATCAATTCTAGACCAAGCAGTGAAATTTGTCACTTGCTAATTCCATCATTTCTGGAATATTTGCTTTCAAAGAGATTCTCAGTTTACTCATTAGTTAGCACTTGAAGGGAAAGGACTAGTATGTATAGGCATGTAATAGAAATAGGTTAACAGAAAAAAAGAATGGTGTCATTCTGAGGATATAACACTGTCCAGTCTTTAGTTGCTTTCCCAGTGCTTCCCATTGTGATATCTACATTCTCCCTTTCACGCCAATCTTAACTCAGGTCCAGCTGTAGCCCTGGTAAATATCAGTGTCTATAAATAGTTCAACAGCAGTGACAGCTTAAAAGGAAATAATTAAGACGCTTTCATTGTGATCATTTGAAAAGATACATAACCCTGGAGGCCCCCTGCTACTTTTTAGAGAATCCGTCAACCAGGAAAAATAAATAAATACATAGAACTGGGTCATCCAACTTAAACATAATGAAAACTGGGCTAGCTTTAGGGCCTGATCCAACTTTTAAGGTTATTAACAGGAACACTCCCATTGACTTCAGTGGGAATTGGAATACATCCGTAATAGCAAGGCTATAAAAATGTGGTGGAAGTCTGGTGTTTCCCCACACCTATAGGGAGTCTTATATTGCAAGCGGTCAGGGATTTGTCCACCTTACCTGTTATGGTATCATTGAATATTTATATAGGGCCATAAGTGTGTGTATCACACAGGAATTGACTTCTTTGGTTGCTTTTTTATAGACTTCAGATGGATGCAAAAAAAAATGTACTGACTGCTTTACAGGAACATTAACATACTCCAGATGGTACCTGATAAGAGAAGGTCACAAATACAGTTTCCACGTTTAGGTAATGATGGCTGATGCCCAGATGACCATCTGTTGTTAGCCTCCTGCGTAGATTAGTTGGACTCTTAAGCCTGACACTTGTAATGATAGTTAAATTAACTAAATGCCATTCTGTTGAATGGCCCTCATTCACTGTTAGACAACAAAATGCTTCTTCACATTAACAGCTGTCTAAATTTGTTGAGGACATCTATTTGTATGTATGTATGGAAAAGTCCGTCCCTCCCACTTTTTAAGAGAGGGTATTTAAACCTTTATTGCAAGTTCCTAGCCTGCATAATCATTGGTCCATTCCATTGAAATAGCAAAAGTGACAGTTTATTAACAAAAGATAAAGTGATTTCAATTTTACCTTCTGTCTCACAGAGTCAGCAAACAGGTGATAATTCAGGCTCTGTACTGTAAGTAAAGACTAGCAAAACAGCCTTTTCAGAGTGGAGGAAAAACTATTTCAGACTGCAAAACAATCAAGTTAATTATTACCTGGTTAATTGGAGGGTTCAGGGGGACTATTACTACATATTTTTATCGTATTTCTTGTTAAAGTATTTCTTCCTCGGGCCTTAAGATGGATTTCATCAATCATCTCTATTAAAATAAAAAAAAATCTCAATAAGAATAATAATAATAGGGGATTTCAGTTAGTCCCATATTGACTGGGTACATGTCACCTCAGAAAGGGATGCAGAGATAAAGTTTCTTGACACCTTAAATAACTGCTTCTTGGAGCTGCTGGTCCTGGAACCCACCAGAGAAGAGACAATTCTTGATTTAGTCCTAAGTGGAGCACAGGATCCAGTCCAAGAGGTAGACATACCTGGGCCACTTGGTAATAGTGACCATAATATAATTAAATTTAATATCGATGTGGCAGGAAAAACACCACAGTGGCCCAGCACTGTAGCATTTAATTTCAGGAAGGAGAAATACATAAAAATGAGGAAGTTAGTTAAACAGAAATTAAAGGGTACAGTGCCAAATCTCTGCAAGCTGCGTGGAAACTTTTTAAAGATACCATAATAGAGGCTCAACTTAAATGTATACCCAAAATTTAAAAAAAAAAAAAACATAGTAAGAGAACCGCAAAAAGAGAGCTGCTGTGGCTAAACAAAGTAAAAAGAAGCAGGGAAAGGCAAAAAGAAATACTTTAAAAAGTGGAAGTTAAATCCTAGTGAGGAACATAGAAAGAAGTGTAAACAGTGGCAAATGAAGAGTAAAAATAGAATTAAGAAGGCAAAAAAAGATAGAATTAAGAAGGCCAAAAAAGAATTTGAGGAATAGTGAGACAAAGATTAAAAAAAAATAGCAACATTTTTTTTTAGTACAACAGAAGCAAGAAATCTCCTAAACAACCAGTAGGGCCACTGGATGATTGAGGTGCTAAAGGAGCGCTCAAGGATAAGGCCATTGCAGAGAAACTAAATGAATTCTTTGCATCAGTCTTCATGTCTGAGGATGTGAGGGAGATTCCCAAACCTGAGCCATTCCTTTTAGATGACAGATCTGAAGAACTGTCCAAGATTGAGGTATCATTAGAGAAGGTTTTGGAACAAATTGATACACTAAACATGAATAAGTAACCAGGACCAGATGGTATTCACCCAGGAGTTCTGAAGGAACTCATATGTGAAACTGTAAAACTACTAACTGTAGTCTGTAACCTACCATTTAAATCAGCTTCTATACCAGATGACTGGAGGATAGCTAATATGACAACAATTTTTAAAAAGGGCTCCAGAGGTCATCCCGGCAATTACAGATGAGTAAGCCTGACTTCAGTACCGGGCAAACTGATTGAAACTGTAATAAAGAACAATATCGCCAGACATAGAGATGAACATAATTTGCTGAGGAAGAGAGTCAACATCATTTTAGTAAAGGGAAATCATATCTCACCAATCTACTAGAATTCTTTGAGGGGATCAACAAGCATGTGGACCAAGGGTATGCAGTGGATATAGGGTACTTTGATTTTCAGAAAGCCTTTGACAAGGTCCCTCACCAAAGGCTCTTATGCAAAGTAAGCTGCCATGGGATAAGAGGAAAGATGTTCTCATGGATTGGTAACTGGTTAAAAGATAGGAAACAAAGGGTAGGAATAAATGGTCAGTTTCAGAATGGAGAGAGGTAAATAGTGGTGTCCCCCAGGGCTCTCTATTAGGACCAGTCCTATTCAACATATTCATAAATGATCTGGAAAAAGGGGTAAACATTGAGGTGGCTAAATTTGAAGATGATACAAAATTACTAAAGATAGTTAAGACCCAGGCAGAGTGCGAAGAGCTACAAAAGGATCTCTCAAAACTGGGTGATTGGGCAACAAAATGGAAGATGAAATTTAATGTTGATAAATGCAAAGTAATGCACATTGGAAAGCATAATCCCAACTATACATATAAAATGATGGGGTCTAAATTAGCTGTCACTACTCAAGAAAGAGATCTTGAGTCATTGTGAATAATTACCTGAAAACATCCACTCAATGTGCAGTGGCAGTCAAAGAAAGCTAACAGAATGCTGGGAATAATTAAGAAAGGAATAGCTAATAGGACAGAAAATATCATGTTGCCTCTATATAAATCCATGGTACATCCACATCTTAAACACTGTGTGCAGATGTGTTTGCCCCATCTCAAATATATTATTGAGAGAGAGAGAGAGGGAGGAATTGGAAAAGGTTCAGAAAAGGGCAACAAAAATTATTAGGGCGTATGGAATGACCTCCATATAAGGAGAGATTAATAAGACTGGGACTTTTCAGGACATAAGATTGAGGTCTACAAATCATGACTGGTATAGAGAAAGTAAATAAGGAAGTGTTGTTTACTTCTTCCTATAACACAAGGACTAGGGGTCACCAAATGAAATTAATAAGCAGCAGGTTTAAAACAAATAAAGGAAATATATCTTCGTACAATGCATAGTCAACCTGTGGAACTCCTTGTCAGAGGATGTTGTGAAGGCCAAGACCATGACAGGTTTTTAAAAATACACACACACACACACACACACACACACACAACTAAACTAGATAAATTCATGTAGGATAGGTCCATCAATGGCTATTAGCCAGGATGGGCAGGGATGGTGTCCCTAGCCTCTGTTTGCCAGAAGCTGGGAATGGGCAACAGGGGATGGATCACTTGATGATTGCCTGTTTTGTTCAGTCCTTCTGGGGCACCTGGCATTGGCCACTGTCGGAAGACAGGATACTGGGCTAGATAGACCCTTGGTCTGATCCAGTAGGGCTATTCTTATTTTCATTTTATTAGAGATACTCTTGCAGCATCTTTGACAAAATGGGATTTTTAAAAAAAAACCATATTCTCAAAGTTCATGGAGAGCTCTCTCTTTTTATAGAAGCTTCTCTTCTGTGACCTGATGTGTAGGAGGTGTACTATACCTAGCTGATTAGTTTTAGTAGGCAAGATCCTTCAGGCTTGAACTGTGAACCTCTGTTCTACTCAAAGTTCTTCTTAGCTATTTATGTGGTCTCTATTACCATAGTATCTGAAATCTTCATAATCTCCATTTATCTATCCTCACACAGATACCCTATTTTCTCTATTTTACAGATGGAAAATTGAGGCACAGAGATCATGACACACCCAAGATCATGCAGGAGGTCTGTGACAGAACAAGCTGAACTTTGTTTCAGCAGCCCAAGCAAGGATTTTTGTATTAATTTAAACTGAATGTATGGGACAAAGATGTTAAGATAAACTAACCAGTCACTGTCTAACAGTTTGGTATACAAATCTCAACATGTATAGTACATGGCAAAACACCATTTCATGAAAGGTTAGAAGGGTTTTTAAGATACAGAAAAGAAAAAAAAGTTAAAGTATTTAAAATGTAAAATACTAAATAAAGCTTTCATTTCAACATCCCTTGTTCCTCTTCCCCTTTATCTGTACAGTCTGTAGAAGGAGAATGTGTGTGGGGGGGGAGGGGAACCATCGCTGACATTCTTTTAGATAGTATTAAAGATGGTAATAACTGTTCTTTTGAAGAAAAAGGAGAGGAAAAAAAAGGTAGTAGAGATGGACTGGACCTGTCATCAGAATCTGATCCTGTTTCCTAGAAAAAAAAAATAATGAACACATATAGAAAGATACAAAACAAGCTTCCCTCTCTACTGATGATTTTCACTTGCAACTTCTCCGCTTGAGAAGCAGAGGCACAACACCCAGACAGATTAGCCACTCCAAGACCTGGCAAACTCATACCAGCGTAGGGCAGCTTGGGGCATTGCTTTGAATTGCCCATTTCTGCTCACAGACTTACAGCAGTGTTGCAAAATATGCAGTCTTGGCCAGCTTAGTCAGACTTATTAGACAGATCAGGATGGATAAGAAAGTGTGGGGAAAGAAAACAACACATGGGATGAGTGAAAAAGTCTCACATCCCAGGTGGTATTTGAGATTTAGCCAGAGCTGGTGGAGGTGGCAATATCATCTGCCTTCCTGGCCACGACATCTTTCAGGATCATGATGAAGGAGGTCCAGATTCTATTGAGAGAGTGGAGGTGGAAGCCATGATGATGATGAAGCTTGCTCAAGCAGCCAATTTTTCCTCCCAAAGTCTTGTTTGTGTTTTAAAAGGACCTCAGAAGGGAGTGATGGGTGGAATAACCTCATTGTTTTGTCCACCAGTTTGTTGTCAGATGTGAAGCCTTCTTTTGGTTCATTAATTTCCAGTCCCACATTTTTCTTGTGTATGAGGCATGTTCGTAACACTATCCTTGAGTTATATCAGAGGACCTTTTTTTTGGACTAATTCATTCTGTCTCTTTTTTTGCACACACACTCCCCATCAACATTTGGTATTATAGGTTATAACATCTTATGATCTTACACCCATTTTGCAATTGAGCTCACAGCTTGGGGCCTACAAATTTACTTTATCCCCACAACAGGACTTTAACCATTAGACTATCCTGTGGTAGTTCAGCATCTTAATACCTAGCTCCTATACAGCATTTTTCCATACTTTGGGTGATGGTGTCACCCACTCCCAGACATGTCTTTTCTGAGCCATTCAGTTTTCTACCAAACAACCATCTTCTTGAGTATCAGAACACTGGGAACTGATTATAGCTGCTTCCTGAACAAGTACATCGAAGAATGGAGAGGATCTAGGTGCTCAGTCTTCTCATAAGGGGCAGACATGATTTAACCCTTAGAGTATCTCAGTTTCTCTGCTTGGACCCTAGCACCTTCAGGCTTGATGCAAAGCTGTCAGTGGTAGTGACTCATGTTGACTTGGGGCTGTGAACAGGAAATAATTCACCTCACAAGAAATATGTGGACCCATGTAAGAACTCTAGGATATGGCTCATTGTGTCTTGTTGAAGTCTCGGATTCAGCTGCTGCTTAAGTTCCATTTTCTTTCTTAACGTTGAGCACAAGTGCTATGCTGAGGCAAGATGCTTTCCAGAAACAGGACCTAACTTGGAGAATCCTTTTCTAGTTTGGTTGTTTTTAGAATTATGTCTCTGCCTGGCTCCATTCCCTCCTTTCCCTCTCCCCTCACCCCCAACTTGGCCTTTTTATGTGAAATATTTAAAGTTCAGATAACAGGTTTTTGCTTTACAAAAAATGAGGAATCTAAGATTGCACTGATGGAAGAGAGTTAGAAAATTTAATAAAAAGCACACACACACACACCAATTTTAACAGAAATTGAAACCATTACGTTTGAAATGTGATGCAGAGAATTTTCTCCAGGTGGCTACACACTTCAGTTCTGATCTATAGAAGTGTTCAGATATTAAATTAACTACAGTACAGCTCCCTTATTCTTGTCTGCCTTCATTAAAAATCACATTGTGTATTAAGGAATAAAATATGAAAGATTAATATTAAAGCTACCTTAATATATAAGGTCTAATTGTATAAAAATTAAGAACTTGATCTAATTTAGTATATTTTGTATCAAGAGAAGCTATGTATAAGATCTTGTTGAATGCATTCTATTTTATGAACACTAAAGGCTACTGATGGTTAAATTCTACCTATATTACCCTATCTACCCTTATCTCTAATATCCTGGGTCCAACTTGGCTACCCCACCATTGTAAATTCTACATGAACATACTTGCACATTAATCCCATTGACTCCAGGGGGGATTTTGAGTTTGTATCACCTGACAGCATCTGCCCTTACATTCTGAAAGTCTGCCAATCCATCTGGCATTAAGTCCTTGGTTTTCTAATGAGTTCAATTGGGCTATCAGTTCTGTTCCTGAAGTTTTGGAGGTGTCAGTAATTGCAGGCACATTTTAAAAAAAAATTGCACGTGGGGTGGGATTCTCAGACGTGCTCTTCATTGGGGTAACTTTGCTCCCAATGAAGTCAATGGGAATTTTAATCACCAATGTAAAAAGGGAGGACAGTTAGACCAACGCAGAGCCCTTTTCAAAATCCTACCATAAATTTCTATCTCATTTGAAGGCACAATAGTACTAAAATCCATATCTAAAGTTATTTGTACTTGTAAAACCTGAAGGAACAAAGATTGCAGGACATTTTTCCAAAGTCAGTTACTAAGTAGCTTAGATTTCTGGAGGTGTGTACAGGCAAGATGTGTTACTTTTATCCATTCACTGGGCATTTTGTTTTCATCCCCTTTCAATTTATGTCATAGTTATTATTAGATTAATAAAGCAAACTGAAGAGGCAGCATCCACTAAGCAAAGCTTGTTCCTTCTTTCCTACGAAGATTTGTGCAGGCAAAAATTGAATGCACATCAAAGCTAATTTAGTGTCTCCTTAAAGCTCACTTACACAGGTGCAATTCACTAAGAGTCATGAAGTGCATCTATGCCAGTGAGGGCAAAATTGAGCATTGGGTATTTTACTTTTTCAATGAGAAAAAAAGAAAAAGAGCAATTACTGCATTTTCCTACATTTCAGAGATGATGGCCGAATTCTCATTTGCTGCAAAAGGTAACAGATACCGATGTTACCCCGTTACGTTTGGTGGTTTAATTATTCTATTCCTACCTTGGTTTGAGATTGTCAGTAGAGTTAATATATTCTTTTGAAATCACTGGTATGTACAAGATCATTGCCTTCCCAATGTACAGATTTGTGGTTTATGTCATGTCATTTTCTGGAGGATTGAGCCTCTTATCTGTAAGATTCATCTCTCAGTTATAGAGAAGGATCTGTTCCACATCTAAACTCTTATATGAGAGACATAGAGAGGCAAAATGACTACTGTAGCTTTTACTTAAAGCCCTTGAATTGCTAAGGCTATGCATCTTAATTAAAAAGGGTCTAACTCAAAGTTCTCCCCCAGCTGTGGATCCAAAACATTCCCAAAATTGGGGATTAAGTTAAGTTAAGATCAGCCCTCATTGCTAATTCCATTCTGGCTCATATTTGTATTTTTACTTCAAGGCCTTTTTTCCATTAAGCAGTGAAATGGAAGATGTCTTAGAGTCAACTCTGCTTATGAATAAAGGCAAGTCAATTTTTAGGTGTGAACATTTTCACCAAAAATTGACCATCTTTATGTTGAAGTTTGAAACAAGCAAAATTTCAAATTTTAACACTGAATCATCTCTACTTTTACTGCCTGTATCACTAAAAATGAGCAAGAACAGTGATAGCAGCCAAGGTAGAAGTGGGAGTGTGCATGGTGGACAGACCCCACCACGTGGAGAAGGTAAGGATACCATGTTTGGCATGAACATGTGGGAGGCTATTAGGATCACTCTGGATCTGTCTTGCCTGATCTTGTGAAACATGTGGGCTAAGAGGGGGTGGGAGGGAAGATGTATAGGAGGGGAACATTCCACTTGATGAGGAAGGCATCGCCCAGAGAGTGTGGACCGAATCCTGGCCTGAAGCAAAACAGAGGGCATTTAGTGTTATTGTGCAGTTGCAAAAAGATCTATTGTTGGAAATCCCAATGTCCAAAAAATGTCTAGGAGTACTCATATATTCAACTCTCACTTGTGGTCCTGATAGAAGTTCCTGCTCAGGAATCCACTGTGGTATTCTGACAACCATGTAGGTCTGATGCTGTAATATGGACATTGTACTCAGTGCAATATTGCTAGAATTGTATGGATTCCACACAGAGTGAGGGTAATCAGGCCCCCCTTTTTTGTTAATAAAACACATACAAGCCACATTATCGGTGAGGTTCGGCATCATCTTGTCTCTGATTATCAGTAAGAAGTGAGAGCAAGTGTTCTGAACCATTTGCAGTTCTAGTAGGTTTATATGAAAATGGGACTCCATTGTGGACCATCGGCATTGTATAGACTGTGATTTCAGATGTGCTTTCCAACCTAGAAGGGATGCATCCGTAATGATGGAGAGCAATGGAGGATTCTGAGGAAGGGCACCTCCCTGCAGATGTTGTCTGGATTGGTCCACCATAAAAGGGAGTCTTTGATTGTATCCTGCATGGTGAGGTGCTTGTTTATACTATGCCTATGTGGAACATAAATTTGTCTGGAGCCAAGCTCGTAGACACCACATATGTAGTCTTGCATGTCAGATGACTAAGGTTGTGGTGGCTATGTGGCCTACAATTTGTAGATAAATTCTGGTAGACATTTACAGGCTGTTTTGCGCAGTAGAGATCAAGTTGGTTAAAGTCAAAAATCATTTTGTTGGTAGGGAGGCTGTTGCCTCAAGAGAGTTGAGGTCTACCTCAATAAATTGGGGATGTTGAACTGGTGTCAGAGTAGATTTGTGTATGTTTATCTGAATGTCTAACTTGGTAAATAGAGTTATTGGTTGTTCGGTGAACTCTATGGCTGTCTGCAGCGTTGGTGCTTTCAATAGACAATCATCCAAGTAAGGAAATATCATGATTCCCTCTCTGCATAGATAGGCAGCTCCTTCGGCTAGTACCCAAGGTGCAGTGGAAAGGCTGAAGAATAGAACTTTGCATTGGAAATGGTCCTGTCCTATTGCAAATCATAGGAATTTTCATTGTGAAGGATGGATAGATATATGAAAATACACATCCTGGAGGTCAAGGACTGAGAACCAGTCCTTTCTTTCTCACACTGGGATTATGGTGCCTAGTGTGACCATTCTGAATTGCTGTGTTTTCACAAATTTGTTGAGTCGCTGTAGACTGCAGATATGTCTCCAGCCTCCTGTTTTTTTTCTGTGAGAGAAGAGAGTGGGAATAGAACCCCTTCCCTCTGTACTCGGACAGCATGGGTTCTACAGCTCCTAGAAATATGAGGTGGGTTACCATTTCTCTCAATACTTGCTCATGAAAGAGGTCCCCGAAGAGGGATGGGGAAGGGGGTGGAGGAGTAACCACTTTTGATAATTTCTAATACCCGTCTGCTGTAATACAGAACCATGTATAAAATGCTTTTACTTGCTTAACAGATGTTAACAGTGTTTTCTTTTTAATGTTCTGCAGTGGGGTAAAAACACTCTTTAGGAATCATATAGTAGTTCTAGGAAGCTATGGTCAGAGAATTGAGACTAGCCTGGTAGGAGTGGTGAAGAAGAAAAAAAGTTTCAGCTCCCATACCACCAATTGTTCTGCTTATTAAAAGGTGTTAGTGTTATTGAACATTTTTAAACTTAGGAAATATTAAGCAACCTCAATCAGTGGTAGTTTAAAAAAATCAAGATATGATCTAGTTCAACCTGGAATTAATTCAAGTAAATCCAATGTCTTGTGTTATACAGTAGGTCAGACTACACAATCACAATGTTCCCTTCTGGTTTTATAATCTATGAGTCTATGGACCTGGAATAACTTTATCTTCATTTTTTCCCCTTCATGAGTAAATTTTTCTTCACCAGATAAACGATCTTGAAGATACAGATGCATTTCTCTGGAGCAGTGTAACAAGCACTTCCTTTGCTTTCTCTTTCGCCAAAAAAAAAAAAAGATCAATTACAATATGATCACTTTGAAAGAGCCAAACTTCTTGTTTGCACCATTGGCTTTATTCTGAATAAACCAGTCCATTGTGTAATGGCCTTGTAGTTGTATATTTGTCTATATATGATACTTCAGAAATGCATAAAAGAAAATCTTTGCGTTCACCTATTTGAGAAAGAAATGTATATAATAAAGTGGAAATATTATTTGCCTCCAGACCACCTATTTCCAAGGTGATTCTGCAGTCACCAAGTAATGTAGGCGTAATTTGCACTGATGCACTAAAGGCTCATCATGAACTCAAGTGGTAGCGAATGCCTCAAAAACAATTTCACCCTAGGCTCTGTCAGATACAGTGTCCCTGTCAATCGCTGCTATCATAATTGGTAAGAGACAATAGCTGAAATGTAATTTTATGAACACTTTAAATGGCACAGAATAGACATGGAAACAGGCTATGTGGCAACAGTGATAATTCTCAAATGAAGATCCTTAGTACAGCACAAGGAACAGATTGAAAGTAAAATAAATAAAAAAGAGCATTACAGGAATCCTCCCCTTTTCCTCAGAAAAAATTCAAAATGAAACCATCACTTATAAAAATGTTTTGAATTCAAGATTTTTATTTTGGTTTTCCTCTTCCCCTCCCTCCCCCCTCCACCTTTTCTAAGGGGAAAGCAGGGAAGGAGGAGTGTAAAAAAAGAAGAGAAAGAAAAGAAGCAGAGGGACTAATTTCTTTTCTTCAAAATTAAGATGTTTGATTTTAAGCTTTTTGGTTAAAAAGCCATTTTACCCAAACACATTTTCCATAAGTTTGGTGTTTTATTTTTGGTGAAAAACCACACTGATGTTCAAAAAAAATACACCTGCATGCACTCTTCATAGTACAGCTCCTATGGGACATATGCCAAGCAGATATTTCAACAATGTGCTAGACATGTAGAACTTGACTTTCATATTAAGTATCTCTTTGGTAAATAGATGTAAATAAAATGTTAGTAAGAAAGAGTATTAGGCCCATAGGACATAGCCAGACAATTCACTTGCATATCCAAAAATTGAGCCATTAAAAAAAATCTAAACAGTTTTGCTGATAATTTTGGCCATTTTAAAACAAAACATTGATAGCAAGTACAGTTATGCAAAAACATAAAACCAGTCTGAAATTGTGTTGCACTTTACGTAACTGTCTAATCAAACTGCCTGTTTCAAACTCATTGCTAATGGTATAATCAGTAACAGAATGATTGGAAGAGAGCTCCAGGAGTCATAATATTCCTTGTAATACATTC
Source organism: Gopherus evgoodei (assembly GCF_007399415.2). Classification (NCBI taxonomy): domain Eukaryota; kingdom Metazoa; phylum Chordata; order Testudines; family Testudinidae; genus Gopherus; species Gopherus evgoodei. Next base: position 13,015,371 of record NC_044327.1, on the reverse strand, counting down.
TCTTTCAACACACCATAAGCTCTGAAAATAAGCCCCCAAGTTTCCTCACTTTTGGAAACATCTGCACCCAAATGTGGTTCAGCAAAGACCTCAAACAACAGGTGCTACATGTCATTTCCAGTAGGCAATCACTACCGAAATTTCTCTGAAACAGACATGTTACAAGTTCATATCTTGATGAAATTATGAACCTTTTTAGTCTCCTGTATAGATGCAGCCAAACATCACAAGAAGAGCTGGCCCTACGATTTGATATCCATCGAACAATCATATTTGACAGCAGATTATCTGAGGTCTACGAAACATGCATTACTAATTTCAAATCACCTTAAATTTCAACCAGGAGTTTACTGAAAGTCCATGTCCAAAAAATTACTATTTTGCCTCTGCTTAAAGAAGAGCAAAATGTAACTATATAATGAAAAATACTTCTGGGAAAACAAGTCTCACATCCAGTGGTAGCTAGAAAATATGATATCAATGTATTAATATTTTCTTCAGAGCAACAGATTAAGAGATTCCTGCCATTAATTATTAGCAGCAGTAAGGTACAACCCCAGGCATACTGTGATGGCAAAGACAGTTACTACAGCACAATCCCCTATCTAGAGACCTTGCAATATATACACACTTAACACAAAATATTAATTCATATTAGAGTGGAACAAAATTAATCAAATAATTTGATGATAATACACCATGTCTTTAAGAAACAAGACTCAAAATTTGTCTTAACTATCAGACCCTAAATACCTTTGAACAACATTTTTAAAAATCATATAAATTGCTTTCAAAATCAATTGCTTTCATTCTCGTCCACCAAAAACCCCTGCAACTTTAACACAGATAAGTGGAATTAAATATTAACAAGTTTTTGTGAAAATTTTGGATCAATTTGATTTATATTGAAGATGCATAGGACAAGATTCTGAAACCTTTACTCACATTGGCGAATAACCATAGTGGATTTACATGAGGGCACACAGAGAATCAGTGGTAAAGCTGAGAAAAGAACCCAGATATCTTGATTTGTGAGAACTTTCTCTCAGCACTGGACAACACTTGCTGCACAGGAGTATGAACCAGATGTATTTTCACCAGATCAGAATATAATGACTACTGCTGAATACATTTTCTTATGTCATAGCGATGGCACAAATCTGCCAACAATACCAGATTTGGGGCAACTGTCCACAGCCTTAACTTCACTGAGACTACTTGGGTGAATAGGACAGAGTAAAGGAGCTATATAGTCAGGGCACTTGGATGTAGCGTAAGGGTTCCTATGGGTAGGGCGCCCCTCCCTAGGGTTAGGATTCCTATGGGAAGGACACTTGGAGCTAGGGTTAGGGTTCCAATGGATAGGAAGCCATGCCCTAGGGTCAAAGTTCCTAAAAGAAGGGCACTTAGAGCTAGGGTTAGGGTTGCTATGGGTAGGGGGCCCCACCCTAGGGTTAGGGTTCTTAGGGATAGAGCCCTTGGAGCTAGGGTTAGGATTCCAATGGGTAGGGGGTACCACCCTAGGGTCAGGGTTTCTAAGAGTAGGGCACTTGGAGCTAGGGTAAGGGTTCCAATGGGAAGGGTGCCATGCCTTAGGAAAAGGGTTCCTATGGATAGGACACTTGGAGCTAGGGTTAGGGTTCCTATGGGTAAGGAGCCATGCCCTAGGGTCAGGGTTCCTAAGAGTAGGGCACTTGGAGCTAGGGTAAGGGTTCCAATGGGAAGGGTGCCATGCCTTAGGAAAAGGGTTCCTATGGATAGGACACTTGGAGCTAGGGTTAGGGTTCCTATGGGTAAGGAGCCATGCCCTAGGGTCAGGGTTCCTAAGAGAAGGGCACCTGGAGCTAGGGTTAGGGTTCGTATAGGTAGGGCGCCCCACCTTAGGGTAAGGGTTCCGATGGGTAGGGTGCCCCTCCCTAGGGTTAGGGTTCCAATGGGTAGGGCACTAGGAGCTAGGTTTAGGATTCCTGTGGGTAGGGCTTCCAGCCCCAGGGTCAGAGTTCTTAAGAGTAGGGCACTTGGAGCTAGGATTAGGGTTCCTATGCATAGGACGACCTGCCCTAGAGTTATGGTTCCTAGAGATAGGGCACTTGGAGCTAGGGTTAAAGTTCCTATGTGTAGGGCTCTTGGAGCTAGGGTTACGGTTCCTATGGGTAGGGCATTTGGAGCTAGGGTTAGCGTTCCTATGGGTAAAGAATCCCACCCTAGAGTTAGGATTCCTATTGGTAGGGATTCCAGCCCTAGGGTATGGATTTCTATGGGTAAGACTCTTGCAGCTAGGGTTAGGGTTCCCATGGGTAGGGCAGCTGGACTAGGGTTATGAATACTATGAGTAAGTATTCGCACCCTAGGGTTACGGTTCCTATGGGTAGAGATTCCAGCCTAGGGTTAGGGTTCTATGGGTAGGGCACTGGGAGCTATGGTTAGTGTTCCTAAGGGTAGGGAAATTGTAGCTAGGTTTAGGGTTCCTATGGGTAGGGATTTTCGCCATAGGGTTAGGGTTCCTATGCTTAGGGAACTTGGAGCTAGGGTCAGGGTTCCTATGGGTACGGATTCCAGCCCTAGATTGAAGGTTCCTATGGATAGGGCACTTGGAGCTAGAGTTAGGGTTACTATGGGTAGGGCACTTGGAGCTAGGGTTAGGGATCCCATGGGTAGGGCACTTGGAGTTACTGTTAGGGTTCCGATAAGTATGGATTCCCTCCCTAGGGTTAGGGTTCCTATCGGTAGGGCACTTGGAGTTAGTGTTAGGGTTCCTAGGCAGCTGGTGTTAGGGTTAGGAATACTATAGGTAAGTATTCCTACGCTAGAGTTTGGGTTTCTATGGCTAGGGCACTTGGAGCTATGGTGAGGGTACCTATGGGTTGGGATTCGCACCCTAGGGTTATGTTTCCTATGGGTAGGAATTACCACCCTAGGGTTAGAGTTCCTATGGGTAGGGCACTTGGAGCTAGAGTGAGGGTTCCTATGGGTAGGGCACCTGGAGCTAAGGTTAGGGTTCCCATGGGTAGGGCACTTGGAGCTAGGGTTAGTGTTCCTGTGGGTAGGGATTTCTGCCCTAGGGTTAGGGTGCCTATGGGTAGGACACTCGGGTCTAGGGTTAGGGTTCCTAAGGGTATTACACATGGAGATAGGTTTAGGGTTCCTATGGGTAGGGATTCCCGCCTTATGGTTAAGGTTCCTATGGGTAGGACACTTGGATCTAGCGTTAGGGTTCCTATGGGTAGGGATTCCGGCCCTAGAGTGAAGATTCCTATGGATAGGGTGCTTGGAGCTAGGGTTAGGGTTACTTTGGGTAGGGCACTTAGAGCTAGAGTTAGGGATCCCATGGGTAGGGCACTTGGAGTTACTGTTAGGGTTCCGATAGGTATGGATTCCCTCCCTAGCTTTAGGGTTCCTATCGGTAGGGCACTTGGAGTTACTGTTAGGGTTCCTATGGGTAGGGAACTGGGAGCTAGTGTTAGGGTTCCGATATGTAGGGTTTCCCGCCCTCGGGTTAAGGTTCTTATCGGTAAGGATTCCTGACCTAGGGTTAGCATTCCTATGGGTAGGTCACTTGGAGCTAGGGTTACTGTTCCTATGGGTAGGGATTTCCACCCTATAGTTTGCATTCCAATGGGTAGGGCACTTGAAGCTAGGGTTAAAGGTTCCTATGTGTAGGGCTCTTGGAGCCAGGGTAGGGTTTCTATAGGTAGGGCACTTGGAGCTTAGGGTTAGGGTTCCTATGAGTAGGAATTCCCACCCTAGGGTAACAGTTCCTATGGGTTGGGCACTTAGAATTAGGTTTAGGGTTCCCATGGGGAGGGATTCTCGCGATAGGGTAAGCGTTCCTATGGGTAAGGCTCTTGGAGCTAGGGTTACTATTCCCATGGGTAGGGCAGCTGGTTTTAGGGTTAGGAATACTATGGGTAAGTATTCCCACGCTAACGTTAGGGTTCCTATGGTTAGGGATTCCCGCACTAGGGTTAGGGTTTCTATTGGTAGGGCACTTGGAGCTTGGGTAAGGGTACCTATGGGCTGGGGTTCACGCCCTAGGGTTATGGTTCCTATGGGTAGGAATTACCTCCCTAGGTTTAGGGTTCCTATGACTAGGGCACTTGGAGCTAGGGTGAGAGCTCCTACGGGTAGGGAACTCGGATATAGGATTAGGGTTCCTATAGGTAGGAGACTGGAATCTAGGGTTAGGGTTCCTACGGATAGGGATTCCAGCCCTAGGGTTAGGGTTCCTATGGGTAGGGATTCCCGCCCTAGGGTTAGGGTTCCTATGGGTAGGGCACTCGAAGCTAGGGTTATGGATACCATGGGTAAGGATTCCCTCCTAGGGTTGGCATTCTTTTGGGTAGGGATTCCCACCCTAGGGTTAGGGTTCCCATGGGTAGGGCACTTGGAGCCAGGGCAGGGTTGCTATGGGTAGGGCACTTGGAGCTAGGGTAAGCGTTCCTAAGGTTACGGAATACCGCCCTAGGGTTAGGGATCCTATGGGTAGGGCACTTGGAGCTACGGTTAAGGTTCCTATGGGTAGAGCACTTGGAGCTAGGGTTAAAGTTCCTATGGGTAGGGCACTTGGAGCTAGGGTTAGCATTCCTATGGGCAGGGAATTCTGCCCTAGGGTTAGGGTTCCAATGGGTAGGGAACTTGGAAATAGGGTTGGGGTTCCTATGAGAAGGGCACTTGGACATAGGTTTAGAGTTACTATGGTTGGGGCACTTCTAGATAGGATTAGTGTTACTATGGGCAGGGAATCCCACCCTAGGGTTAGGGTTCCTATGGGTTGAGCACTTGGAGCTAGAGTTAGGTTTCCTAATGGTAGGGCACTTGGAGCTAGGGTTAGTGTTACTATGGGTAGGGCATTTGGAGCTAGGGTTAGGGTTCCTATGGGTAGAGCACTTGGAGCTAAGGTTAGCGTTCCAATGGGTAGGAAATCATGCCATAGGGTTAGAGTTCCCATTGGTAGGGATTCCAGCCCTAGGGTAAGGTTTCCTATGGGTAGGGCACTTGGAACTAGGGTGAGGGTTCCTATGAGTGGGGAACTCGGGTCTAGGGTTAGAGTTCCTATGCCTAGGACACTCACATCTAGGGTTAGGGTTCCTATGGATAGGAATTCGCGACCTAAGTTTAGAGTTCCTATGGGTAGGGATTCGCGGCCTTGGGGTTCGGTTCCTATGGGTAGGGCACTCGGAACTAGGGTTATGGATACTATGGGTAATGATTCCTGCCTAGGGTTAGGTTTCCTGTGGGTAAGTATTCCCACCCTAGGGTTAGATTTCCTATGGGTAGGGCACTTGGAGCTAAGGTTAGGCTTTCTATGTTTAGGGCACTTGGAGCTAGGGTTAGGATTCCTATGGGTAGGAATTCCCACCCTAGTGTTAGGGTTATTATGGGTAGGGCACTTGAAGGTAGTCTTTCAGTTCCCATGGGTAGGGCAGTTGTAGTTAGGGTTAGGTTTTCTATGGCTAGGGATTAACGCCCTAGGGTTAGGGTTCCTATGGGTGCAGAACTTGGAGCTAGGTTTAGTGTTCCTATCAGTAGGGCAGTCGAAGCTAGGGTTAGGATTCCTATGGGTAGGGCCCTTGGAGCTATGGTTAGACTTCCTATGGGTAGGGATTCCCGCCCTAGGGTAAGGATTCTTATGGGTAAGGATTGCCACCCAAGGGTTAGGATTCCTGTGGGAAGGGCACTTGGAGCAAGGGTTAGGGTTCCTATTGGTAGGGATTCCCTCTCTAGGGTTAGGGTTCCTATTGGTAGGACACTTGAAGCTAGGGTTAATGTTCCTATGGGCAGGGAACTTGGAACTAGGGTTAGTGATCCTATGGGTTGGACACTTGGAGCTAGGGTTAGGGTTCGTATTGGTAGGGATTCCCTCTCTAGGGTTTGGGTTTCTATGGGTAGGGCACTTTGAGCTATGGTTAGTGATCCTATGGGTTGGGCACTTGGAGAAAGGGTTAGGGTTTCTATGGGTAGGGATTCCCATCCTAGGGCTAGGGTTCCTATGTATAGGGCACTCGAAGCTAGGGTTAGGGTTCCTATGGGTATGGCACTTGGAGCTAGCGTTAGGGTTCCTATGGGTAGGGATTCCAGCCCTAGGGTTAGGGTTCCTATGGGTAGGGCACTTGGAGCTAGGATGAGGGTTCCTATGGGTAGGGCACTTGTAGATAGGATTAGGGTTCCCATGGGTAGGGTACTTGGTTCTAGGATTAGGGATCCTATGGGTTGGGCACTTGGTGCTAGGATGAGGGTTCCTATGAGTAGGGATTCCTGCCCAAGGGTTAGGGTTCCTATGATAAGGATTCCTGCCCTAGTATTAGGGTTCGTCTGGGTAGGGATTCCCACCCTAGGGTTAGGGTTTATATGGGTAGGGCACATGGAGCTAGGGTTAGGGTTCCTATGGGTACAGCACTTGGAGCTAGGGTTAGGGTTCCTATAGGTAGGGATTTTGGCCCTAGGGTAAGGGTTCCTACGGGTTGGGCACGTGGAGTTAGGGTTAGAGTTCCTATAGGTATGGATTCCCGCCCTCAGGTTTGGGTTTCTATGGGTAGGGCACTTGGTGCTAGGGTTAGGGTTCCTATGATTTGGGATTCCAGCCCTAGGGTTAGGGTTCCTATGGGTAGGGATCTTGGAGCTAGTGTTAGGGTTCCTATGGGTAGGGATTCCCACCCAAGGGTTTGGATTCCTATGCTTCGGACACTTGGAGATAGGTTTAGGGTTCCTAAGTGTAGGGATTCCCGCCTTAATGTTAGGATTTCTATGGATAGGACACTAAGAGCTACAGTTAGGGTCCCTATGGGTAGGGCTTCCTGGCCTAGCGTTAGGGTTCCTATGGGTAGGTCACTTGGAGCTAATGTTAGAATTCATATGGTTAGGTCTTCCGTCCCTAGTGTTAGAATTACAAAGGGTAGGGCACTTGGAGGTAGGGTGAGGGTTCTTATGGGTATGACATCCAGCCATAGTGTTAGGGCTTCTAAGGGTAGTGCACTTGGGGCTAAGGTTAGGGTTTTTATGGTTAGGTCCCTTAGAGATAAGGTCAAGGTTCCTGTGGGTAAGGCTTCCTGCCCTAGGGTTAGGGTTCTTAAGGGTAGGGTATTTCGAGCTAGAGTCACAGTTTGTGTGTGTAGTGCGTCCCGCCCTGTGGTTAGGGTTCCTGTGGGCAGGGCACTTGGAGCTAGGGTTAGGATTCCTAGGTGATGGGCTTCCTTCTCTAGAGTTAGGGTTCCAATGGGAAGGGAACTTGAAGCTAGGGTTAAGATTCCTATGGTTAAGGCTTCTGGTCCTAGGCTTAAAGTTAATAAGGGTAGTGCACTTGGAGCTAGGATTAGGGTTCTTATGAGTAGGGCTTCTTGCCCTAGGTTGAGGGTTCCTAAGGGTAGGAAACTTGGATCTAGTGTTAGGTTTCCCTTGGGTAGTGCACTTGGAACTATGGTTAGAGTTCCTATGGGTATGGCTTCCTGCCCTAGGGTTAGGGTTCCTAAGGGTAGGGTACTTGGAACTAGGGTTAAGGTTTCTATGGGTAGGGTACTAGGAGCTAGGGTTAGGATTCGTATGGTTAGGACTTCCATCCGTAGGATTACAGTTACTAAGGTTGGGGCACGTGAAGCTAGGGTTAGGGTTCCTATGGGTAGGGATTCCCCCCCTAGGGATTCCCCCCCTAGGGTTAGGGTTCCTAAGAGTAAGGCTTGGAGCTAGTGTTAAGGTTCCTATGGGTAGGACCTCCCCCTCCCTAGGGTTAGGGTTCCTATGGGTAGAGCACCTGGAGCTAGGGTTAGGGTTCCTATGGGTAGGGCACTTGGAGCTAGGGTTAGGTTTCCTATGGGTAGGGCTTCCCGCCCTAGGGTTCGGTTTCCTATGTTTAGTAGATAGAGATATGTGGCTATGCAGTTTAGTTTTCAGGCACAATTTTTCATCCCACCAGCTCTCCTCAAAATGATCTTTCACATGACATAAGAAACTCTCAAACTAATGAGTGCAGGGCTGTTACAGTAGTATCTCAGTATTGTGCAGGAGATTTAAAGCTAAATTAAGTTTTCGAGTTAGAGATCAATCTTAGAAAGTCACATCAAAATAGCTACAAACAGATTTTTTTTTCCACTCACCAGGTTCCAGGTTTGCAACTAGCAGCATCAGTATAAACAGCTTCCTCCAATTTACCCCCTTTTTAATGGAGGCTTTTTTATTATTGTTGTCGTTGCATGCTCAGTGTAAGGGAATACAGAGGCAAATATCTCATCTGTTTAAACCCCTCACATTTTATTTATTTATTTATTTATTTTTACAAACAACGCTGAGCATCTTAGTACTGCTATACATCTTTATCTCCTCTCACACTGCACTGTTTGTTCTTTCTAGGTTAGGTCATGTGTTCACTGAAGTGAACAGGTGTTGTGCTGATAAGCAAGATTATCCAGCTTGTTGAAATCAATTAATTGACATTCACAGAACTATGCTTATTTTCAGCAGCTGAGAATCTGTCCCACTGACTTCAGTGGACACAGAACAAGCTGATCTGTGCTTTAACGTTTTCATTTTAGGCCAGGTTCTGTTCTAAGCTGTACCTACGTAAATAAATTAAGACTACCTTCCGAGAAGTCATTGGAGCACAGCTTCCAAAGTAGATTTCATTTCAAGAGACTGTAGGTCTTCCAAACAGCTGAACTTGAATTAATATGCAAACTAGATACTATCAACTTGGGCTTGAATAGAGACTGGGAGTGGCTGGGTCATTACACAAATTGAATCTATTTCCCCATGTTAAGTATCCTCACACCTCTTGGCAACTGTTTGAAATCGGCCATCTTGATTATCACTTCCAAAGGTTTTTTTCTCCTGCTGATAATAGCTCATCTTAATTAATTAGCCTCTTAGAGTTGGTAGGGCAACTTCCACCTTTTCATATTCTCTGTATGTGTATATATCTTCTTACTATATGCTCCATTCTATGCATCCAATGAAGCGGGCTGTAGCCCACGAACTGAGCTAAGACAGCAATCCATAGGTCATAAAAGTTAGCAATACATTTGATTACCATCAATATGGACTGAAATTGAACCAGTGACTTCAATGAAAGGCTCCATATTCCATTACCAACATTGTCAGGCACCCAGTCTCCCAAACAAGATTTAAAAAAAGTTGTCATGTCACATAGGCTAATTTTGAAAACTGAAGAATTTAGTGAATCTGAAGTTAAGCTCTAAATGCAAAAACAGTGCTCAATATTTGAAGCTTAAGCCTTTGTAATGTCCTTTCCCTCAGTTATTTTTATTACATCTATTTTTAGGTAGAAAAAGGTTTTACAGAAAGCCTTTATGACTCACTTTTTTGTGCCTGTCCTTTAGCTGTCATGAAGTGTCACATGAATGCAACACCTGTTTTCTATTCCCTAGTGCAGCAGTCATACCACAGAAAAATATTCTGATAGATGCCAAAAACTTTCTAAGAGTCACACTTCTACCAAATTCTGTAGATAAAACTGCAGTAAATTGAAGCACTTGGGGCCTTTGTTGGCACCCAGAAGCCTTGTCTACATTACCAGTTAAGTTGACGTAAGTTCTGTCACTCGGGGCTATAAAAAACACCGCCCCTCAAGTGACATAATTTACGTCAATTTAACGTGGTATCTACACTGTGCTATGTTAGCAGGAGACACTCTCCTCAGACTAGAATAGTACTCTAATGATAGGGCCACCTGTGCCCCCACATCACTAATTTTATGTTGCTGTATTACTACTTTCAGTGAAATTACACACGTATACAGCTGAATTATCACAGGTGTGAATCAGGCCCATGTGCACTTCAAGAACTGTTCATGGAGGATAAACTTCTTTTTAACACTATCTAATGGATATTATTTGGTCACACTATCTAATATAGTTTGCTTCAATCCAACTGTTAGTAAATCTTATTCCTAACTACAGCACATATGTAGCATTTCCATTCTGCAGGAAATTCCACTCTTGAAAAATTTGTTTTCATTCTGAATTGGAACGAAAAGCTGAAATCTTAGAATGTCATGGAATGACATTTCTGAAAAAAAAATTGATTCAGGACCATTGAACTGTTGTTGGTTTTTTAAAAATGTTGAAATGTGTTCTTTCAGTAAGGTTAAACATTCCTTTCAAGTTTATCATTTTGATCAATTTCATTTTAATTTGTTCAATATATTAAATTATGTAAAATATTAAATGTATTAAAATATTTTAATGCAACAAGCATTGAAATGAAATTAATCAAAATGATAGTTGAAATGAAACATTTCAGTATTATCAGAGTTAAATGTTTTGATATTATCAAATAAACCCAATACAGTTGAAACAATTTTTTGCAACTTTTCCCCATCAAATATTTAGCTGAAATCTACATGTTCCCATGAAACCTTTTGATTTCAACAAAATGTGGAAAAATCTTCTGTCAAAATGTTTTTCCAAAAAGCATTGTTCCTAACCTGTATTTGTCAGGCAGTTCTACTGCAATCCAGATGAGTTAATTAATCTGCCTGGAGGCTGACTAGCTAGTCTTCAGATGAAGGAGCGAACTCCTGAGAAGGATGACAAATGGCTACTCCCTACCAAATTTCAAATCTTTATTCCAAAGCACTACAAAAGAACTAGGTATATTAGTTATAATGGATGTGATGATACTTACCTGTCTCAAAGGGTTCTTGATTAGTGACCTTTGGCTAGAGATTACTTTTTAATAGGTAGACCATTGCTGTTTTCATTCTTGTAATATTCACTGGATTGGTTGAGCTACTATATGCTGTGATAATTTTTTCTATTTTTAAAAAAAAATTACAAAATGTATTACTTAAGATCAGCGAAATAATGGTAACCAGGCACCAAATCCCTTCTTCTGGGGAACGGGAATTTGGCAAGTTTCTCGACAGAACTATCTGTAATATTCAACACAGAAGTAGTTGGAAGAGTCTTTCCCAGGAGGGCAAGAAATGCTAAGAGCACTATCACTGTGCTTTCTTTCTGCATCATTTGGAGAAGAAAGCACTTTTTCAGCAGCAGAAAAAACAGTTAAGCAGTTCTGTTGTGTTGACAAAATCAGGGTATTAAAGAATTTTCAATGGGAAGGGAAATGCCAGTTGAGCAGCTGTTCTTAAAGCAATTATACTTTTTTATATATTTATTTTTTTATCTGGAAAACTGTTGTTCAATATAGGGGGATCCAGACCTCATTCTTTAATGGTGAACCCCTTAATCATATTGGCATTTACATGTATGACTAGAACTACTGACCGGGGGGGGGGCTTACCAAACAGTGATAGTCACCTGTGTCCAGAGGACCAGCACAAGTTCTGTGTACCACTTAAACCCTATTTTGGAGATGGCTTTTTGCACTTATTGGCAATCCCACCTCCTCATAGGAACACAGTACGGCTGCCATTTAAACATGGAGTAATCTAGTCACCGTGAATGTTCTTCAGAAGGGGGTGGGGCAGTGGTCTGAGCACAGGACTGGGAATCAGGGCCACCTTTCTTCTAATCCCATTCCTAACAGATACACTCTGTGGCCTTGAGATAGTCACTTAACCTCTCTAATGATAGAAACACTTACCTTCCTCACAAAGGCACTGCAAGGCTGAATTCGATAATGCTTTGAAGGTACCTTTTAAGATAAAAATGCTGCTCAATTGAGGATTATTAGTAGATCTCTTATTTCTTTTTATAAATTAGTGAGCATTAAAATAGTCTCTTATGCCATCTTGGGCCAGCAATGCCCCTCTGCCATGTACATTGGCCAAACCAGACAGCCTCTTTTCAAAAGAATAAATGGACACAAATCTGATGTCAAGAATTATAACATTCAAAAACCAGTAGGAGAACACTTCAATCTCCCTGGACACTCAATAACAGACTTAAAAGTGGCAACTCTTCAACAAAAAAATTTCAAAAACAGACTCCAAGGAGAAACTACAGAACTGGAATTAATTTGCAAACTGTACACCATCAAATTAGGCATGAATAAAGACTGAGTCACTACAAAAACTAACTTCCCTCCTGCTGATACTCACACCTTCTTGTTAACTGTTTGAAATGGGCCATCTTGATTACATTGAACTCATTAGCATTACAAAAGTGATTTCCAACCCTTCTTGTCAACTGCTGAGAATAGCCCACTTCCACCTGAATTGAATTGGCTTGTTAGCACTGACTCCTCACTTGGTAAGGCAACTTCCATCTTTTAATATACTGTGTATTTATACCTCTCTACTGTATTTTCCACCCCACGCATCTGATGAAGTGGGTTTTAGCCCACGAAAGCTTATGCCCAAATAGATTTGTTAGTCTCTAAGGTGCCACAAGGACTCCTCGTTGTTCTTCTATTAGAACTATCTAGGTTGGGATTTTGAAAACTCTCTGGTGAACACAGCATTAAGTAACATAGGACGACATCATCGGGCCTGTTGTATGGACAGAGGGAGTGTAAATGCATCATTGCCTTGCTCCCATGTTATGTATGTTGGCGGCCCACCAGCCTGACACACACTTTAAGGATGATTAGATCCAGTGCCAGTGAAGATAGAAGAGGCTTCATAACTGTGCCATGGGAGCAAGGTGCAGTAACCCCCAATGAGCAGCCATTGGTTAGATGGGTGTTGCAGTCTTCCTCCTCCCCTCCCATGTATATGCAGATCCCTGCAAGCACTATTTTGCAGCTGTTAGTGCGAGGGTAGTGTAAAAGCACTGGAAGAAAGTGCAAGAGGGGGAGGTTGGTAGAGCTCAAAGGAAGTAAGAGCTCTTCCTGGAGAAAGGGCTAAGACACAAAGAAAGCTGCAGACAGCTGTTGCACAGGAGTGTGGTGGTGGTTTGGTGAAGGTTTTATATATATATAAAACTCAGAGGTGATAACAAACAGAGGGCATCCAAGGCTGTTTGGGGAGATCTCAGAACAAGAATGGAGTTTGCCCTGTTAGATTTGTCTATAATCCTAAAGCTGCTGGACTTCAAATGTGCAGGCTATCCTGTGATACTGCCATAGCAAACCCTCAAAATAAAGTAATTCCATATTGCATACTGTGTGCAGAGGCAGGTTAAGCCGGCCAGGGTCAAGGAAACCTGAAGACTAGAAACTGGATGACATTTTTCATTACTTTTCCCATCCCCAAATTACCTTTTTGCAAAAATGACTTTTTTGGATTAAGAATTGTTGATGTTTTTCATTTTTAACAATGTTTATTTTTTTTCCATTTTTCTAAACTGAAAACTTTAACTAAATGATTATTGAAATTTCCATGGAGACAATCATTTTAGACAGCTTTCTTTTATCTAGATTACATTTGGTTCACATAGCTCCATTTGATTCACTACAAATACAATTAAAAAGACATTTATCAAACTGTATTTTATCATTATGAATCAAATATTTTAATTTACTGTCTGATCGATTTTATGTAAAGTAAGAGGGAAAAAAATCAATATGAAACTTCAGATTTTAGCCTGGATTTTTGGTTGGATGTCAGTTGCTAGAGTAAACCACCAATTATGGAAGTGCAGCAGTAATTATGTTATAAGCAAGATTTTAGAATGCTTTCAGCCAAATTCTTCAACTTCCCTTTCCACCAACTCAGTGATTGCTTGATACCTGCTATGTCTGGTCACTAGTCACAGGCAACTTTTTATTTATTTTTAAATTTCAGGTTAATTGGATATGGATTTTGTCAGGTGCAGGAGTCTGAAAAAATAAGCAGCTCCTCGTTTATTTAAAATCTCCTCTAAATATTTATGGAAGGTCAGAACCTGAGAGACGGCTTGATGTAGAAATTCCATATTTTTTTTATTTATATTCCTCAATACTTGCTATAAATATTTGAGCAGAGAATGGCACAGTTTCAGACATATCATTTATAAACCCTATATGTTCCAAGCAAAATCCAGACCTGAAACCACCTGCTCATCTAAACTTTGGAATGAGTTCCATACCATAGCCCCTGCCAGAAAGTCATGGTCTCCTGCTAAAGATAGTGAGATCTTAATGGGCATAAAATGTGTAAATGAGAAGAAGACTGAAAGAGGAGGTCTTCAGTACAAACAGCTTCATCCCAGGATGCCATTCTCCATCACCTTCTTGTCAAGTTTTCAAACAAGCACCTTTATTCTTACTCCCATGCAGCATCTCATGATTGGGAGGAGTTCCACATAAACATCTTCCTTCAAACTCTCCATGACATCTACAAAAAACTTTACATAGGTTAGATGGCTTGTGTCTTGTTTCCATGTACTCCTTTGTTGGGCTGTCTGCATCCATCTGTTGTATTGTGTGTTATACTTAGTCCCTGCCCCACAGCGCTTACCATCTGTCTTTTTGTTCTGTGTTTGTTCTGCATCTCACACAGTGGAGTCCTGATCTATAACTCCTACTCCTGCCTAAAAAAATCAGTGCCAAACTATGCAAGTGCTCATGACTGCTCAGAATGTGCTGGTGTGTCTTTTCAAGAAGGCTAGAGGCAGAGGATTAAACCCAAAGGAAAGACAATGTCGGGTCAGTTAGTGTATGTGTTTATCATAATTATCATCTACTGGGAGCTGAGTAGCTTAGAGTAAAATATTTGCATTATGTTGATATAGAAGGACTATTGAACAATACATTACATTATTCTGGGGAAATATTGCTTAAAAAGACTGATGTAAGACACAGTGGAGTAGACATTACCATATTGGCACAGCCCATGATTAGGGGTGGTTGGCTACACACTGCATAAATGATTAAAGTGGAGCAGAACCCCTTAGTAACTGGAGGTTGCACTTCCTGTGTGAGCGGGGGTAGATCTTTCTACATCCTGCCTTCATTCCTCTTTCTGGGATGGACTAGAATTCTGCCTGGCACTTACGCAAGCCACACAAAAGGAAAGGGAATCTTCAAACCCTCCCCGCATCACTATGCCCCCATGTAAAGCCCAAGTAGAATCCAGTCCATTATAAATACTCATTTTGTTACAGGCAAGATAATGAATCTCGGCTGTCATTTGCAACCATGGGGCCTTCAATTTGGGCTCAGATTCTTAGCTTTTAAGGCCAGAAGAGGCCATTGAATCATCCAGTCTGACCTCCTGTGTATCACAGGCAATAGCATGTCAGCCCCAGTTACTCCTGCGCTGAGCTCCCAAACTTGTGTTTGACTAAGTCATGCCTATCCTTACTTAAAAGGCCTGATTTTCAAAGGAACAGAGCACTCAGCATCTCCCACAGAAACCAGTGGCCATTGACGGGTGCGCATCACTTTTAAAAACAGATCACTTATTTAGGCATCTAAGTATGGATTTAGGAACCTAATTTAAAGCCTTGTTTTTATAAATCTTGGTCCTATGGTGTACACTTGAAACTATTAAAACGAGCTATTTGGTTTCTTTTTGCACTGATCTTCACGGTCACCCGCCAAGTAAGTTTTAAGCTTTATTAGCTTCCATGGTAACTGAAATTGACAACATATAGCTTTTCCCCACCACAGACGCCACACACATGCATGTGAGACAGGCAATGCTTCTGGCGGCTGACTCCACTTTAATAACACCTAGCTCTAAGTCTCTGGAAAGGATGAAAACATTAAGGAATCATCAGCTCAGACTGGCACTAGGCTTACATCTATATTCCAAATCAAAATCAATGAGACATTATGATTGCACATAATATAGTTCAGCCACCGGCTTCAGCAATTTACAACATGCAGACAGACTGTTGTAAGCACATAGAGTCCTGTTGACTTCAGTAAGGCTCTGTGCAGGTATAACTGTGCATGCCTCCATTTTAAATGGCACGCTTGAATCCTAATACCGACGAGGCCAATCAGTACTCCAACAGTCCCCATGGCAATGACATTGGCAAAATAAATATATGGCCCAAGATGTAGACGAGTGATTGAACACTCTCTCTCTGAAAAACAAAGCCCTTTAAGGTCTCAAGTTAGGCACCTAATAACTGACACTCAAAATCATGAGCAACTTTTGAAAATCTTTTTTTCTTTCAAAAGATCTCAGCCCCCAAGAACTCCAATTTAGGCAACTAAAGGCAGCACCCAGTAGCTTGAGAGAAAGGAGAGTTGCTTGTTGTGGTGCATTTTTGAAAATCTGTCCACTTCGTTTACGGGGAACTAACCTCTTGAAAATATGTGCCCTCATTCCCTTTTTTTTTAAGGTACCTAAATGAGTGGTCTAATTTTCAGAAGTGCTGAGTACACAGCAGCTTGAAGTCAAGGGGATTTATGGGTCTTTGGAACCTCTCAAAAGCCAGCTGCTTTCATTTAGATACCTATATTTGGCATCTAAGTCAGAATGGAGGTAGGAGCCTAAATCTAGCCACTCATGTTTGAAAATTCTGCACAAAACTGACACAGTGAAATAGACTAATGACCACCCTGATCGTGAGTTATACCCTCCATTATCCTGGCCAATCCCGGTTCAGAATAGTGTTTAACCCATCCTATATAACCAACCTAAATTGATAACAGTAGATGATGGAGTGTAGGAGTATTTTTTTCCTGACCCCATCTGTTGGTTCCTGAAATCTCATATAATTTTTCAACAAAGATTAATTCTCCTCATGGAAATCTTCCTAAGAACTGTCGGGTTGAGGATGACCTTCTCCAATGTTCCTACTCCACAGTATGAGTCATACTAACTATTATGCATCACATATGGAGTGTGGATTTCTAGATACATGTCTTATTAGAGACAGGAACTCTTCTCTGGGATGATATTTACTTACCTCAAGTTAGTAATAGGGAAAGATATTCTCTATGTACAAGTCTGACTGTTCTAATACCACTCTAAGATAGTCTGCATGGTTTTCCCCACAGGCCATGCTACTAAAAAAGCTAGCACACACTCTCTCTTTTTAAAAATTAATTAAAAAAGCAGCCCTCGCAACCTGCTATTGATTTATTTGGGTTTAGGCAGCGATTATAGATGAAATAAAAACACACAGAGCAAAACCAAATGGCAATTAAAATAACTATTGCAATCCCACCTGAAGAGTCTTTATTAGGTTTTCTACTACAGCTGTGAGCTTAGAAAGTGTTGGATGTTGGTGTTAACTTTGCTTTTAATTGCATGATGGTATTCTAAACTCGTGAGCTGACTGGAAATGTTAATGAAATTCAAAGGGGGGAGAAAAAACTATTGAACAGGCACTTTAACATTTTAGTCTTACAAACTCTTACTCTCCAATTTGCTGCTAAAATATGGAACCCCTTTTGCAAGCAAAAAACCCATCGGCTAACAAGCAAAATATCCAAAAGTTACACAGAAAAAAAAGAGGAACCCAATGGCATGAATTTTCAGAAGTACTCAGCATTGATAACTGGATTCAGGTTTTTTGAAAGAGCTCACATTCTACTTATGCGCCAAAATAATATTGTTTGAAAAATAGAATTTTCCTTTTGTGGTACATTTTGATATTTTGAAATTACTTCCTGTTGCATATTGGAGAAATATAGAAAGATTCAAGTTGGACTTTTGATATTTTCTCATTTTGAAATGACACTGCAAAATGAAAAATGTAGCTTCAAAACGTTGTTTTAAAATGAAGAACTTTTGATTAGAGCAGTGGTTCCCAAACTTTTTCTGCTGCTTGTGCAGCGAAAGCCTCTGTCAGGCCGGACCAGTTTGTTTACCTGCTGCCAGCCCTGGCTCCAGGCACCAGCTGAGCAAGCTCGTGCTTAGGGCAGCAGATTCTACGGGATAGCTTCCGCCCAAACCTAGGGCGGCATGACCGCTTTTTTGTTGTTGTTGTTCACTGCTCTGGCCACCCTGTAGGGGGCAGCGGTGCAGAGGAGGGGAGCGCCCTGCAGCAAACTCGGCAGGGCAGCCCTCGTCCTTCCCTCCCCACCAATGGGAGTGGAGCCCTTCCGGCAGGCGGCGCGGTGGTCGGAGCTGCGTGGAAGGCGGCCCGCTGAAGCCCTGGCCACCCCGTTCTCTCTCTCCCCCCCTACTCCATCCCCTTCCCCCCATTAGACCAGTGCGCACTGCAACACAGGGAGTCCCCTGGCTCCGGCAGCAGGGTGAGGGTTGTTTTGTTTTTCCCCTGCTTTGCTGGCCGCGCCATTTTTGTGTTGTCCCCCCCCGCTTTACCGCTCCAGCCGCGCCATGTCCCCCCCCTACTTTGCCACTCCAGCCACGCCGTGTCCCCCCCTGCTTTGCCACTCCAGCCGCACCGTGTACCTCCTCCCAACCCCTGCTTTGCTGCTCCAGCCATGCAGTTTCCCCCCCCCGCTTTGCTGCTCCAGTGCCCCCCCCCTTTTTTTTTGCTTGGGGTGGCAAAAAAACCAGAGCTGCCCTGCCTGCTGCGTGCACAGGTTTCGCTGATCGTGGCTCCCACTGACCGCGGTTCGTGGTTCCAGGCCAATGGGAGCTGCTGGAAGCAGCAGCCCATATGTCCCTCTGCCCATGCTGCTTCCAGCAGCTTCCATTGGCCTGGAGCAGTGATCTGTGGTCAGCGGGAGCCGTGATCGGCCGGACTTGTGGATGGGGCAGGTAAACAAACCAGCCCAGCCTGCCAGGGGCTTTCCCTGCACAAGTCGCGGAACAAGTTTGGGAACCACTGATTTAGACATTTCTGATGTGAAACTGTTCAGAATTTTTCATTTTTTGAAAAAGTTCAGTATTTTGACTTTTCATTCCAATTTGGAATGGAAGGTAATTTCCAAATGTCTTAATCTACTGTATTTTTCCCATTGCTGAACACAACATTGTGTTAGGAAATTAGCTCCTTTGAAAATCTACCATTTTAAGTCACTGTTTTGGAAATTTAAAGAGTCATTTTCACTTTGACATATCAATTTGAAATGACAGTTGTCATTTCAATGTCACAATGAGAAAACAAAAAAAAGATCATTCTCACAGAAAATTTGATTTAAATGAGGTTACATTTTGTGACTGGAATTTTTTTCATGCAGAGAATTGCAATGAGCGCACATTAAAACAAGTGGGCAGATTTTCAAAAGGAATTTTGATGTTATAGTGCAGGGTTTCTCAAATAGGTGTCACCGCTTCAGTAGGGAAATCCCCTGGCGGCCGGGCCAGTGTGCCTGCCTGCCCCATCTGCAGGTCTGGGCGATCGCGGCTCCCACTGACTGCGGATCGATGCTCCAGGCCAATGGGAGTTGCTGAAAGTGGCGGCCAGTATGTCCCTCAGCCTGTGCCGCTTCTAGCGGCTCCCATTGACCTGGAGCTGCGATCCACAATCAGTGGGAGCCGAGATCGGCCAAACCTGCGGAGGGGGCAGGTAAACACACCAACCCAGCCCACCAGGGGCTTTCCATACAGAAGCAGCGACCCCTGTTTAAAAAACCCTGTTATAGTGGATGCTTATAGAGAGGACTTCAAAATAACTTGGCCATTTTATTTAGATGCCTAAATGGGAGCAGAGACCTTTGGAAAATGTGGCCTCAACTATACGTGCTAAGCACTTGAAAATCTGCCCCCCATGAATGTTATCCTCTAAAAAGTTAATATGTAACCAGTGTGCAGTAAAGTAAGATCATGTAAGGTGAAAGGAAGGGAGAAATCACTGTTATAAAAGCTGTTGCATTCATGGCTTGAAGCAGCAATGGAACAAAAATAAGAAGACCCATCATGCCATGGAGGCCAGTAGAAGAAGAGGTGAAAGAAGAAGAGATGATGGTGCTATTTTGCAGCAAAGCATTCAAGGTATCCTCCAGATTCCACTGGGATCTCACCACAAGTCTGGAGAAGTCCATGCTTCAGCAGAAGCAAGGTATGCCAGAGGAAGGGGAACATCCCTGGAAGTGGTAACATGGCTAAATGCTGCATTATCTTTAACACAGAGCCTTCCCCACCTGGGTTTCTCAAGGGGAGTGCCTGGTAGAGTGGTTCCAATGAGGTCACATTTATGCCATTGGGGGCATATAATTCTCTTAAGAATTATTCTAGCAAATAGCTGCCACTGACAGCCAGTTGTTACTGATAGACAAATTTATTTATCCCCTTCTTTGTATATCTGATCAAAGCAGCTTGCCTCTTTCCCCTCTAATTTTGCAGAGCAGACTTCTCTGAATATGTCTTTACCACAAACAAGAATTGCTTCTGGCACCTCTATAATTGTCTTTCTCTGTTGCCAAAGGATAAGAAACTCTTGGAATAATCTCATTGAATTAAGTGGCAGGGGAAGTGTATATGCCATGATTCAATGAATGACAATTTGTGCCTCTGGCAGACAGAAGCTGGAACTGGATGACAGGGGATGGATCACTCAATAATTGCCCTGTTCTGTTCGCCTCCTCTGAACCATCTAGCACGGGCCACTGTCAGAAGACAGGATACTGGAGTATCTGGGTCATTGGCCATCCTGGGTAAAACCATTCTTACGTGATGTTCAGCCTAATTTCAAAGATGCTTGTTCCACTTTAAGAATAAACAGAACAATTCCCCATTGTAAGAACGGTTCTATGAGGTTCTGTTCACTGACTGGGCTTTTGAATGGCATTTTGTTCTGATTTTAAGAATTGTTGTCCCTGGTTATAATAACTGCTTAAAAATGGAAAAATATCCATCTCTCCAGCTGCCAAAAGGATCATACTGGTACAGGAAATTAAAAACAAAAACAAAAGTAGCATTGTTTTGCAGGTTTTATTGCATCCCTCAAAAGGCATCACGAGAAGCTTTATAGCTATAGACCAGCACAATATTACATAACATAAAGTGATTAATGTAATTTCTGCCCTAATATGATCTGCACTCCAGAAGTCTTTTTTTTATTTTTCTTCTTGAGTACAATGAATACATGGTACTGGTTAGGTGGGCATCAGCTATTGCAATCCCATGGTCTTTGGGGACCATTGTATTAAACTTATGAATGATTGCATTCTACTCCATGGGGTGGGATACCACAGCTCTTAGAGGAACTCAAAACAGTAGGGGATGATTACTCCAGAGATTGTAAACAACTCCAGAGAAATCCCACCCCCTGGGGTGGCTTGTATATACTGATTCAGGCTGAGTTTTCCGGAGACTGGGAAACAAAGATAGTGCTTTTGGTTTAAAAGGATGAGCTTGAACTAATTTTTGGGTCTTCCTTTTGATTCAGCAAAATGGACAGGATTGTTCCCCAACCATTGCTGAAAGATTGGAAGGGAGACTGGCTTATTGGACTCCGCTTATGGAAGATGGGTGATTTCTGGTATGTTTATTAGTAAGCATGTAGGAATGCTTATTATTTTGTATGTATTTTCTTCATAATACTTTTGCCCTAAGAGTAAATGTGCTTGCTTTGGAAGAAATATGTGGTCACTCACTGCTAAAAACAGCCATTGTCCTCTGCAAGAAAGCAAAGCTCAGGCCTGGCTGTTGGGCAGACTGGCTTGTTAGGAATATCAGAATGTGTAACAGGGGCTGTGCAGCCTTTTAACCCAGGTCAGAAAAGAATGGGACAAGAGTCTCTGCCCAGAGCCCAGTGATGAGTGGAGGCCTGAGACTTGCCCAGGCACTCCTGGAGTGGGCCGTGGAAGAGGAATACAGGTGCAGTTACTCTGAAACGGAGACAATGTATTTAACAGATACGTTGTCCACAGTTAGAAGCAGTTTTAAAGACAGTGATGTGTTTGATATAATGTGTATGACTGTGGTGTATCTGGGCATCTTTGAGACAATTTATTAGTTGGGAAACTTGTATAAAGGATTGATACAATCCTGTTATACAAGTGTCATAAACAGATAAGAAAAGTTAATAGCACAGAAGTACTTTATATCTCTTTGACGTAAAGGGTTAACAAGTTCAGTAAGCCTGGCTGTCACCTGACCAGAGGACCAATCAGAGGACAGGATACTTTCAAATCTTGAGGGAGGGAAGTTTTTGGGCTGTGCTGTTAGTTTTGATTGTTGTTCACTCTGGGGGCTCAGAGGGATCAGAGGTGCAACCAGGTTTCTCTCCAATCTCTCCAATACAGGCTCTTATAAGTTCAGAATAGCGAGTACTAGGTAGATAAAGCGAGTTAGGCTTATGGTTGTTTTCTTTATTTGCAAATGTGTATTTGGCTTGGAGGAGTTCAAATGTGTATTTGGCTGAAAGGAGTTCAAATTGGTATTTTGCTGAAAAGATTCTAATTTGTACTTGTATACTTAGGCTGGGAGGGTATTCCCAGTGTCTGTAGCTGAAAGACCCTATACCTATTCCATTTTAAATTTACAAAGATAATTTTTACTGTTTTTTCTTTCTTTAATTAAAAGCTTTTCTTGTTTAAGAACCTAATTGTTTTTTTATTCTGGTGAGACCCCAGGGGACTGGGTCTGGATTCACCAGGGAATTGGTGGGGAGAAAGGAGGGAAGAGGGAGAGAGAGGCTGATTTCTCTCTGTGCCAGGATTACTTTCTCTCAGGAAGAGTGTGGGAGGGGAAAAGAGAAGGAGGGAGGAAGGTGAATTGTCCTCTCTGTTTTGTGATTCAAGGAGTTTGAATCACACAGTGATCTTCCAGGGTAACCCAGGGAGGGGAAACCTGGGAGAGGCAATGGTGAGGGAAAGGGTTTACTTTCCTTGTGTTAAGATCCAGAGGGTCTGGGTCTTGGGGGTCCCCGGGCAAGGTTTTGGGGGGACCAGAGTGTACCAGGCACTGGAATTCCTGGTTGGTGGCAGCGCTACAGGTTCTAAGCTGGTAATTGAGCTTAGAGAAATTCATGCTGGTACCCAATCTTTTGGACGCTAAGGTTCAGAGTGGGGAATTGTACCATGACAACAAGTCTGAGGCCTAGGGTTGCCAGCAATCCCTTGTTACAAGGGACATTTGTCAGTTTGCAAGAATTTTTGAGACTGACCAATCTGGAGGAAGAAAAAACACTTTCTTTCCAGCTCTATTCTTAACTTCCAAATAACTGCAGTCAATTAGCTGAGCTGCTGTAATATAGTGTCACCAGTACAAGCATTGGGAAGAACAATTCATTTTCTGCCTTTTTTTACACTTCATATCCTTTCTCAGATGTATCCTCTGAGCACCCTGTTGCCTTCAGAGGAAACCATTATTGCACTGCTGAATGCTGGCTTTGTATTATAGGAGGATTGGCATACTTCATGATCTCCCTGTGAAACAACACCTTATGCGGAGTATAAATTGTATATGAATAGTGCCCTGAATGTAAAATATTTAACAGAAACATTTTATCAGATACGTTTGTTGCTTGTTACATGCAATAGATTATTAATAATATAAAAATATCTAGCTCTTATCAGTAGATTTCAGAGGACTTTCCAAAGAAGGTAAGCATGGTTCTCCATTTTACAGATGGGGGAACAGGCACTGTTAATTAAGAAAACTCTGGTTCCTCCATTGACACATTAAAGTATTTTGTACTTAATATGTTAGCTAAAAAGACATTCTGTTTATATAATTACTTCTCTTGCTGCAGCGTGTCAGTCTGATACCCAACAAGTTGTGTAGATAAAACTGGGGTAAAAAGACAATAGTTTATCTACCTGTTAGCTCTGATTTAGCAAGGTACTGCGCTCCCCTAATTTTAAGCACGAGACCTCCCTTTGAAGTAGAGTACTCGTGTCATGTCTTGAAGATGTGGAAGCAGAATTAAAAGCCAGGTAAATGTTTAGTCAATTTAAGGATAGAGTGAAATGTAGCTCTAACCCTAAACCTAACAACAGCAAGAGTTGTAAAAGATGCTGTTTTCTCTCCTCGCTTCTCGCCGGGCTTTTAGTTGATAAGGTGGAAAGTTGATTTAAGCAGAAACCTTGAGACAAGGTAGTGTCTGAAGGAAGTTTGTATAAACAAACAATAACCATTAGCCGTTGATGTATGTAACAGGAAGGTATAAATACTTGTCTTACACTGCTTGTAGGGGGAAGATCTGCCTAAGGTCAGGGGGCCCCCTGTCCGACTGCAGTCTTCCCTTGCAATTGCTCATAATACACTGTCTCTGACTTGTTGCTAACAAACGCAGAATGAGGACTTGTTTTCCTCCACAAAAGTAATCACATGCATAAGTGTTCCCCAGAGTGTTTGTCTTATCTAGTTTAGCTGACAATCACCATAGCACCTGAGTGCCTGCTGTAAAATCGATAGCAATAGCAAAGTCCTTAGTCGAATTCATGGAGACCTTCGACTGTACAGCTTTAACTACTTCCCATTCCTCTTTCTCCTCTCCCACCCTTGGCTTTTCCCTTCAGCTAGTTCTATCCCCATCCCGCACTCTCCTCGTTCTGGAATTCCTGTTCCAATTCCAAGCAACTTCCCTTGACGCATGGAGAGGTATCATTTCTGTTAAGTACTACCAAATCAGGGTCAGGGCTTCACTGAGCTGGGTCTTGTGCCAATTTAAAACCAGCCACTTTGGGTGGTCACTGGGGATTGAAAAATCAGTGAGAAATAGGGGTCTAATGTCCGTTTGTGCCTTTAAAAATGTCCCCCATCACATTTGTCTCTTTTAAATGCAGAGAGTACATGGGTCTTGCAGATGAGCTCAACAGCGTATTCATCTAACTAACGTATCCACAGTGTTAAATGAGCTCTAATGGTGAATAAGGGCTTTCCAGCCATAGTTGTTATTGAACATCCAAATGTACAGCAAGCATTCTACTACAGCTCTAACCAAAGTCTGGAGTGAAAGATATTAATGAGTCTGTGTTCACATCACAACTCAGACCTAAGGTGTAATCCTTCACTACAGAAACATTCGTATTGTTCTTATATGAAGAAACTCAAGTCTACAGAAGACTTGCTTAATTTACCTTTTTATATTGGTGAAAAGTGCTGACAGCTAAGGGTGATGGGAGGAAAGCAGCTCGAAGAAAAGAAATCCCAGCTGGTTCTTCGCATAGATTTTCTCTTTTTTCTTTGAGACAATTAAGATGATCATTTTGCCTTGTTTATCTGCAGGGGCCAATTGATTAAATCTGGAGTGAGCAAAGAAAGATAATTTAAATGCACAGGTTACATCTGATACAAAGACTGAAATGAAAGTCATAAATCACCCACATCTTTCATATGTGCAGCACTGATTTTCCTCATTAGTCTCTTTAAGTATTAACAATAATTATACTCCAAAAAACAAAACAGAAAACACAAAACCAAAAATTTGTAGGGCTTCATTCACTGTATGATTTAATGAGATAATTTGATGGAGACTATGTACTGACATAGAAAAAGAGTGGAGTACCAGCCATTCCAAGTCATCTAGCACTGGTGGAGTGGAAATGACATTGCACAGTCACCATTTGCATTCACATTAGAAGTTGCTGAGTGTTACTCTTTTCAATGATTCAGATCACACAGTAGTGAGATAACAGCTACATGAAAAAGGATTTAACCTCCATGGATGTGCTGCTGCTCTAAATAACTTATTGCAATTACAAAGATGTTTGTTTTTCTAACTAATAATCGTTCTTCATTTTTTCTCATTTTTGTTTGTTACACTAAGAAGTCCGGATCCTCAGTCTCTTCAATCATAAAATTTTCAGTCGCAACATGTCCTATACCAGCGTCAACTTGCAGCAGGGCAGGCGCAACCCATTAGATGACCTAGGCAGTCACCTAGGACACTAACATTTGGGGGGCGGTGACAGCGGCGACTGGATGTTTGGCCGCTGTGGTAGTCGTCGGTATTTCGGGGGTGGGACCTTCTGCCACCTCCATTGGGAGTGGGATCTTCCGCTGCCTAGGGCACCAAAAAGGCTGCCGGTGCTCCTAACTGGCAGTCCCTTTCAGTACATACAAAGTGTGAAGAAGCAACATTATGTGAAAGGTAAATTAATTTCATATTTAATTGCTACTTTTATTACCTATTTGACTCGAAGATAAAACACCACTTTACCATAAGTACCATAAGCTGAATTAATTCTTTGGCCTTCCAGTGTTAACATTAACCAGGATGAACTCTTGGTGCTTTACTGTGGGAGTACAATGGAATACATGTCTTAGAGTCAGGCTGTCTATGCTGCTGTAGGCCAGGGCCTGTTTCTATTCCTAGTTGTCTTCAGGAATTTACATTGCTCAGCTAAAAATTTTAATCAGTCATGGGAGAGATTTAAAAAAATATACTGTAGAAAAAATAATCAGTTGAGTTTATGTGCCCTTATTTTCTACCAGTTCAAAAACAAAGAATTGATTGACTGGTAAGAGGCTGGTAGGGAGTGTAACAAAGAAGCATTGGCTCTGCATCATTCTGGAGATACATCACAGTTTGGTAGGATTTACAGTGACACATAGGACTGCAGTGCTCTTCTGTTGATTCACGTATGAACAGAATTATCTTTTGCTAACTCATTGTGGCAGTTTTGGTTTGTTAATTCCACCATGATATCTGATAGGTGGGTGTCGCTCTCCAGGCAAGAAGGTACTGGGGCAGAGACAAAGAAGTTCTGCAGGGAAACCTTCATGCTTACAAAGAAACTTTACAAAGAAGTTCTTGGTCTCTTATTACTGAGATACTGTCATAAACAGATAGCTAAGGGTTAATGTCTCTTTCATCTGAAGCACCTGACCAGAGGACCAATCAGGAAACCGGATTTTTTTCAACTCTGGGTGGAGGGAAGTTTGTGTCTGAGTCTTTTGTCTGTCTGCCTGCTTTCTCTGAGCTTTGGAGAAGTATTTCTGCTTTCTAATCTTCTGTTTCCAAGTTGTGAGTACCAAAGAGTTTGTTTCTTTTGTATTTACATGAATATAGTGCTGGAGTGCTTTGATTTGTATTCTTTTTGAATAAGGCTGTTTATTCATATTTCTTTTAAGCAATCGACCCTGTATTTGTCACCTTAATACAGAGAGACCATTTGTATGTATTTTTCTCTCTTTTTTATATAAAGCTTTCTTTTTAAAACCTGTTAAAGTTTTCTTTACTGGGAAATTTCAGGGAAATTGAGTCTGTACTCACCAGGGAATTGGTGGGAGGAAGAAATCAGGGGGAGATCTGTGTGTGTTGGATTTGCTAGCCTGATTTTACATTCCCTCTGGGTGAAGAGGAAAGTGCTTTTGTTTCCAGGACTGGGAACGGAGAGGGGGAGTCACTCTGTTTGGATTCCCAGAGCTTGTATCTGTGTATCTCTCCAGCAGCACCTGGAGGGGGGAAGGGAAAAAGGATTATTTCCCTTTGTTGTGAGACTCAAGGGATTTGGGTCTTGGGGTCCCCAGGGAAGGTTTTCCAGGGGGACCAGAGTGCCCCAAAACACTCTAATTTTTTGGGTGGTGGCAGCAAGTACCAGGTCCAAGCTGGTAACTAAGCTTGGAGGTTTTCATGCTAACCCCCATATTTTGGACGCTAAGGTCCAAATTTGGGACTAAGGTTTGACAGATACCACTAAAAAACAAATCCCAGAATGAGAGTAAGACTGACCTCATAGAGTGAGTGTAGACTTTATCTGGCTAAGGATGGAAATGTCATCTCCTCACGTGATCAAATGTCAATCCACTGGCATCCATGAACTGACATCAGGGATGAAGTTGGCCTGAGAGATTTCCTGGTAAATAGAACTTAAAAAATGGACTAGAATAATATAATAGTCTAAAATAGAACATCTTATGCTAGTTCTGAGCTAAATCTGGTGGTGCTTATTCCTTCTTTTGAAGACAACTGTGGGAATTACTCCTGTAGAATTTGGCTTATGGTGTCAGTGATTATTGTAGAATCCTCTCTAAGTACATATAAATATGCACATATATATCTCTCACATACACACAGGCTCATTAAACTCGGAAGCTTTGTGATAGGAGCAAGTTCTAGAGGTCTTGGTCCTCCTCTAAGAAGGCCATTCAATGTTTAAACCCAGGAGTCCAGAGGTTGTGGTACATGTGTCATGGGGAGAGATGTAAGATGTAAGTACTGAAAGGTGAATTTTGGTTGTTAGGAAGAAGGCATTAGGTCAGGGCCTTTAGGATCCCTATCTCTGAAGTGGGTCCAGTTCAATATGCAGGGCCAAATTAGACAGGGGGAACATCTGAGTTCCAATGCATAGCTGAAAAGAGGAAAAGTGCAAATGTATTAGTCACTGGGGAACTTATGTGGGATGGGAGAGTCTATAGAGAAGACATGGTTTCCAGTTTCACTAAAGTAGTTCCAAACAGCTGGTCTGGAAAATTGACAACGGTTTGAGAGAGAATTTTTTAAATCTGCGAACAGGGGAAAAGCTGATAAATATGAACTAATATTTTGTTCAGACAAAGATATCTGTTAGGCATGTCAATAATAAAAAGGCAACTGTATGTTCTAGTATGGGATGGGCAGAAAATACAGCTGCTGTGGGGGTGGGGGTCAGAGGGGAGGAAGCCAAGACTGAGATCAGAGAAGTACGTTGCAGAAATATAACAGGATATCATGAATAAAAACACACAAGTCATGGTGAAGTTTACTGTACACGTTTAAAAGGTGCAATTGTAACTCAAATGAAGCAGTACAATCTACTGCAGTGATACTCGGACTGAGACTCGGGAGCCGCAAGTAGCACTTTAACGAGTCTCCTGCAGTTCTTTGCAGCATAATATTAAAACACTGTGTGATTTAATTAACAACCATCAGGATGCTTTTACTATGTTATTAACCAGTTGTAATTGATAAAATACTTGTTCAGAATAATCAGGAAAAATATTTTATTATATTAAATTAAACAACGGAACAATGAATTCACAGTATTGTGGCTTTTGGGGGGTAGTGTTGATCGCTAATTTGGCTCCTGAACCACTGAGGTCTGAGTATCACTGGTCTAATGGATACTGGGAATCAAAAGATCCATGAGTCACAAGACTTAGGCTCTGTTCTTGGCTCTTCCGCTGAATTGCTATGTGATACTGGGCAAATGACTTCACTCCCTCCGCTGCTTTTCTTACTCCTTCCACCCTTTGTGTGCCTTGTCTCTTCAAACTACTTCAGAGTAAGGATAGTCTTACTATGGCTATGTAGAACACCTATCACAAAGGAGGCCTTTGGAATTCTTTGGAAAAAC
Organism: Gopherus evgoodei; assembly: GCF_007399415.2. Taxonomy (NCBI): domain Eukaryota; kingdom Metazoa; phylum Chordata; order Testudines; family Testudinidae; genus Gopherus; species Gopherus evgoodei. Next base: position 12,986,496 of record NC_044327.1, on the reverse strand, counting down.
GTGTTGGCCAGAAAAATGCTCCTCGTCAAATTTTCACACTCATTTGACTCCAAAGGTTACAACTGAAGTGACACTTCTCCTTTGTTAGATAAAGTAGACAATCAGGCAGCTGAGAAAACACATTCCTGATGCACTATATAAACCAGAATATCAGCTTTCACTATATGTTATTAAAATATACTTTGAAATATTGGGGTAAAATCTTCAGCAGCACTTAAGTGACAAACCCAAGGCCAATTGACTTTCAGAGGCACTTAGGTGCTTCAGGGCAGTGAAAGTCAATAGAAATTGAACTCCTAAATCACTTAGGTGCTCTTAAAAGTTTCACCCAGGCACCACAAATTTAATATCCAATACTTTCCAAAAAAATTATAATGGGACACTTGAAAATCTATTCCAATAGCACAAAGTAAGACACAGTATAAGGCAATTGTTCTGGATAAAACAATAAAGGCAACAGAGCATTGATCCAAGTCTGGCTTGATTTACACTACCTGGAAATTTATATCTTTGAGTTGTAGTGGGTATTACACATACATGTTCCAGCTCAAATCTTTTATATAAAACTTTTGTATCATGAAGACAAGCAAGACTGATTGCATTTTAAGAGCTTTTGGCAATGTCAGTATCAAAAGTTATCTGTAAAATGTACTCTGAAGTGCTGAACCACACAGGAGAGTATGTCACAGGAAAGGTCAATTGCAGGAAAAGTGGAATCATGCACAGATTTGCCATTTCCCTTGAAAATATATGGCCTTTTGCAGTTTGTGTCCTTCCTTCTTTTTTTTTTTTTTTTGTAAATGGCATCATGAAAAGTGAGAAAACTCCATATCATTGCTACTCCCTTGGAGGGGTGCTCATGGCTTTCTTCATTTTGTAAATATTGTGATGCATGCCAGTATATTGTTCATAAACTAATGGAATTCAACATGTATGTCTGTTCAGAAAGAAGGCTAAGCTTTGATTTTATAAGTGCTTGTATACAAATAATAGAAGTCAAAATACTAGGATGAATGGACTTGAGTGCCTGGTATTAAATGGAGGATATTGATATAATAGAGATCACAGAAACTTGGTGGAATGATGATAATGAATGGGACATGGTAATACCAGGGTATATAATATATAAGAATGACAGAGAAGGTCATGGTGGAGGAGTAACACTATATGCTAAAGAAAGCAGTAGATATAGCGTACTTGGACTTTCAGAAAGCCTTTGGCAAGGTCCCTCACCAAAGGCTCTTAAGCAAGTAAGCCATCCTGGGATAAGAGGGTAGGTTCTATCATGGATCAGTAACTGGTTAAAACAGGAAACAAAGGGCAGGAATAAAGGTTCAGTTTTCAGAATGGAGAGGGGTAAATAGCGGGGTCCTCCAGGGATCTGTACTGGGACCAGCGCTGTTCTACATATTCATAAATGATCTGGAAAAAAGTGTGGCAAAGTTTGCACATGATACAGAATTACTCAAGATAGTTAAGTACAAAGCAGATGGTGAAGAGCTACAAAGGGTTCTCACAAAAGTGGGTGATTTGGCAACAGAACGGCAGGTGAAATTCATTGTTGATAAATGAAAAGATATGCACAGTGGAAAATATAATCCCAACTACACATACAAAATGATAGAGTCTCAACTAGCTGCTACACTCAAGAAAAAGATATTGGAGTCATTGGGGATCGTTGTCTGAAAACATCTGCACAATGTGCAGCACCAGCCAAAACAGCTAACAGAACCATTAGGAATAGGGTGACCAGACAGCAAGTGTGAAAAATCAGGACAGGAGTGGGGGGGTAATAGGAGCCTATATAAGAAAAAACCCCAAATATCAGGACTGTCCCTATAAAATCAGGACATCTGGTCACCCTAATTAGGAAAAGGATAGGTACTAAGACAGAAGATAGAATAATGCTACTCTATAAATTCATGGTATACCACACAGGGACTACTGTGTGCAATTCTGGTCACCCCACCACAAAAAAAGACGCATTAATATTGGAAAAGGTATAGAGAGGGAGAACAAAAATGTTTAGGAGTATGGAACAGCTTCCAATGAGAACAGACTAAAGAGACTAGGATTGGTCAGCTTGGAAAAGAGATGACTAAGGGGTGATATAATAGACGGTTATAAAATCATGAATGGTTTGGATAAAAATATGTTATTTACTCCTTCACATAACACAAGAACTAGGGGTCACCCAATGAATTTAATAGGATGTAGATCTAAAACAAGCCTAAGGAAGTACTTCACACAATGCACAGTCAACCTGTGGAACTCATTGCCAGGGCATGTTGTGAAGGCCAAAACTATAACTGCATTCAAAAAAGAATTCGATAAGTTCACAGAGGATAGGTTCATCAGTGGCTATTAGCCAAGATGGTTGGCGATGCAACCCCATGCTCTGGGTGTCCTAAGCCGGTTACTGCCAGAAGCTGGGAATGAATGACAAAGAAGAGATCACTCAATAAGTGCATTGTTCTGCTCATTCCCTCTGAAGCACCTGGCATCAGCCACTGTTGGAAGAGAGGATACTAGGCTAGATGGACCATTGTTCTGACCCTGTCCCAGTTTGGCCATTCTTATGATTCTTGTAGCCACAATAATGATCAGGACCTCAGTTTCACATGTCAGTTAAAATATAACACAACAGACAAATGTATCATCTGTTGTAATGCTTGAAAATGAAAGCGTGCTAGTACCCCACCTTAGAAAATAAATGCAATTCCCCTTCCCCGAAAAAAAATCACAAAACTTTTCATTATCTCTTCAAATATAGCATATCGAAAGTAAAGTCAAAGTTGCTGTGCTCCAAGCACTATCAGTGTAATCCAAATGATAGTGTCTTTCCATTGTAAATGTTTTCTACTATTTAACTACTGTGGATTACAGAACGAACCATCATATACTTCTGGAATGTCTTCAGATTTGTTACCCTTTTCTGTGTATGAGATGAATAACTGACCCTCTTTGTGACAACAGTTTTGAATGACTCAGCTACAATACCACGTCACTGAAATCTTTATGCATTTTCATCTTTGGCAAAAGTCTGAAATTCTGTCTCCACTAAACAATTTTCTATCATCAATTTTGTTTCTTCTTCCATTCACTGTTTTATTTTCCCTTGCTGAGAATCTCATCGCTGGCTCATCTGGTACTAATTTAACAACTTCAGCAAATGAAATTTGTTTTATAGTGTCAATCACTTCTATTTCTCAGGCTCGCATATTTGCTAAGCAGTCCTATGCAGGATTAAGGTGCCTTTGGAGAATGTTTAATGTTACCTATCACAATAAACCATGCTATACTTTGAACAGTACAGATCAAGGGCCAGATTTTCAAAAGGAGGTGCATACATTTCCTGCATGTAACTCATAGCTCATGTCAAATCAAATTCAGGGTTTCCTGTACTAATCTTCAGGATGAGATTGCCTGGAGCTCTAGGATGATGACTGTAGTCAACAACTCCACTCCTCAGGTGCAATGCCAGTGTCCAGGGCATGGATGAAATTTGTCAGGGCAGGACATAGAACTCTGGGTCTGCAGCTCCTACAGCAGGGGTGGGCAAACCTTTTGGCCCAAGGGCCACATTTGGTTATGGAAATTGTATGGCGGGCCTTGAATGCTCACAAAATTGGGGTTGGGGTGCAGGAGGGAGTGAGGGATCTGGCAGGGGGTGCAGGCTCTGGGGTCAGAAATGAGGAGTTCAGGGTGCAGGAGGGGGCTCCGGACTGGGGAAGGGGGCTGGGTTGTGGGGGATGAGGTCTCTGGCTGGAGGTGCGGGCTCTGAGGTGGGAGTGGGGATGAGGGATTTGGGGTGTAGGAAGATGCTCCAAGCTGGGACCAAGGGGTTCCGAGGGCGGGAGGGGAATGAAGGCTGAGGCAGGAGGTTGGGGGCTGTGGCTGGGGATGCAGGCTTGGGGGTGGAGCTGGGGATGACAGGTTTGCGGTGTGGGAGGGTGTTCTGGGATGGGATCAAGGGGTTCAGAAGGCAGGAGGGGTATCAGGGCTGGGGCAGGAGCACAGGAGGGACTCAGGCTCCCAGCGGCGCTTACCTTAAACAGCTCTCGGAAGTCGCAGCATGTTCCTCCCCCAGCTCCTATGTTTAGGGGCAGCCAGGGGGTCCGTGCACTGCCCCATCCCAAGCCTTCGCCCCGCAGCTCCCTGCAGACAGGGCAGCATGCAGAGCTGCCTGCCTATGCCTCTGCGTAGGAGCCAGAGGAGGGACATGACACTGTTTCCAGGAGCTGCGCCAAGCCACGGCATGCACGCACAGAGTGGTCCCCAAAACTGCTCCCCAGCTGGTGCACAGGAGCAGGGCGAGCCCCAGATCCCGCTCCCCAGAAGGAGCTTGAGGGCCAGATTAAATCGGCTGGCAGACTGGATTTGGCCTGCAGGCCATAGTTTGCCCATCCCTGTCCTACAGGAACAAAGAACCTTGGACATCACTCTCCATTCCAAGTGCAAGGCACATTATTTTGACCTTGCCTTCAATGACACATTTAGCACAGCAGACTGGAATGTAATTAAAAAATAAAAGACAAAAAGCCTCACATAATTTTCCACTTTGTGGGAAATTGGGAGTGGGGAGGGAGACACACACACACCCCATCCGTGACAGATATTAGTCATGTCACAATATTCTTCTGGAAGGTACTTATCTATGTGGTGATGAGGACAACAAGAGACCTTGATGTCTGTGAACAGAGTTAGTTATTTGAAGATACATGGAAAATATCAGCCTGGAACATGAATGACCGAAAATGACTTTATCATGAAACAACTATGTATTCTTAATTCTAGCTGTCACTATCTCATCTGGTATAATGATCTCACATTATGCAATGCATAGTATGAAAGAAAAAACAGCTTTGTGACATATTCCTTCATATTTTCCACATCAGAGTCTCCCATTCATTCTTTTCTCAGTTCATTTACTATACTAGCTTGGTATGCTTTCATTGCTTTGTGTTTTCCTTCTGTTTGCTTGGGTTATTTCTGGAGATGATACAGTAGGAGTGGCTCCTACTAAGAGAAGAAGACAGAAACCTCTGTGGGGTGAGAAAGTGAGGATGTTAAGAACTCCCATGGCAGGGATTCCCTCGATGTCTGTTTGTTTAGCACCTAATGCAATGATGTCTCCAACCTGACTGAGACCTTAGGTTCTAGTGTTATATATAATTACTGGTAATACTGTATTAGAGCCTCAATAATTAAAGACTATATATGCAGATTTATGGCAGCAATATTTTATCACAATGTATTGGAGAAGCAGAGGAAAGCTCGTCCTAATATTTTTGGGAGGTGATTTATTTTTAGAAGTTGTGTTTTAAAATAGAATAAGAAGGCACTTTAAAAAAAATACTCATGTATGAAACTTGCCTGACAGCAAGTCATTGGGAGAAAAGGCAAACCCATCTGCTGTAATTACCTACCAGGAGTTTATTTATCACTAGATGCTAGTTTACACCAGCTTGGGATATTTTTAGTAATGGACATCAGCAGATGCCTGACCACAAGCCTGCCATAGTAACTAAGTGATGCATATGCTAATAAACTTGAGATAAAAGGATTAATAACCTATGGAAGAAGAGCACCCAAACATTGGTAGGGTGAGGAACTACAAATAAGAAAAAGAGGCTGAAACCCCTCCTGAATATGTATTAGATATAGTGACACCAGATTAAAAAAAATTATCCCAGAACATGTGTTTGGAGAGCAGAAGATATAGCCCTTTGGAGATGGCAGGATGATGATCACTAGGGATGGTGATGATTTTGAGGGGGAAGATGAGGAAGATAATTAACACTTCAGGTTGTTTTGCAAGGGATGGTGTGAGTATATGGATGGTTGACTCATTTTATATTATTTCCACCTGCCTTGCTAGGTTGGAGTGCTTCCGAATTTGCTAACTGTATTAATAAAATTATTATAATGTGAGTGTTGCAACCATGCACATCCGGGGTCCCAAATAAACAGTAATTCTGATAATACTGGGCCTGATCTTGAGACAAGAACCTACCAAATTTCAGAGTGCTAATTGGTGAAACTAAATTAGTAATATAATCAATATACAAATCAATAGATCATGCAACCATATTAAGTTGTACCCAATAGTTTCTATGTCCAGGTCAAGCCCGTCGCATGACAACAGGGTGAAGGGAACCCAGTAATAAAGGATTTGCCATACCAGATTAGATCTATGTTCAAACAAGTGCAGTGTCATGTGTCTAGCACAGGCAGTACATGGTTCTTCGGGAGCAGATAAACGTCCACTCCACATTATGCTAACTGTACTGTCCTGCAAAGGGAACTAGGGAATTCTACCTTCACGCCACAGGCAGGTAATTTATGCCCTTATAGCTGAAATTTTATTACATTTGGCTTACAGATATACCAACAGAATTCATGGTCATAAAATTATCTAATCCTTTGAAAAACCAGCCACAGCATTTCTCTGTTACAATCTGAGACTGGGAATTCCAGAGCCCAGACTACAGTTCCAAAAACACCACATCAGCACTTGGAGTGTTCCCTGGCATTTTATGGAATCTGGAATCTACATTGTAACATGAATCACAGCAGTTAGAGATTGGGAAAACCTATTATATCATCCAATCCATATATCAGTAGCAATAGAACACAGCTCAGCATATAGTGAATGTGTCAGATATTAAATGGATACTATACTCAAGCTCGGCTATGAAAAAGTCTTATCTTTGTCCAGACTTTATTAGATTAAAGCTACTACTGGTGTTGCATTGTTCTTATGATTCCTCTGACACACTCTGTAGATGTATTTCTTATCTTCCTAGCTTCCTTCAGGAAATGGGCAAATTAACCTGTTATACTTAAAAAAAGGTTTAGAAAGATACAAAGTTGATTTCAGTATATGATCAGCATTCCCCTTTTTGGATAAACAGTAAGTGCTGAGAAAGGTGAATTGAATGATGGTGAGAGGTTCAGCTCATGCCTTCCAACATAACCAAAGGCTTTAAAGATATATGAAATGAACAGTTAGTTAATGTCTGGAGCTCATATTTATATTAATGTTTAAGGTTAATACTGTATCCATAAGCCGTTAAACTTAATGGAGCATATGTGACACATTATCATCTATCAGAGATTGCAGGGAAGATATGTTATCTGTCACACGCACCTTGGGGCACTGATGTAACTTTCATAGTCTTAATATCATTGAGAGCATTTTTAACACCATTGGTTTTCAGAGATTTCAGCAGTTTGGTGGAAAATACCATCTGACCCATTGGAGGAAGAATTCATAATGAAATGGGATGGCTTGGAACTGCTTCAGTAAATTAATTCTAGATAGCAAAATGGTTGTTTTGAAAGTCCAGTATAAAACAAAGAATACACCTAATATTAACCATAAAGCAAAATGTAACCTGTCCTCCATTAAACACATCTTCTGAAGGAATCAGAACCACAAAAGTGTCACAACATTAAATCTAATAAAGGCAGACCTAATGTTTAAGCAGATCACTTGTTAAAACTTAAATGGAAAGATAATCTGCAGTTGATGGGACTGACACCGCAGAAAAGATGTTTTCCATCAATCAAGAGCTTTAAGAAATGAACTGCTCCTAGTTTAAGAAAAGGAAGTTAATGAGAATAATTGCATCAATATTAACTCTTTATGCTTGCCACAGAGTCAGATGAGGCTTGATTTGCAATCAAACTATGTTGCCAAGTACAAGCACATGCATGTGGCCTTGTCTATTTTTATGTTCAACTCCTCTAGTTTTATACTCAGCTCCAAAGAGACATTTGTCATTATGTAAAAACAGTTACCAATCTTTCACAAGTGTTGTTCTTTAAGATGTGTTGCACATGTCCATTCCACCCTAGGGGCACACGCAACCCATGTGCAGTCACCAGAAATGTTTCCCTCAGAGGTACCTGTCAGGTTGGCTTGAGCATCCTCTTAGAGTGACCAGATAGCAAGTGTAAAATATCGGGACAGGGGTGGGGGATAATAGGAGCCTATATAAGAAAAAGCCCCCAAAATAGGGACTGTCCCTATAAAATCAGGACATCTGGTCACCCTACACCCTCTGCTGCCATGCACCAGTATAAAGTGCCACCTGTGCTTCCTAATTTCCTTCTTTCTGGAAAATTCTGATGTGGAGAGGTAGGAGCGGGTCATGGAATGGACATGTGCAACACATCCTGAAAAGCAACAATTATGAAAGGTTAGTAACAGTGTTTTTTCCATGAGTGATTGCACATGAGTATTCCATTCTAAGCGACTCCCAAGTAGCTGAATAGGTGGAGGGATTGGAGTTTATGGACACAAACTGTAGTACAGCCTGACCAAATTTGGCATCATCTCTTGAATGCTGAGAGATCACTGCTTTACAAATGTCCTGAATAGGGATCTGCACTAGGAATGCTGCTGAGGATACTAGCAATATTGTGGAATGAACAGTCAGGTTAGTTGGTGGCAAAACACCTACCTGATTCTAAGAAGTGTGAATATGTGATATTATTCTGGATGAAAATCATCTGAAGAGACAGGGACACCTTTCATCCTGTCCGCTACAACCACAAACAGCAGGGTTGATTGCCGAAATGGTTTTTAGTTCTTTCTATGCAGAAAGCTAGAGCCTGTTTAACATCCTTATTTAGATAAGAGACCATAGGTAAATTGCCTGATTGCTATGAAATTGCAAAACCACTTTTGGGAGAAAACTGGGGTGACGATGTAAATATACCTTACCTTTCAAGACGACTATATATAGTGGTTACAATATGAGAGCATGGAGTTCAGAGACTCTTCTGGCTGAAGTGACGGCAACTACGAAAACCACCTTCCAGGAGAGATATAATAAGGAGCTTATTGCTAAAGGCTCATACAGTGGTCCCATAAGTTTTGGCAAGACCAGGTTAATGTTCCAAGGAAGAATGGGCTCCCCTACTTGAAGGTATAACCTTTTTAAGCCTTTGAGGAATATGACTGACATGTTGTTTGAAAAAAACAGACTGGTTATCCACCCAAGGGTGAAAAGTTGATATTGCTGCCTGGTGAACCTTGATAAAGGAAATTGCTAAGCCTTGCTGTTTCAGGTGCACCAAATATTCAAGTATGTTTTGTATGAACACATGGGCTAGGCTCTGCATTGTGATACCTAGACTGAGAACTGCTTCCATTTTGAGCTGTAAGTAGCCCTGGTGGAAGGCTTTCTGCTACCCAGTAGGACTTGACAAACTTGCTCTGAGCAAGCTTGCTTGCTGGAATTTAGCTATGGAGCTTCCAGGCCATTAGATGAAGTGAGCTCATGTTTTGATGGAGCAACCAACCATAGTCTTGGGAGATCAGGTCTGGGTAAACAGAAGTGGAATTGGAGTTGCTACTCAGAAGTCTAGCAGAGTGGAGAGCCAGAGTTGGCAGTGGCATGGTGGGGTTATGAGAATAACCCAGACCTAGTCCTGCTTGATGTTTAGCAGCAATCTGTGCACAAGTTCGATAGAGGGGAAATAATAATAAAGGTATCCTCTCCAAGGTAGTAGGAAGGCATCCATGATGGAACCCACACTGTGGCCTAGTAGGGAGAAGAAGTGGTGACATTTTGTTGTATCTATTTGCAAACATGTCTATTCAGGGAATCCCCTATTGCTGGAAAAATGTCTCTTGCCACATCTGGATGAAGGTACTTCTCCTGGTGATTGGAGAAAGACTTGCCAAGGTGATCTGTCAGCTCCTTCAGTGACCCCAGAAGGTATTCACCACTAGCTGAAATGCATCCTCACAAAGGAGGGAAGAGCGAGCTCCTCCTTGCCTGTTGAGATAAAACATAGCTGCAGTATTGTCTGTGGGAACAAACAAGTTTCTGCCCCTGATGTGGGGTAGAAAGGCCTGAGAGGCAAGGTGAACCACTCTGAGATCCCAGATGTTGATATGAAGGGAAAGTTCTGCCAGAGACAAACCACCTTGAGTTCTGAGGGGCCACAGGTGAGGTCCCCACCATAGTACTTATGCGTCTGAGACCAGAGTCATTCATGGTTGAGGGCATATGAAGGGAACACCTGCACAAATGGTGACAGGATCCAAACACAAATGTAGAGAGATGAGAACCTGTGGAGGTACCAAAAGTACAGTGTCCAGGTGGAGACAGCTTAGTGAGTACACTGAGGCCAGCCACATCTGGAGGGGTCTGAGGTGCAGTCTTGTGTGTTGTGTTGTACCACATATGTGCATGAGGCCATGTGACCTAATAGCCTCATATAATTTTAGTTCATATTTGGAGGACCTTTGAGGTGGGTTGACAGTGATCAGATTGATTGGAAACATCTCTGGGAGGTAGACCTTGTCCTGGGTAGATTCCAGCACCGCCCCAATGAACTCTATCCTGTGCACCAGAGAAAGGGTAGACTTGTCTGCATTTAGCAGAAGACGTATGGCTTTGAATATCAACTGGACACTACCTGAGACCTGGCTAGTCAAGGCTGGTCCAATCATTTAGATAAGGGTAGATCTGCACACTTAATCTCCCCAGGAAAGCTGCTACTACAGCCAAACATTCTGTGAACACCTGAGGAGCCACAGACAGGCTCAACAGGAGTACTGTGGCTCTGTAGGATGAGTGTTTCACTATGAATCTGAGGAACCTTCTGTGTTCTTGGTATGTTGAAACATGAAAATAGGTGTCTCTTAAATAGATGGAGGTGTACCATTATCTGGGATCCAGAGAGGGGATAATGGATGCCTGGGTGACCATGCAGAACTTTGAGATAGTTGAGTTGACTCAGGTCTAAAATAGATCAGAAACCTCCCTTGGTTTTGGGGATTAGGAAATAACAGGAGTAGAATTCCTTCCCATCATAAATTCTACAGAACCTCTTCCATGGCTTCCACCAGAAGAGATTGAACCTCCTGGACCAGAAGTTCTTCGAGGGAGGGGTCCCTGAAAAGGAATGGGGCAGGGGGGAGGATGAGAAGGAAGGATAGAAAAACCAGAGGGTGTTTCTGATTTCTACAGTGTCCAACGGTCCATGGTAATATGGGACCAAGCGCTGAAGAAGTGGGAAAGACATCACAGAACTGGTACAGTGTCCTTGAGCATCCCATCAAAACACATGCTTGTCTGGGTGGAGCCGGTTGCTCCCTGCTAGTGGCGCCGCTGCCTTTGCAGGGCTGCTGCCCCCCTGTGCTGTGCTGACTCCTCCATGGCTGGGGCTCACCGCCGCCGCAAGCAAGACGCTCTGGCTCTCTGGTGCCTCTGAAAGGTGGCTCCTCCTTGCCGAGCTGCTGCAGCGGTCTGAGCCCAACAAGGTCAATGAGTGGACTGGAGGCAGGGGCTGCCAGGGTGAGGAGGGCTCGCGGGGGAGCTGTGCGCCCTCCAAGGGAGTTCAGGGGGCAGAGAGGGGGGAACCTGGTCTGGGGAGAAGCCCCTGGTCACAGCTGGCCACTGGGGTCTATAAAGGCTCGTTGGGATTTGCCCCTCAATGAACTGATGTGGGGGGGGAGGTGCAAGGTGGAAGTTTCACCTAGGGTGCAAAACATGTGCACCGGCCCTGCTCCGGTGTAGTCAGAACTGGATCCTGTCACCATTTGTGCGGGTGTTCCCTTCATATGCCCTCAACCATGAATGACTCTGGTCTTAGACGCATAAGTACTATGGGGGGGGACCTCATCTGTGGCCCCTCAGAAATGTGTACCCAGCACACTAGACATTGCTTCCCTAGAAGTCTAAAGCAAGGCTGCACCAGTGAGAAACATCCGACTCTTACAGAAATTTATTATGCCATGTGCGATTCAACAAAATCCAAACAATATATTCATTCAGATATGCAATGTGCAGAAGTCTTTGCCCTGCAACAGCATCTGTCAAGTGTGGACTCACCAGAAAATGGATCTGACTGACAATTGTGGCTTTCCCAGAAACTCTTTCTAGGAAGAGTAGACTTCACAGAACATCAATTTGATGGTATTATCTTCAAAGAAATCAATTTGCTTGACAATTCTGATGATACATGAGGCAAATGTTATTGAGGGTCTGAGAGACCCCTCCATGACCCTTTTGATACTAACACCACAACAGCGATGCAGACAAAACCAATTTTAACAGGTTATCCTCATCATAGTTTGAGAACACTTAAAGAATGAAGAGGCAGTGGTTTGTCTATCATTATTTACATTTTTTGTACAAGAGACCCTCCCTCCCTGAACGTGCAAGTGTAGTAGTTTCATTTTCCCCTTTGACTAACATTGAGGGGTCTAACTGACCCCATAAGCTTTTTAGTGACATTTTGCTACACAAAACTCACTACAGGTACAAAACTAATGTGGAATGATTGAACTGATCCTAGTTTCAGAATACTTTCTATAGGAAGAGGCACAGATTTGGCATAATTTTTATTTAGATTTGTGTGCGCATTGGGTCAAACCGACCCCAAAACATTAGGAAGTTTAAAGTTCATTCTGGTTCTGTAGATATTGATAGTTGAGTTGAACTGGGAATATTGTTGCAACAGGTAATACACATTAAAATTAGTATGTACTTCTTATGTGTTCCTACTGTGAGCTGATGGTTACTAGTAAGGTAAGAAACAAATCTACAGCTGCACTTCCTGTGTTATCAGATACACTGGTGGGATTTTATGCCTTCCTCTGTAGCAGAAATAATGAGTGCTACACTAGCAAGATTAGGGCTCTGTTGTGCAGTATAAATGTGCACTGCCCTTGTCCAGAACAGAACACAATCTAAATAGACAAGACAAAGTGTACAAGGAGAAACAAAGGTGCCGTGACTTGCCCAGAGTCACATATCAGGTAAGAGCAGAGGTGGGAATACAATCCAGATCTCTTTTTACCCACTCCAGTGTGCTATCCACTCAACTATACTGTCTGTCCCCAAAGCATTAGTAGACTCCCTGGAGTACCATTCCGCTACAAGAGCTCAGTTCTACATTCGGCTGAACATCCTCAGCTCCCACTGACTTCAGTGGAAGTCAACTGTATACAGCAGCTTGGGGGATCAGGCCCTGTGTTCTTTCCCTCTGATTTTTAAATCATTAGGGAGTTAACGGTTGATGTAATTATGCTACTGTATTAAAGAAATTCCAGCCCATTACCCTCCTTTACCATGTGTAAATGGAAAAATACATTGCTACTATTAAAACAACCACAGCATTCTAAAATAACTACTTCTTAGGATATCCACATTGACCCCACTAGGAACATGGTGAAATATAAGTAGATGCTGTGGTTTGGAAGACAATATTTAGCTAACGTAGCAATAATAATAAAAAGCAATAAAATCAGAAGATAGCATGTGCCCCCTACAGTGCTTCCTCTCTCTACAAACAAAGAGACATTTTCTTTCCTTCTGTGAGGGTACTAGAGCCCTCTTCTCCCACTACTTTAGACACCTATACTCCCTTGAAAACAGATGTATAGGCATATTGCTTAATGCACTACTGGAAGGTGCTCAGATGTTTTGGCAGTGTAATAAACTATGTACAACAGGGTTGTGGAAATCATAGCTTTGCCAATGTCAAGCGGAACTAGATACCCCCAAAGAGGAGGTGACTGTATAAGATGTGGGGAATCTCTGGCTCCATCCTCTTCTTCACTGGAAAGACCAGACTCAGAGAGAGTGTAGATGCTCTTCCTCTGAAAAGGAGTTTTATGACTTGCTTCTCAATGGATTTCCCCAAGAAGGAGTAGTGTGCTTGTAGCATTCTAAAATAGGCAGATTTTCCAACAGTGTTCATTGATCTGATGATGATTTGAGTCACAAAAGGTTTCATTTAGAGACAGCACCAAGTAGGTTCTCAGGTAAATTGGCTAATTTACCTAAATTCTCTAGCTTAAGTTTCTAGTTTTAAAGAAAAAATCAGCTCTACTTATTTTTTATGAGTCTACTTAGAAATTACTAAGCAAGCAAGACTAAAAAACAAAGATATTGCTCAAACTAAATTACTACAGAATTTAATCTAAGAATTAAACAATGCCATTAGCAAACCAAGTTCACAATTGAAATTGAATAAATAGCTTAGCAAAAGATATTGAATTAAATTAGTAAGATCATCAAATTAATAGAGACAATATCAAATTGTTAGGTTAATACAGCAGATAGTTAATTATTACAAATCCTAATCCAGAAATTTAAGGAGGTGGTTGTCCTTTTAGTTCTAAACTCTAATTAAAGGATGTTGCCCACAGCAGGGAAAAATCAACCAAAGTGATTGAACATTTTAATATCCAAATTAATTAACCTCTCACCCCACAAAGTCAAGTCAATTGAAATGCCCATCCTGAAATTCCTATACGTATTGCAGCGACCCTTCTCCCTCCTCATATACTGAACACAAACAGAAGAGGAGTTGGCAGCTCTCACTGCCTCTCATAGCTCTCAGATTGGTTTCTCTTACACATATCAGAACTCAGGAAACTCAAATTGTTTTTACAAGGCAAGACTTCCTTGATGTTTTTAGGTTTATGGAATTATGCCTGCCACCTTCCCAATCTGAACTTTTCCTGATGCTCATACACACTGCTGTTCTCTAGCATTTACATATGCACATTGACATTCACACTCACACCCTGAAATAATTCAAGAAAAATTGAGAAAGCCTTCTCAATCAAAATGAGAGGCAAAAAATAGAGAAAAAGGCAAGAAGAGAGACAAAGGTCTGAACTCTGCAGGTTTAATGGTCTTCAGACTCATGAGTAAGAGACAGATCTCTAGTCAAGGATACCAAGTAATGGCGTATTAGGCAGTAAGTTTCACTAGAAGGATCTTTTGGACTCTTGACTGGTTAGGCTGGCATGGTTTGTGGCTCTTGGTCTCCTCTTTCCATAGGAATAGCCTCAGAAATCAGGTGGCCCCAAAGAACATTCTTCCTTAGTCACCTTAACTCTTTATTGTTGTGATTCAACTCCACATCATGATACCTCCCAAGAGGTCTTCCAAGCAAATCAAATGGACCAGCCACACTGGACTCCATAACATGGTCCAGTCCTCATCAAAGTTAGTAAACTTGACCTGTGGTCAGTTTGGAAAGTCCCCCTTAAACTGGCAGTCTTTGCAATCTCTGTCATTGCAACCATATGCAGCATTGGCTCCAAAATATTAAAGTGTGGGACAAACAGGAGACAATTTTGATTAAATGACTTCAGCCTCTACCTTTTGGGTAATGGCTGGAGGGTACCAGGCAGCACTAGCCTCTAGTGAAAGGCCTTGACATGTGCATGAGTATAACTAATTGCCTAAAAAATGGTCATTGGCATTCACCCACACTCATACATCATCTCAGTATTTCTTTAACTAAATTTAGGTGCCTCCTGACAGCTGTCATATCACCCTTTCACCAGACACAAAATGGCCAGCTATTGTGGCTTAACTGTGTTAAGAGACAGGTCTTACTCCTGGAACATTCAGCCTAGAAGCAGAAGTAATTTACATTTTGTCAGTATCAATTGAATTTGAGAAAAAGACAATTAAAGTTTATACCAAGTCTGTATCCTCATATAGGCTATTTCTCTCACAATGGGTGCATCACATTTTGGGCATCCATCTTGAGATTTTTCAGAGGTGCTGAGCACCCACAGCTCCCATTTACAACAGCTGGAGATGGATGTGCTCAATACTTCTGAAAAACAGTCTCAGTGTCTGTAATTGGATACCAAAATTAGTGAATCCCCCCCCCCCAGCGGGGGGGGAGTGTGAATGAACATAAGTGCCTCCAGTACTGCTCTGGTGTTCCCCATCATCCTCTTATGCAAGGATAATTCTTCAAAGGTTTCCTTCTTTCCAAACTTTTGATGAGGTTTGCTGCACTTTAGGCAATATTCCCGATGAGTTTTACATAGTATATCCCCAAATGCTGCAATATATACCTTTTTATAATCTGGCCAGCATTCTAACATTGTATCAGCTGTGACCCTTGGTGGGTCCTGCACTTATTGGCGGATTTTGCTAGCCTCAGAGATCTTCCTGCTTTTGGTCAGGAATTGGGAGGTTTTGGGGGGAACCCAGGCCCGCCCTCTACTGCAGGTTCCAGCCCAGGGCCCTGTGGACTGCAGCTGTCTATAGTGCCTCCTGTAACAGCTGCATGACAGCTACATCTCCCTGAGCTACTTCCCCATGGCCTCCTTCAAACACCTTCTTTATCCTCACCACAGGACCTTCCTCCTGGTGTCTGATAATGCTTGTACTCCTTAGTCCTCCAGCAGCACACCCTCTCACTCTCAGCTCCCTGCGGCTCTTGCTCCCAGCTCCTCATACACGCACCACAAACTGAAGTGAGCTCCTTTTTAAACCCAGGTGCCCTGATTAGTCTGTCTTAATTGATTCTAGCAGCTTCTTGATTGGCTGCAGGTTTTCTAATCAGCCTGTCTGCCTTAATTGTTTCCAGAAAGTTCCTGATTGTTCTGGAACCTTCTCTTACCTTACCCAGGGAAAGGGGACCTACTTAACCTGGGGCTAATATATCTGCCTTCGATCACTCTCCTGTAGCCATTTGGCCTGACCTTGTCACACAACCCTGTGATTCACCAACTTGATTTATCTGAGCTTTATGCGTTTCCCTGAGACATGAATGCAGAGACCATCTCTTCTGTCATTCCATTAGTCTGTTAGTCCGACTGGGATTCATGGGCCTCAGAACTTTTAAAACAAGTCAACAACAAGAGACACAAATAAAAAATTTCTAATATAAGCAGTGATCAGTTCTGAAGAAAAAAACTGTTTCCTGGAGAGGTTTACTGTGATCATGACAAGTCAAAGTGTGGAGCACTGAAATCTATTATTAAGTGTAAAGTAAAATACCAAATAAAAGGACACACTATAAATGATGCATAAGATATCACTCCCTTTGGTGTAAAAATTAGAGCTGGTCTTTAAAATTTCATAAAGGACAAAAGGAATATGCTTATGTAGCTGAATTCTGGTTGAAACTGGTGTCCATTACAGGATAATCATTGACTACTTCGGATGGATGGATAGCACTTTGTAAGGAAACAAAAAGGAGTCACTTCTAGTAAATGACCTTGTCATTTGTAGCAAACAATAATCAGCTTTTTGCCCTCTCTGCTTTCCTCATATGCATGAGATGCATACAGAGTGCTCCACGGTCTCTGATGCATCACAAACTTCAAACGCCAATTATAGCTGTGAACACTGATATTCGTGCAAGACAACTAATCAGAAAAAAGAACAAGGTCAGAAGTGCACACTTAATTTGCTTCATGTTTTCCTTACAAGCTAGAGGAAGTGAGTCTACCCTTGATGAGGCTTATGATGCTCTCTTCAGTATAACTTCTGAGGACCAGCTATTCAGCTGATATAAATCAACATCCCACTAGTTATTATTTCTATTCATGCCTAGACGTTCCCAAGGATCAGGGTCCCATTGTGCTCAGCAATTTACACACATCTAGTGAAGAGTCAAGAAAAAAAATCTGTTGTTTTAGGAGAACCAGCACAGAGATTTTCAGATTGCACCCCAGGAGCTGAACAGCTAGCAGCCTGTGGAACCTGGGAGCCTTGCAGGGTGGTTCGAGGAAGGGTAGGCAGTTAGGGAACCAGAAAGCCCAGGGAACCAGCCCAGCAGCTGGCTTGTATGAAAGTGGGAGGGCAGGCGGACCAACCAGCATGCCTCTATGGTTTCCATTTAAAGTTTTGATGGAATCGACACACTCATTTAGAACATTTCAGTTCTGTCTAATGAACCTTTTCCAATAGAAAACTGATGCATCACAAGATTTTTGATCAGCTCTACTTAGAATCCTGAGTCTACTGCCTTTCAGTGCAATTCAGACACCTAAGCACTCAAGGGACTGTTGGAAAAAATATAGGACTTGGGTACCTAAGTCACGTTATTTTCAAAAGCAATTGTTACCCTAAATGCATAAACAGACTTAGTTCATAAGGAATCAGGTACTCTGGATAAAGATGGATGTGAAATGAACCATGTAATATCTACTGCTCAGCTGGTGGATATGATGGGAATTCCTCCATCGACTTAGTATGTTCTACTCTCAGGGATGTGGATTTTTCACTTCCCTGAGACATATAGCTATACCAATGTGAGTATTCAGTGTAGACCAGCCCTCAGGTCTACATCTGTAAAAGGAGAATAGCAGCACTTAAGGACCTCATTGAGATTTTGGTGAGGATAATTACCCCAAGGAGTGTGAGATGCGCAGATACTCTGAACAGAGCTGGTGTAAGTACCTATAATAGAAATAATACCACCTGGCTCTTATAAAGCATTTTTCATCAGTCGATCTTGAAGCACTTCACAGTGGAGGGAAGTGCCATTATCCTCATTTTACAGATGTGGTTGATTTGAGTCCTGAAGAATAAGGGAACATCTTTATTATTTTAACCCTGTATAATTTAACTCTGGATGTTCTCCTTTTCCATATAAGTGTCTACTCCATCTTTTAATTTTATTCAACTTTTTGCCTCTTCAGTAACTAGGATGTGGGTGATCATGCCTTGTGGCTTGAGTAGAAGCCAGGAGGGGCAGGACCAGGAGCAAAGCCAAAGGTCAGAGCTAGGAGTCAGAAATCAAAGCTGAAGTCAAATGGTAAATCAGGGTCACATTTTCTGTAATCAGTTTTCAAATCAAAACCAATTCTGTACTGTATCTTAGAAAATGAATAGCTCTTAGCTGAAAAACTCAGTCAAACTTTGTGGGATGTTTGCAGTATGTTATAGCTCATTAAAATTATTCACATGGGCATTTATTTGCCAATGTATTAAACAAATCTTATACATGGTGTTACTTAAAATTAATGGGGTTTCTGATAGGCAAATATGCAAACTGGTTTCAAATTACTTAAGCTAAAACCAATAAAGTGTATGGCAGCTGGAATGTGTTTTCACATGAAAAATGGTAGTTGTATATTAGATGGGTCCAAACACTAAAGAACTTGGAGATAGGATGGACAAAATATGGACCATTACAGCTAGTTTAATTTGTCATAGAGCCATTGAAGTTAATGATCATTTGCCTCAAGCTTTTATACAGAATCTTCTCAACAGATCAGATGTTGGTGAGAAATTTTCACAGGTGAGAGAATTTAGAATTGCCATTGCTATTCTTATGGGCCAAGATTTTCAAGTGACTAGCAATTTTGAGTGCCCAACCTGAGGTACCTTCACTAGTCACTTTTTAAAACTCATTCACTTATAGTTCTTCGATAGCTCTCTTTTGGGTCACTTGAGAAATACATCATTGCCTCACAGAATAAAATGGTTTCTCACAGCTAATAAAAAGAACCAACTGAAATTCCTACATGAAACCGTGGAAACTGTCTTTTGAATGTTGTAGTTCTATCATCTGAATTGCAAGAGTGAGGTTTCTAATTTAAAATTAAGGCAAATTTTCCACTGATTCTCTTTGAAAATAGCAAGCTCTTTGCAGAAATCAGATATGCAGACATAAGAGCACTGATGGAAAAAAGAAACAATCATTTTAATTATGCCACTTCAATAGGTTTCAGCCACTGATAACTAGGAGCTTAATCCTGCAGATGTTACTCGTGCAAGTAGTCCTGGCTCACATCAGCTCCATTCATTCAGTGGAATTACTTGCATGAGTATTTCTTACCCATGCAATTAAAAGCTTGCAGGATCAGGCTCTGTATAGCAATAAAAAACACAAAGCAGGAGAAAAATAATTTCCCAAATGCATTAAAGCTTTAATAGTGAAAGGATTTAAAGAATGCTCTGTTCTTGGCCAAACTTGTTATCACAGTAATTTAAATTAATGAATTAAGGTTATTCAGTATGTTATTCTGTACTTAAATTCTACTTTGTCTCCTTACAAGATTTTTGTCAAGCGATTCTTGGCAGTTGAGCTCAGACTAGTTTTAACCGAATTGCATAGCATTTTATTTTATATACTTGATTTCAATTAACAATTACAGTTGCAGATGGTTTGATAGCATTTGTGTAGAAGACTCTTTAAAGCCATAATAGATGTGTAGTATGACTTTTATAGCCGTCCTGTCTCCCAATTCCTTTACACTTTAGCACCCACTGCTCCTATGAATCGGTATAGCAGTGTATTTCAGCCCTGACTTCTTATGTCAGTGCTCTGGGTCCTAGCATCTAGGCTATAGCCCTGCACAGCATCAGAATTCCTTCTGGAGCGCGTTTACTTGTCTGCCAACCTCCCGAGCTGCATTCTCCTCTCCATTCCATCTCCTTTGCAGTGCTCTGGCAGCACAAAAGGCTGAAATACGGCTGTAACTAGTCAGATAAGAATTTTACTACTTGGAAGGACCTCTCAGCTGGTGGATCCCGCTCCTGAACAACTGGCTTCCCACCTTTTCACAAGTTGTGTCAAGGATGTGGTGGAGCACAGCTCCGCCCTGTCAGTTCTCAACAGGAAGCTATGCCAATGAAGCCTGGAATAGATCCAGGCTGCCCTAGTTTATCCCTGGGCCAAAGCAGCCTCAAGCTCCAGACTCAGAACAGGCTCCCTGGCGCCCTTCTCCCACCTTCCCCTCTTCTTGTGCCAGCCAGAACTCTGTACAGAAGAGCATCCAGCTCACTGCTTTTGAGGCAATACCATGGAAGAGACAACTTGAAGCAAAATAATGAACAGATCGCCTTCAGCGTGTGATTATATTTGCCCAATAGCAAGTATATTTGGCAACACCATGATCAAGCCTTCATACTGTGGTGGATGGAATGAAGCTGAGATGATATTGATACTTTACCATGGTCACTCTGAAGCTCTGTGCAATAGATTATTTATGAAACCTGCAGTAAGCAACGTAAGCAGAAAAATATTTTCCTTGGAGGGGTGGCAATTAGATTTCTTAGATTGTAAGCTCCTAGGGACAGGGACTGTATTTTTGTAATATGTGGTCATACAGTGCCTAATACAATGGGGATCCAATACTTATTGGAGTTTCTTGATGCTATTGTAATGTAAATATAAAATACCACCACCACAGTAAGCAAACACTCCTCCTGCCAAAATTTTGCATGAATCTTATGGCTGTCTCAAGACTATCTCGACATATGTTTTTAGGTCAGTATTCTCAAAGCAAGACCCCACAGAAGTAGCACATCAAGACAGAGGGACAGTAATTAAAGCCACCACTCGAAAGAATGACAGACAGAGCTAGGAGAGCAATAGCAAAACAGAGCCAATATAGTGATTTTTTTCCCTGGGTTGTATGTCCAATGCAACGTTTAGACTGAATTTCATGCTGGACTCTTCAGCTCTAGCCTTTACCTCTGCATATATGTGGTTAGAAAATGAAGGTTTATTTATGGAACATTTTGATTATTCCGCAAAAAACAAAAGATGAAATATTTCAGTTGAAAATTTTAATATTTCAATTTGAAAATGCTACCATAGTGCCTCAGGGGAATGTAGTTTGGTTGCCTCGTACTCTGATGATCCTTTTCAGGCTGGGCTCCTTGATCACACTACATCCTTCATCATGCAGCACAGCCTTACCTCATGATGAGGTGAGGTGTTTGCTAGGGACTCCTGAGATGCAAAGAGGCATCATGGAAAATGTAGTTTCTCTGGGCAGCCCGGCCCATAGAGGAGAATGGGGTTGTGCAGAAGCCAAACTACAACTCCCAGGAAGCATGTCAGGACAACCACATAAAGGAAAAAAGTCAGATATTTGTTTTTTTATGGAAAGCAGGAAACTTTGGCCCCCCAAAAAGTAATGTAGTCAAAAATAAAGTGTGTGATAGAAAATGTAGACAGATGTCACCGCATACCATCAGTGAGAGAAAATGGAAGGAATATTGATTCCCTACCGGGCCACAGCTAACAACTCGTTGTCTGCCACTACCCCTTTAGGGCTAGATGGTGCCCTACAAAGCACCATCTTGTGCTAGGTGCAGCACGTGGCTACAACACCCATGTTTGGAACTAGGGTAGGCAGTGGGACAGATCCTCTGTTGCAAAGTAGGTGCAAACAGTTACCACTTGGCTCTATGAGCTAAGATGTGAAAAAAAATATCCATTTTATATTTGCTCTGCTCCGGTGTAAGTGACTACCCAGGGAAATGGAGAATCAGGCCCAACACATCTAAGGGCTTGTCTACATTACCTGCTGGATTTACGGGCAGTAATCAATCCAGCGGGGGTCCATTTATCGTGTCTAGTCTAGATGTGATAAATCGATTGCTGAGCAACTCTCCCGTCGACTCCAGTACTCCACCAAGGCAAGAGGCGCAGGCAGAGTTGATGGGAGAGCGTCAGCCGTCAACTTATAGCAGTCAAGACACCACAGTAAGAAGATCTAAGTACATCGACTTCAGCTACATTATTCACGTAGCTGAAGTTGCATAACTTAGATTGATCCCCGCCCCCTAGTGTAGACCAGACCTAAGAGAGGGACAATCCATTCCTAATATATAGGCTGCAGCACCCAGGAGGATGGTGCATCCTGTTTCCCCTTGCAGTTCTCCCAGCCTGCCTCATATACCAGTGAGGAAGGCGGGTAGAACACAGACCTTATTAATTCCCATCAACATCAACATCAGCAGGGAAGCAGTCCCTCTTCTCCCATCAATGCAGGGACTGCAGCTGTGACATATATTGTGTTGGGCATGCAGCTGGCAACAAAAGGAAAGAAGAAGGCTCCAAAGACCCTCACTTAACCCTAAACATCTGTATTTAGGCCCATCTCAGTGTGCTTCTCCCCTATACTTTTTCTGGTGCTAATTTATCACAGTCTGGATTGAGATACAATTAAGATCCCAGCTTACTATCCCAGAATGTCAGAAAGATAGCCCCTTTCAAGTTCCAGTCTTAATAAAATATTAAGGCTCTCAATTTGGCATGCAGAAGGTGGTTATTTATAAAGGTTATGGGTCCAACCCTTCTCTCTTACACTGGTTTAAGTCCACCGACTTTAATGAAGTTTCCACTGACCTAAAGCCATGTAAAAGAGGGGAACTATACACTTATCTTTTAAAAATAGCCTCTTTGATGATTATTAAAATATCAAGGTTTTCAACTTGGCATGCCGAGTCACTCTCTCTCCCTATAGACTGCACAGAGGCTTGAGAAATTTAGCATTTGCATTACCTACCACTACCTAATTTGCATCAGTAAGTATTTATAGGATGGATTAAAATCTATTTCACCAGAGCTAGGATGACATGAGTTGTCAGACTTGTCCTACTTGGATATCCCGGGATCATTCAGTAATTGCAGTTTCTTTTAAAGGTGGTGTCTGCAATTGAGACACTTCCACATCGAGGGGGGAGATTTTTTCAAAGTTACTTTGGAAGATTTGGGACCAAATTCCTATTAAAATTAATGGGCATCAATTCGATATTCTGATCTTTCAGGGAGCTTTGAAAATCTCAGCCTTACTCTTTTGGATGGCAGCATAATTCCTGGTGTTTGATGTGTTTGCATGGAGGGGGTCCATCTGGATGTGCGACAGGAATAGAAGTGCTCCAGTTTGGATGCTCCAGGGAAGTCTCCAAGTGAGAGTAGATATGCACAATTTCTGCATGTTTGGCCCCTAGATCTGGGCACACAAGCTGCCTATGTGTCTTGTCTATATCTGTGGATTCAGCCACCATGATTTTCAAAATGTAGCGGTTGCTGCCTACCTTGTTGCTAAAAGCAAGTGTCCCTG
This sequence comes from Gopherus evgoodei, assembly GCF_007399415.2. NCBI lineage: Eukaryota > Metazoa > Chordata > Testudines > Testudinidae > Gopherus > Gopherus evgoodei. Next base: position 12,962,891 of record NC_044327.1, on the reverse strand, counting down.
TGCTACTCTGGGGCTCAACCACTCAGCAGGAAGCCAGGTGTGGTCTGGGAAAAACCCACACAGCTCCAGGAAACACTAATGCTGCTTAAACAGTTACTGCTGGACAACCAAATGCACAGCACAGAAGAGGCTACTATAGCACACACTTTCCACAAAATGGTACCTTTCATTAACAATGGAAAGCCTCATTAGAGACCATCCATTTCCAGCAGTATCTTAGACCGATGAATCCCTCATGTTCCTGCCATCACGGTAGTATGAGCACCTCACAATCTTTAATGTATTTATCCTCACCACCCGCCTGTGAGGTGGGCAGTGCTATTATCCCATTTTATAGATCTGGAACCATGGCAGAGACCCAGTGATTTGTTCTAGGTCACAGAGGAACACTGTGTTGGACCCAGGAATTCAGCCCAGGTCTCCCAAATCCCAGCCCTAAACACTGGGCCATCCTTCCTTCATTACAGTAATCTTGCTAGCAGCCTCACATACAAATGGAGAAGGAAGCAAGACAAGGGAGAATTCTGCACAGATTGTAACCTAAGTCAGGCAAAGGCAAGTCTGGGTTTGCAGCAAGTGAAGTAGGGCTAAGCCCCAATCCCCCCAAAGGTGAAAACTTTTGCTTGTCCTTGACTACCTTTAGGGGTCATCCATGGTACAGCTACACCAATCAATGGACAAAAACTGCTAGTGAATCAGAGCTATTCCAGTAGGTAGAGAGACCTCCCTTTGTCTACTGCCTATGTATTTTATCATAGAATATCAGAGTTGGAAGAGATCTCAGAAGTTCAGCTAGTCCAACCTCCTATTCTAAGCAGGACAAATCCCCAGATGTTTTTTTTTTAAACCTAGTTCCCTAAATGGCCCCCTCAAGGAGTGAACTCACAGCCCTGGGTTTAGCAGGCCAATGCTCAAAACCACCGAGCTGAGTGTTAGTTTAAACAATTCAGAGTGGGTTTCCTAAGTGAGTTGGGGGTGCAGAGCAACCCATGTCTGGTGCCTAAATTCCTTAATCTATGATGGTGGCTGAGCTATGCCACTGACATGGCTAAATCAGAGGTGTGTGCTTGAGTGTGTGGGGATCTGAGGGCTTTTGAAAATGCAAGTTGAGCAGTCAGACCCTTCAGCCACAGCTTGGACCTGCCTTCTCAAAGCAATCAGGGGACTTGAGTGCAATTAACAAGCTGTCCTGCAAATCTCCAGAGAAGGCAGGCATATCCCAAGTCCCATTTGAAACATGCAACAGGCCACTCATGCCCATGCAAGCTTTTGAAAATACCAGCATTAATCCAGATACACTCCAGGCAAAGCACTCTGCTTGGTCAGCCTACACCTCCAAGTTCTACATTTTCTGCCAAGTACTGAATCCTTTCATCACTACATGTTCATGTCTTGCAGTTTTGTTCAGCGTTTTATCATATCAGCCTCTGAGCATTTTGTTTGAAATTGACTAGAAATAACATTCCTCTCCTGCCTCCTCTACCCCCAGACAACCGGACCTACAAGTGATTGAGAAACACAAGCACTGGTAGACACCTTTCCCTGTTGTGACAGGCTACGCTAGTATGGTCACCACTTTTACAAAATTATGATAAATCTTGTACAAAGTACGCCCTGTGAGGTATTCTTGGAAAAGTCAGTCTGCTGAATATTGTTGCCCTGTTAAAATGCCTGTATTAATATTGTACATGGAGTTATGAGATTTTGCTGTGTTTGTTACTGAAACATGTTATGAGTCTGGGGAATACGCACAGACTAGCTCTTTAGAAACAACAAAAGAACTATAAACAAAGGACTGGCATGTCATCCCTGGAGACACCTCAAGCTGCATGTATACAGAAGGTGCAAGCAAGAACTTGCAATCCATATGAAGGACTGAGTGCAGAGCACTAGGGGCGAGGCGGGAGGGAATGGGGCTGCCTGACCCCATGACACATCAAAGACTTTTCCAGAAAAAGGGGTCAAGATATAAAAAAGGAGAACAACGGCCCCTGGTCACTTCTCTTCTCCCCCATCTCTACTGAAACAAGATTGCTTGGAAGACTTGGAACCAGGGAAGTTTGGTCCCAGGCTGGGAAGGGACCCCAGCCTGTGTACTGAGAACTGCCTGCAACATCTAGAGAGGTGAGAAAAGCTGTTTGCTTCAAATTTAGCCTTGGTAAAGTTTAGGAAATAGCTTGCAGCTTTTAATCTTTTATTCCTTTTTGTAACCATTTCTGATCTTATACGCTTATATCACTTAGAATCTTTCTGTAGTTAATGCAAATTATTTTAATGTTTTACCACAACCAGTGTGGTTTTGGCTGAGGGGATTGAGGAATTGACTCAGGTTAGCAAGGGCTGGTGCATATTCATTTTCTTTGATAAAATGATGAATTTACGAGCTTGTACTGTCCAAGGGGGACTTGAGCTGTGCAAAACATATGTCTGGAGTGAAAGACTGGGATTAGGGATATGCAGGTGTCATCCTACACGTAATTCAAGAGTGGCTGAGCATAGCAGTCTGGTATATGTTTGGAGTCGACTTGCATGCTAGAAGCTGGGTGAGTGGGCAGAATGGCAGCTTATGCAACAAAGCAGAGCCTAGTGTACACTAGACTGGATATGTAAGGGGGCACATCTGTCCTATGATCTGGATTGTCCCCTGGGTAATGTCACACCTGTCGATTAATCCTCACTGCTATTCCCAGATAAAGCTACATTGAGCTAAGTACACTAACAGTACCTGGATCCAACGTAACTCATCCAAAGCCTAATCAGAGCACAAACAAACCCCACTGATCCAAACACTCCTGAAATCGGGTGGGGGGGTTTGGATCTGGATCTGAACTTTTCAAGGATGGCCTGTTTCTCTCTCACACACAGCCACAAGCCCAACTGTATTTCAACCTAGTTATTTATTTATGTGCAGACATTTATCTGAGAGCTGAACTCTGCTTCACTCTTCTGGCTGCAAGGGCAGAAGGTAAGGCAAATTATTTCTGTTTCAATCTATGCAGTTTATCACTGCTCGTAGATACACACATACTTCCCAGCTAAGCAAGGACACTGTAGAAATAGAAGGGATTTTAGCCAACTATTACTGGGGCATGAAGAAAGAATGAAAAATTAAGGACTGTTTAGTTTAGAGAGGGTTCCTGTATCACTCTGTATATATAGAATAAGGACCTGATTCTCTCATACACTAAGGGCTTCTTTTCACATTAAAGTTTTATTGCTTAAACTATAAAATTAAAGTCAAAGCAGTACAATCCCCTAAGATGAATGAAGTGATATCAATATGAGTGCTTATACCTGTATAACTATTCCCATAGGGGAAGAAAAGTTAACTATAAGGCATTTCCATACCAGTATAATTGCATGCACATTTAAAAAGTTATCATCTCTTAAGCTGAATAGTTACACTGGTAAAGCTTTTAAAATGTAGACCAGGACTTAGGATGCTTTTCATTGCCAAAATAGTTTGAAGAGGCCTTAACTGAAATGAAAATTAGGCCCAAGGTAAAGTTTGTGTGTTCCTATTCACCCTCACAATATGACGACAAAGGGGAAGTCAATGAAACTGAAAGGCAATAACTTTAAACATGACAGAAGGGAATAGCTCATTATTAGCCCCCAGGAGGGCGGGAGGAGAATCGATCTAAGTTAAGCAACTTCAGCTACATGAATAACAAAGCTGAAATTGACGTATTTAGATCATAGTGAGTCAACTGCTGCCACTCCTCCGTCCACTCTGCTTGCGCCTCTCACAGTGCTGGAGTACAAGAATCGATGGGAGAGGGTTTGGGGGTTGATTTATCGCGTCTAGACTAGACGCAATAAATCAATCCCTGCTGGATCAATCACTGCCTGCCGATCCGGCTAGTAGAGTAAACATACCCTAAAACATATAACATAAGAAATCCATGGAAATCATTCACTGATAAGTAGTGTCATTCAGTGGAATTAAAGGTGTCCTAATTTGGCCATGCCTTCCATATCCTACAAAGACTAAGCAAACCTACTTAACTCCCAAACAACATTTCTGATACAATACATGTAGATAAAATGAATAGACACCTTTGCTGACAGTCTTAGTAGAGAGGCTAATGACTGAATCAGATAGGGAAACTGAACTATCCCTCCACGTCCTTACAGTGATTCCTTCAAGTAGTAAGAAGGAAAATTTAAGACCAGAGGAAATGGGTTAATAGTACTGTAGTTGTGTTGTTCACTGAAATTTTGTTCCTGGACTACGAAGGAGTAAAAACCAGACCTCTCCATCAACGTAATGGACAAGAACATGTAGAGATAGATGTTGTTATGTATTGAACATAGTCCTGGCCTTATTGCAGAACTGCTTGAAAACATTATTTCCCATCGACAATAAGGCAAGTTGTAATTCTTTCAGCAGTCCCTTATCATTTAGGTTTATAGTTCTGTGGAAAAAGAAAAAAAATCTGAATTATTTTGTGAAGAAAAACAAACTTGTAATCACCAATGGTAAGAGCAGGATATATGTAGCTATACGGGAAAAATGAGAGAGACCGTCATGAAGATGAAATCAATTGCAGTTAGGTGCTTAAGAGCCAGATTTTTAAAGGTATTTAGGCACTTAGATTCAGATAGGTAGTCTTTAAATTCCACTAGGCACCTAAGCACCTAGGAATCCAAGTCTAATTGGGAAAAAAAGTCAATGAGACAGGCTAAGTGCTTAAGTCACTTTTGAAAATGGGACTTTATTGCTCTTCATTACTTAATTTTTCTGTGATTCTGGTAACTTTATAGCCTGCACTTGTACTCTTTTCTTTTCTGCTCAAGGACAACTTTGAAAACGAGAAATTAATCTCACAGAATTTCTTCTTCCTAGTAAAACATTTCAGTAAATGAATCAAAGTGTCTCAACGTGACTTTTGTCACCTCTGCGTACACTATAATTACATTGCTGAGTGAACGTGCATAGTAATTTGAATTAAAACACTCAGAGAGCTTAATTGCAAGATGGAAGAAGGGTCCTTTAGTTCAGTATACAAAGCTTTCTTCTTTAGGAGGGCATTGTTGGTTTTTCTTCTCACTCCCCAACAAGGACCAGCAAGTGCAAAGACATTACACAAATCTTTCTTGTCAGCTATTATAAGAGAATCATTCATTAGCATTGCTCTTTCCTTGACTGCAATAACAGGGTCTTGCAACAGAAGTAGCAAAGGTCATCAAAATCCAGTGTTCCGCTGATCAATTTGATGTTTAATAGGCTGAAGTAAGAAGATTAAATTGCAGTCTGCTGTGACTTACGGTGACCAAATGTCCAGATTTTATAGGGACAGTTCTGATATTAAGGACTTAGTCTTTTACAGGTGCCTCTTACCCTCCACCCCGTCCCGATTTTTCACACTTGCTCTCTGGTCACCCTACTCTGACCTGATAATTTATTCAGTTATTTAAACATCAGTTATTAATTGCCTTGTGATCATGTTGGGATGTTGCACCAAATATATTACTGAAGAGGGTGAACACTTGCAAAACCCTGGGGACAATTCTTTTCAATCCCTCCCTGAATCCATCTTTGATGTGTGAACCTCCAATCTGGGAAAAAAGGATAGGCTTCTTAGGACCTAGCCATAGGAAAGATTTTTCTGCACCAGTTTAGCTACTTTTGTAAAAATCCCCAGTGTAGATGTGGTGCAACAGCTCTACTTACCCCAGTAATAATCCAATGCAAATCAGCAGTACAACTCCATTACACCTCTTTTGTTCAACATCTCTAATATGGAATATTAATATCCAATATAAACACAGGAAGAGTCTAAGGTTGATGATTGAATTGGAATGTTACTTTTCTTAGACATACTTCAAGGATACAGTCAATGCCCATACTTCCTTATAGGAAAGCTGTGTGTAGTGCAGCAGAATGAAAGTCCTGAATGAATCTGGTCAAGTTATTCTTTGCTAATAAGATATCAAAATAATTTAGCCCTTTTTCCGTTAGCAAGTTGTTCCTTGTTTTTCCTTCCCAGCCCTAGAGATGCAAGAAGACTAATAGATTAGTGACAATCTGGCCGCAATCACAGTTGGAGATGGGATACTGAATAAAATGCAAAAGAGGTCTGAGGTGGCACCAAACATTCTCTCTCAGGTACTTGGCTGGCTGGTTCTTGCTCACAGGCAGAAGATCTAACTGATCACCAAATGATGGAGTCTAAATTAGTTGTTACCACTACTCAAGAAAGAGATCTTGGAATCATTGTGAATAGTTCTCTGAAAACATCCACTCAACGTGTAGCAACAGTCAAAAAAGCTAACAGAATGTTGGGAATCATTAAGAAAGGGATAGATAAGTCAGAAAAATCATATTGCCTCTACATAAATCCATGGTATGCCCACATCTTGAATGCTGCACGTAGATGTGGTTGCCCCATCTCAAATATATATATATATATATTAGAATTGGAAAAGATGCAGAAAAAGGCAAAAAAATTATTAGGGATATGGAACAGCTTCCATATGAGGAGAGATTAATAAGTCTGTAAATTTTCAGTCTGGAAAAGAGACAACTAAGGGGGGATATGATAGAGGTCTATAAAATCATGATTGGTGTGGGAAAAGTAAATAAGGAAGTGTTATTTACTCCCTCTCATAACACAAGAACTAGAGGTCACCAAATGAAATTAATAGGCAGCACGTTAAAAACAAACAAAAGGAAATTTTTTTTCACACAGTGCAGTCAGTCTGAGGAACTCTTTGTGGAACTCTTTTCCAGAGGATGCCAGAGGATGCTTCGCTAAAGGATGCTGTAAAGGTCTAGACTATAACAGGGTTCAAAAAGAACTAGATAAGTTCATTGAAGATAGGTCCATCAATGGCTATTATTATCTGCCTTAGTCTTGTCTCCTTGGGCTGTAATACTTTGGTTTTATTTCAGTTGTTGGGTTTTGTGAGTAGGTGGTGTTGGTGGCCTGTAATATACAGGATGTCAGACTAGATGAACTAGTCAATACCTCTGACCTCAAACTCTGACTATGACCTCAAAATGTGGCCCATATTGAAGTTATTCTGCAAAATAAATTGGTGGATTTCCACTGTACTCATCCAATTTACCAAATGGATGACATCCAAAAAACACTAATCTACAGCCATTTCTGCATAAAAAAATGCAAATAGTTTTCCAGCCATTGGCATGTGCTCTGCTTTTCCATGCAGATTTTATGCTTTTAGACCCCAATCTAACAAAGCACTTATAGCAAATACTTCATTTTAAATATGGGGTTAATCCTATTCAATCTAACTAGTTACACATAAGTTCATATGCTTAGCTTGGTGATGTGTTCTTGAAAGAAGAGTGCCTAAAATATAAAAATAGAAAAAACTATTGGAAAAACTTGTGTCAAATTAAATCTACGCAACCACCGGCACACTACACAGCTGACGTATCAAGTACTGTACACCTCAGCATTCCATTAACTTCAGTGCTGTGGGAACAACATTGTGGCAGCAGAGAATGTGCACTGGGGGACCAATAGCAAGGAGTCTTTAGACTTAGTTACAAAGTTGTCTTCAGGGCATTTGGGGCAGATTTTCAAAGCAGTGTTAGAGACTGAATTCCCACCTTAGTAGCAGTCATAAATCAAATCCCAGCATAATGTTTTGAAATTGTGAAAATTATCATGTAACTATTGCTATAGATCTGGTTGAATTAATTCTAAATTGGATACATTTAGCCTCTTAACGTTTCACGATTGTTGGATGTGCTTGAAAACTAACTTCACTTTATGAAATGCTTGCTTTGACTATTCACTATTTGTAGCATGGGCATAGTCACCTAAGTCAGGCAATATTGTTTCTGCATCCTGATGGGAAGGTTGACACTTCTGAGTCATGAAAATAACAAATAATCTTTGAGGCCTAGCCAATAATGAATAAAAAAAAATCATTAATTTTGTTATTTATTATTTGTGCATAGATGCCCTTGTTAATATAGCTATTTGTATGAAGAGCCTCTTCCCCATTTCATTTGTATGAAAGAGCCCCTATCCATTCACAAATGTTTGTGTGATGAACAGAACAGGCCACACATAGTTAAATCAAAAAGACACTTGGAATTTGAATGAAGAAACACTGTTTTGCAGCAATCTATCTCTATTATTTGATGATTATGAATGACATGAATATTTATTTTATACTAGCTGGTGTGACATGGCTAATATCTGTGCAAGGCACTTAAATATTTGTTAGATTGTCTGTCATAAGTGATCTAATATTCTTTATACCTCACAGTAGCAAAAGAACTTTTGATACTGTCTCGCTTGACCTTCTTATAAACAAACTAGAGAAATACAACCTAGATGGAGCTGCTATAAGGTGGGTGCATAACTGGTTGGTAAATTGTTCCCAGAGGGTAGTTATCTCTGGTTCACAGTCATGCTGGTAGGGCATAACAAGTGGGGTCCCACAGGGATCGGTTCTGGGTCCGGTTCTCTTCAATATCTTTATCAATGATTTAGATAATGTCATAGACAGTACACTTATAAAGTTTGCGGATTATACCAAGCTGGGTGGTGTTGCAAGTGCTTTGGGGGATGGGATTATAATTCAAAATACCCTTTTCTCCCCCAACCTATTGCCCGAGGTGCTGTGCGTTGACTAAGTTGTGCCAGGTTGCCTGCTGCACCTCCGGGCCTGCGTGGAGGGGTTAACATTGAACCTTGTCAATGTCTATGCCCCAACATCGGACCTGGATCAGGAGCATTTCTTTCAGCAGGCATCTGCCTTCCTCAGATCCTTGTATCTTCATAAGTGCCTGGTCCTGGGCTGGGACTTTAACATAACCATCGAAGAGTGGGACCGAGCGGTGCCCGGCCTCCGCAGGTGTCCTCCAGGAGATTGTGGATCATTACTCCCTGGTGGATGTCTGGCACGACCACTACGTGGACGATGAGTTCACCTTCACTTATGTCCAGGTGGAGGTAGATTGGTTGCACCACTCCCGGTTGGACTGCATCTATTTATCTTATCACCATCTCTCTCGGGCCCACTCCTCTAGCATTTGGATGGCCCCATTCTTGGACCATCACCTGGTGGCTGTGACGGCCTCTCTCACTTCAGAGAGGCCAGGGCCAGCCTCTTGGCATTTTAACAATAGCCTGGAAGATGGGAGCTTCATGGCATCCTTTCCCTCAGCACAGTGGTGGTGGGATGTGGGGAAGGTGCGTGCCCATCTCTTCTGCCATGACTACACCGGGGTGCCAGCCAGTGGAGAGATGCAGTGATAGAACAGTTGGAAAGGGAGGTATTGGCACTGGAGAGGTGTCTGGCTGCCAGCCCTGGAGATCTATCCCTCTGCAGAGCATGCGAAGAGAAGCAGGAGGAGCTCCAGGCCCTCAAGGATCATAGGACCTAGGGCACGTTAGCTCGATCCCACATCTGTCTCCTTCGGGAGATGGATTATGGCTCCCACTTCTTCTGTGCCCTAGAAGAAAAAAAGGGGGGCAAGAAGCACATCACCTGCCTCTTGGCAGAGGATGGTGCCCCCCTCACAGATTGGGAAGAGATGCATGGAAGGGCCAGGACCTTCTATGCCAACCTCTTCTCCCTATATCCAACCGACACCGATGCATGCATAGTGCTCTGGGATGCCCTCCCGACAATTAGCATGGGTGACCAGGACCAGCTTGAGCTACCTCTCAAATTGACTGAGTTCTCTGAAGCCCTCCGTCTCCTGCCCACTAATAAATCTCTGGGCATGGACAGGCTGACCACACAGTTCTAACGCATGTTCTGAGACATCCTTGGCCTGGACCTTATAACTGTCTGGGCCAAGTCCTTAGGGAGGAGGGTTCTCCCTCTCTCGTGCAGGCAAGCTGTGCTCATCTTGCTACCCAAGAAGGAGGACCGCTGCAACCTTCAGAATTGGCATCCCATCTTGCTCCTCAGCACAGACTACAAAGTCATAGTGAAGGCCATCTCGCCACGGCTGGGGTCTGTGCTGGCAGACGTGGTCCACACCGACTAGACCTATGCCATCCTAGGCCACTCCATCTTCAACAATCTGTGCTTGGTACGGAATCTCCTGGAGCTCAGATGTAGGGATGGTCTGTCATTTGCCCTCCTGTCCCTGGATCAGGAGAAGGTGTTCAATAGGATGGACCATGGGGATCTCCGGGCATTCTGCAGGCGTTTGGCTTTGGACCCCAGTTTGTGGGTTTTCTCCAGATGCTGAACACCTCCATAGATTCATGGATTCTAGGACTGGAAGGGACCTCGAGAGGTCGTCGAGTCCAGTCCCCTGCCCTCACGGCAGGACCAAATACTGTCTAGACCATCCCTGATAGACATTTATCTAACCTACTCTTAAATATCTCCAGAGATGGAGATTCCACAACTTCCCAAGGCAATTTATTCCAGTGTTTAATCACCCTGACAGTTAGGAACTTTTTCCTAATGTCCAACCTAAACTTTCCTTGCTTCAGTTTAAGTCCATTGCTTCTTGTTCTATCCTTAGAGGCTAAGGTGAACAAGTTTTCTCCCTCCTCCTTATGACACCCTTTTAGATACCTGAAAACTGCTATCATGTTCTCTCTCAGTCTTCTCTTTTCCAGACTGAACAAACCCAATTCTTTCAGCCTTCCTTCATAGGTCATGGAGTACTTGATCAGGCTCAACTGGACCCTGACCGAACCGGCCAGCTTCGGGTAAGGGGTACATTGGAGTGCCCGCTGTAGAGCCTTCTGTATATTCTGGTGATCAAGCCCTTACTCTGTCTCCCCTGCTGGAGGTTGACGGGGTTGATGCTTCAAGAGCTGGAGTTGCAGCTGGTCCTATTGGCTTATTTCGACAATGTGCTCCTTGTGATCCAGGACCCGGGTGACCTGGTGCAGGTGGAGGCCTGCCAGGCTACCTACTCGGCGGCCTTCTCCACCCAGGTCAATGGGGTCAAGAGCTCTGGCCTGATGATTGGGGTCAGGTGGCAGGCAAGTTCCCTCTCACCTGTACTTCAAGCCATCCGGTGGAGCGCGGATCCACTGCTCTATCTCGGCATTTATCTTTCCGCCACACATCCTTCATCACCAGAGAACTGGCGGGTCTTAGAGGCCAGGGTTGGTGAGCGGCTGCAGAGAAGGCAGGACTGCTCTGATACCTTTCCCTGTGGGGGAGGGCTCTGGTGCTTAACCAACTAGTCCTGTCCATGCTGTGGCACTGGCTCAACATCCTAAGCCCGGCCCTGGGGAACCTGACACGGCTCCAGAGGTTGGCTCTGGAATTCTTTGGCCAGGACTGCCTGGGTCTCTGCATGGATTCTGAGTCTTCCCCTGGAGGAGTGGGGACAGGGCCTGGTCTGCCTCTACAGCCGGGTCCATGTCTTCCACCTCCAGGCCTTGCAGAGACTCCTCCACAGTGCAGATAGTCTGGTGTGTACTTCAGAAGGTGAGAGCAGCCTTATCACTTGCTTCTCAGGTTTACCTTGAGCGGGTCCTGCAGGAGAGTGCTCCCCGCCCACCCTACACCCCAGGCTCTCTGGATCTTTGCATAAGTCCCCTTCTCCATGATTTCCATCCCTCCACTGAAAGCACAATCAATATACCATAGATAATGGCTCCTGTGAGTAAACATATGTTACAAGGATATCTATTTTTATTTCAAAATAAAATCTACTGTCTGGAAAAGGAAAAGCTGATGATGAATTGGTTTGTTCTGAAGTGTGCATTCTATGACCTGCCTTCCTAAAAATAATATATAAAACTGAATAGAGAAACACACAGCTTGGAAAAAAAAGGATTTTTAATAACTTATTAATATTATGATTTTGCCATTTATTACAGCAGATTGCCCTTCTTTTCTAGAGCTGTGCCTTTGCTTTCACACAGAGAAACACTCGCAAACAGTAACAGGGTTACAGAGCTGATACCAAATTACTTTGTGTGAGGAAAGGACAGAGGAGGGCTGTCCACAGGGCTTCATAGAGATAGCTACTGAGTACAAAATGAGGACGTTATTCACAGGGTGACTTGATAGATGACTTTCTTTGAGTTTTGATGATGGAGCAAGGCATGCTAGTGTAGACTTTAAAATGAAATCAGACTTAATCAGCTCCACCTAGGGCTCAGTCTTATGAGTGTTCAAGTCCCATAGCACCAAGAAGTTATTTTCATGGATTCCAAGGCCACACTCTGGTCATTTAGTTTGACCTCCTGTCTAGCACAAACTATAGAACTTTTCCAAAATAATTCCTAAGCAGGTCTTTTTAGAAAAACATCCAATCTTGATTTCAAAATGTTCAATGATGGAGAATACGCCAAGACCCTTGGTAAGTTGTTCTAATGGTTAATTACTCTCATTGTTAAAAATGTACACCTTATTTCCAGTCTGAATTTGTCTTGCTCCAATTTCCAGCCACTGTATCTCAGCTAGATTTAAGAGCTCATTATTAAATATTTGTCTCCTCTTGTAGGTACTGGCCAATTTGTGATAAAGTTACCCCTTCACCTTTTCTTTGTTAAGTTAAATAGGTTGAGCTCCTTGAGTCCCTCACAATACAGTGTGTTTCCTAATTCTTTAATTATTCTCGTGGCTCTTCTCTGAACCTTCAATTTCTCAACATTCTTCTTGACTTGTGGACATAACAACTGGACACAGTATTCCATCAGCAGTCACACCAATGCCAAATATAAAGGTAAAAAACCTCTCTACTCCTATTCAAGATTCCCATTTATGCATCCAATGATCACATAAGCCTTTGGGGGCACAGCATCACTGTGGGAGCTTACATTCAGCTGATTATCCACCATAACGCTGAATCTTTTTCAGAAGAGAAGAGCTCTCCATTGTTTAATTATAGCCTATGTTCTTTGTCCTTAGACTTATATATTTACATTTAGCCATACAAAATTGTACGTACATTTAAAATACAAATTGTTTGCTTGCTCCCACCTTACCAAGTGATCCAGATTGCTCTGTATCCATGACCTATCCTCTTCATTATTTACCATTCCCCCAATGTGTGTCTCAGCCACAAAGCTTTTTTTATTATGTTGTTTTCTTCCAGGTCATTAACAGAACTGTTAAAGAGTGTTGGCTGAGTCACTAGTGTTCTACATTTTGTTTCTTGCACAGAATATATTGATTCTAAGAATATACTTAATCCTTTGAAATACCTTCTTATTTCATTCCATTACTTTAGAATTTGTATAGTCATTTGTCATATTGATTGCCTCCCTCTGTGAGGAGCAAAGGAGCAAAGGAGTGGGCAATTTAAAAATCAATAAATGGTTGACCAAATGGAGAATAAAGTAACCATCATTCTCCAGAAAAGAGCTGTAAGCTCTCAAACTGCTCCCTGAAAACTGTTTCTCCATTGTGTTTAATGGAAAACTATCATTTTACCTCTTGTAAACATTAATGTCTTTCTTTAATTGTTACTTTCCATAGAAAGTAATATCCTCAATACACTTTGGCCTCGATTTTTCAGAAGTGACTAGTTTTTTCAAAGCCTCAATTTCTGGGTGCCCAACTAGAGACCCCCTAAAGATGTTCAGCACCTACCTTCTGAACATCAGCCACCTTTAAGATATCTCAAGTCAGGCACCCAAAATCACTAGTCACTTTTTAAAATTTAGTACTTTTTTATCTTCTTTTAAATAGATCAGAACATATGTCTCCAGTTCTGGGCTTGTAATGATCATAGAATCATAGAATATCAGGGTTGGAAGGGACCTCAGGAGCTCATCTAGTCCAACTCCCTGCTCAAAGCAGGACCAACCGCAACTAAATCACCCCAGCCAGGGCTTTGTCAAGCCTGACCTTAAAAACCTCTAAGGAAGGAGATTCCACCACCTCCTAGGTAACCCATTCCAGTGCTTCACCATCCCCCTAGTGAAAAAGTTCTTTCTTAATATCCAACCTAAACCTCCCCCACAGCAACTTGAGACCATTACTCCTTGTTCTGTCATCTGCTACCACTGAGAACAGCCTAGATCCATCCTCTTTGGAACCCTCTTTAAGGTAGTTGAAAGCAGCTATCAAATCCCTTCTCATTCTTCTCTTCTGCAGACTAAACAATCCCAGTTCCCTCAGCCTCTCCTCATCAGTCATGTGCTCCAGCCCCCTAATCATTTTTGTTGTCCTCCGCCGGACTCTTTCCAATTTTTCCATATTCTTCCTGTAGTGTGGGGGCCAAAACTGGACACAGTACTCCAGATAAAGCCTCACCAATGTCAAACAGAGGGCAACGATGACATCTCTCGATCTGCTGGCAATGCCCCTACTGCCATTAGGCTTATTGGCAACAAGGGCACACTTTTGACTCATATCCAGCTTCTCGTCCACTGTAACCCCTAGGTCCTTTTCTGCAGAACTGCTGCCTCAGCATTCGGTCCCTAGTCTATAGCAGTGCATGGGATTCTTCCATCCTAAGTGAAGTACTCTGCACTTGTCCTTGTTGAACCTCATGAGATTTCTTTTGGCCCAATCCTCTAATTTATCCAGGTCTTGCTGTATCCTATCCCTACCCTCCAGTGTATCTATCACTCCTCGCAGTTTCATGTCATCTGCAAACTTGCTGAGGATGCAGTCCACATCATCCTCTAGATCATTAATGAATGAATAATTAATGATGCCCTGGCCAGAGGGAAAGGGCTTATATGTATGCACTCCCTGCGGGTGTATTGGAGCCAGTGACCAGCCAATCAGCTAAGATGACGTTCCCCTCTTCTCCCAGCTATACTCCTTCCAAACTCAGGAAGGAGATACCCTGTATAAGGAGCCACAGCCCTCCCCCCCTCCCCCGCACACCAGTCCATCCAAAGCCCACTTACATTTCAGACTGTAGCTGCATTTTGTATCTACTCTCATATAGTCCAGAACTCAGCACACTATGTTCCTGGGAAGCTAAGTCAGTTCAATAACTCAGACCAATATGTTTGTTCAGTGTCACACAATGGAGCCCTGCTGCTTAATTGGTGCTTTGGGAGCTACTGGAATATAAACAGACACTAAAAATACAAAACACACAGAGCTACAGCTCCCATTAGTAAGAGAGTATTTTCCCCTTCAAAATCAAGAGCAGTTCCTGCGGGTTAATGCAAAGTTCATGGAAGTCATTGAGAAACTATCCATTGACTTCAATGGGCTTCGGATCAAGACCCTAAAAAGAATGTCCTTTGAGAGCAAATTACAAAAGACTGAAAATGAAATGCAGCACTGGCAAAGCTGGCAAAACTTTTGTATAAAAGA
This sequence comes from Gopherus evgoodei, assembly GCF_007399415.2. Taxonomy (NCBI): domain Eukaryota; kingdom Metazoa; phylum Chordata; order Testudines; family Testudinidae; genus Gopherus; species Gopherus evgoodei. Next base: position 12,947,690 of record NC_044327.1, on the reverse strand, counting down.
GTAGAATTTACAACTGATCAGATACATCTGGATTGTATTGTAGTTTCAGCCTAATTATGACTCTGTTTTTAAGGGCATAAAAAGCCAAGTGCTCATTCCAAATTAAAAAAAAATTGGCTTTTTTTAATCTCCTCAGTTTATCTTAGAGAGTTTAGAATCCACAATTACCTGCACCATATGAAATTTGACAGTTAGTTTTATGCTTCGAGTGAATCTCATTCTAAAATTCAGTTGCCCATAAAAATTCATTTATTCACATCTCTAAAGAAAAGTTTATATTCTGGATGATGTTTTATGGAAAAAAAAATCAATCAAAGGACTTGGATGATTTTGAAGACAACATTATGATTTCCCCCCTACATTTTCAGCTGAAAATGTTCCAAACCTATTCATCATGCACTACTCCTCCCTTGCATTTTTTACACTAATAACTAAGGGGTAACTTATGGTGTTATTTAGTAATGTAACCCAAAAGATTGATCAGATGACAAGATATCATTACAAAGCAGACACTTTAAAATACATATTTTTTTCTTTGCTTATTGGGTTTACAGATAAATTATTCCACATAGAATGAAGTGAGACACATGGGAAAAGAAACACAAAATAATGACTTTATCAATAACATTTTGCATATTGTCATTTGATGCATAAATATGCCTTTGCTAGAGCTGGTAGAAAAGTATTATATCTTTTTCTTTTCATTCAAAATTTTTTGACTAAAAAAAAATAGTTTAGTTTTTCGTTTTCAACACTCCCTGCCTCTAGGCAAGGGAAGAGAAAGGACAAGAGGGGTGTAAGAGAGGGAAAAAGAAATGACCATCAGAAAAAATGGTTTTCAAAAGCTAATTTTTTTTCAATATTTTGGGGGGAGAAAAAGTATAAGAAAAACCTCTATAGGTGTTCAACCAAAATGGACATTTTCCATGAAAATGTCATGTCACTATATTCTGTTATTTCAAGGGAAAAAATTGATTAGCTCTACTTCTTGCAAATAAGATATTAAATTAAAACAAATAATTTGCATTTATCTCCTGATTTTCAAGCCACAACAAGAATTTCATTGACTTTAGATTAGTCCCTATTATTGGCTAGTGTAGACACAACATATGACCTAAATCCTGCAACTACTTATGCATGTGCTTAACTTTATGCACATAAGAGTCTCATTGAGGTAATTTACATGTCACAAAAGTAAATGAATAGTATTCACGAAGGAGAGGATATTCTATTTATCAGTGAGATCCCACACATGGAACGCAGAAGAGAGAAAGTCCTCAGTTGGTGTCAGTTGACATAGTTCCATTAATTCCAATGGAATTAAAATAATTTACACCAACTCATGATCTACCTCCAAGTCTATTGTTGAAACAGAAACACTGAGTCAATGGGAATATCCATGCATGTCAAATTAAGCACCTGGGGCCTGATCCTGCAGACCCTTACACAAGTGGAGACAAGATCTATAGGGTTTTAAGTGTAGCTGAGATCACTTCATAGCAAATGATTACTTCAAGGAATGTAGGGTAGGCTTTTCAAAAGCACACAACATTGGCCTATCTTTACTATCATTGAGGGAGGCAGTGTTTCCTAGTGGGTAGTGCACCAGATTGGGACTGGGGAGAAGGGGATTTTACTACCAGCTCTACTACTATCCAGCTTTATGCTTCTGGCCAAATCACTTCACCACTGTATGCCTCAGTGTTCCCTTCTGTAAAATAGGGGAAACAATAATGCCCTCCTTTGTAAAGCACTCTGAGATCTACTGCTGAAAAGTGCTCTATCAGAGCTAGGTGTTATTATTACTGAAGTCAAGGGAGCTTAACCATTTACTCAATGGGAGCAGAAGTAGATCAATAAGAGTGCTTTTGAAAACCCCATCTTGGTTTCTTTGTGTGGTCACAGAGTACCACAAGCTGATTACATTCAAGGAAATCACAGCAGTCACTGTGTTCCTTTTTAATGTGTTTTTAAATCACTTTTTTTTTCTGTATGGCTTCATTGCAAATATTCAAAGTGCAAGCTTACCAAACTGCAACTGGTTAGATATGTCACACACAATCATTGCTTCACTTCCCTGACTGGAAGAACATATGTTTGCATGAAGAATATTTGTTGATGTGAATTTAAACTCTGGTTTCCGTGAATATTTGTGCATGTGACTTAGAAATTTGCTATCTACAACCATTTTCACCAGTGAAACCTGATTAACTGAATGCGTTCCAGAAAATAACACAAAATGGGCATGAATTTAGATCATCTCCTCTTTGAGGCAGGAGGTATCTTTTTATTCTTGGTTTGTACAACACCTTGCACAAAGGGGTCCTGATCCAGGGCAGAGGGACTATCACGATATGAATAATAAATAATTATAAAGGGATAGGTCTGAAAGTAAATTAAAAAAACCTGATACAAATATGCAGGGTTTTTTTTTGTATTATTTACCCTGATCTAGTTTTAAGAGTTTATTTTGCATCTATCATCTAGGGTCTGTGTTATTATGAATTAATGAAGTGTCTATTACATGTTGACAACATTCAGGTGGCAGAATTTGCAAGTGTATTTTCTGCATACAAAGCAACAAGCACAGCAAATGCACGTAGACAACTTGAATGATCTAAGGTGACCAGATAGCAACTGTGAAAAAACAAGATGGGGTAATAGACGCCTATATAAGAAAAAGTCCCCCCAAATGGGACATATGGTCACCCTAGAATTATCATATTTGCTCCATGTTTCACTACTACACTATTTTTTTTGTAAGTTTGTAACCTTGGGTAAAATCCTAGCTCCAATTAGACAGATGGTAATTTTCTCATTGACTTCAATGGGGCCAAGATTTCACCCCTTGTGTAGACTGTGATTGACCAAACCAAGAAATCATTCTCCACCCCCTAGCCACACACTGCTAACTATCCATTTGCTGTTGTGACAGTGAGCTCAAAGCTCATTTACACTCGAGCCTTTTTGCACTGCTCTGACAAGGTCATGGGGCTGTAGAGGGGGTGTAAATTACACATAACATTTACCTCCCCCACACCCACTTTTTGTTTAGAGAGTTCACGTGTGCCAAGCTGGGGTGTAAATCTACAGCTCACTAGGCTGTTTGAACCCTGCGACTGCACACTAAAAGTTCCCTAGAACTTGAAGTGGGAGTAGATAAGAGCCCACCAGGACAGTTATCATGCAGTAGGCTAGCGAGCTGTATATTTGCACCCCCGGTTGCCATGCACTAACTCTCCAACTACACAACACCTAAGGGTCTGACTTCCAGAAGCAATTGAAGATGCGAGAGCAGCTCAGGTAAGTGCTAGTTTGAATCTAGTTAACATAGCTAAAAAGAGCAGGGAAGGTGAGGTGGCATGGACCCTGGCATGGGTTAGCAATGCCAGCACCTCCCCAGGATTGCAGGTGGACTTGTATAGCTTGTACGCCTGTGTTGCTGCATCTTCACTGCTCATTTTAGCTTGGCTAGCTATATCAGAGGTAACCCAGCTATGCTGCCTTTGTGAGCTGCAGTCACACACTAACTGCAGTGTAGACATACCTTAAGACTCCTTTAAAATGGTGTGAAAAGGCCTTAATGTAAATGAGACTCTAGTCCGGTATTTGAAACTCCTTACAGATACTTGTGTAACCCCTCTGCCTGGTATTGTCAGCGAAAATGGTCAGGTTCATTTTTCTAGGGGTTTTCTTAAAGTCTTAACTAAAACCAGCTCCTGCTCAGAAGCTTGCAAAATTATAGACATTACTGTGGGTGCCCCTGACTGGTAATTCTGCCTCACTCAGAAGAACTGAAAACAGGTCAGCACTGCACAGGTTGCTCTACAACCTAACCCATCAAGAGTGATTTCAGCCATGCCTGCGTGCAATGAATTGCAAAATTCAGACTTTAAACTTTGGCTGACACTGTCTACAATAGGGGAACTAACCATTCCAAAGTTTCTAAAACTTCAGCTCAGAGTTAAGTGATTCAGCCTTCAATTCCACAACTGAGGGCACCATGAAATTCAGTGGGGCTCTGTGAAGGCACATGTGCTGTCAGTTTAAGGATCGGAGCCTTAGTTTTGTACCTGGGTCGTTCACAATGTAGATCCCATCTAATGTAGACATTCAGGTTTAAGATCGCTGATTAAGGGGCTGTTGTAATGGTGAACCTTACAAAACATTCTGGGGTGAAATCCTGGCCTACTGAAGTCACTGGGAGCTCTCACATCTACTTCACAGCCTCTGGATTTTACCCATGTTGTATATTGAAATACACTGTAAACATGTAGAGAACACAATGACCTTTTCTTTGAACAAGTGTCAAAAGCAATAATCAACTTTCATGAATGACATAAGATGCTGATTTAAGCATCTCCTGGTGTGCTAAATATGCTTTTATATTGTGCTTGGAAACCATCCCCTCTGCTTTCATTAAAAACTATGTTGGACAGAGCCAAAACAATCACATTGTGAAAAGCAATTGTGACCATGAATACATTGTGAATTATATTTCAGGATATGTTATGAAGTCTTCTTCTGGTGATAATCTGACTGAAAAAGTGCTATTGTTTGTCACACCAGAAATATACTATGACACTTTCAGAACAATATAGCAGATGCAACTTTTAAAAATAACACTATGAATGTTTACCTTTTTCAGCTTTGTGTTCTGAAATGGAGTGATCTATGGCTTTGTTTCTGAGAAATCTCATGAATCACTAAGTCATTTTCCTTGTATCACAGCAATTAATCATGTCTTTGGAGATAGTCACCAATTTTATCCCCCTTTTATTCTAAAACAAATGAAAATGAGATCAACTTGAGAAGAACACTGCATTAAAATATAAACTATTTTATACAGAATAAAATGGAAACTCTGGGCCAAAACCTAAGATGCTATAACTGGGGGGGAGAAATTCACTCATATCCTATGTAAGTCATCAGGATTTAGGCAGGACTTAAAAAGGTGCTTAAGTTTTTTGTGGCCTCTCAGTACAGGGGGACTTTCACTCATTGGGTGAAATCCTAATGCCATTGAAGTTAATGAGAGTTTGGTCATTAAAATTCAATGGCTCCAGGATTTCACTCCTTAACTTTGACTTCAGTAGGTCCTCCTGGATTTGGCCCATAGGATTTTATGTGATATTTATGCTGGTTTAGAATGCAGCTGATATACATTTGGGTTTCAGAGGTTATTGTTTTGGGGCCATAGGTGCAACTCTAGTTGGGTGTTGTACAATGCCAGTACTTTTACAGTGAAACAGAAACGGGAATTTGTGCAGAAGTAAAGACAATTTTAGTTTGATGTAAATTGTTTAACTGTGTTATTCCTCAATATCAAGGAAAAGAATACAGTAGAAGCTTATTTTTGTAAAGTTGCTGTGGTTCCATACATGCATACAGGGGAAACAAAAACCCTGTAAGTCCCAGAAGTACATATTCTACGTGGTTATAGTGCCTCAAGGACTGAGAAAGAGTGTAGTAGCTGAGAACATGATACTCAACTGAGAATGTCCAAAATATAGTGTTTCTATGTCTACAGTAAAAATGAGTAAAGTGATGACATTAGTACTAATAACTAACACATACAGAACACACAATCCATTCTTGCTAGTCCTAAAACTACACCATAATGATCTTGCATCTGATTTCCCCAGTTCATGGTCATTTTTGTAAATAATATTTTGTACACAATTAATTCACAGCAAACCGGGGTGTGAATCTACCCTGCAGCATAGTAACTGTCTGTGAGGACCCTTCTGACGTGCATTAACAATTGGTTAGTCCTTTTTGAAATAAGACTAGACCAAAACACATCTATGAATTGTTAATATGTGTCAGCAGAGTCCACAAGGACAGCTAGTCCACAGCAGGCTAGTGTGGCACAGATTCACATCCCAATTTGCCAAAAATTAAAGCTTCATGCAGATAAGCCTTCAGACAATGAGCATGTCTCTCTCATCTAGGGATCATCTTGTGTGTTTATATAACATTGAACAGACAACAAAGAGCAAATTTGTGTCTATGTTTTACAGTTAATTAATCTGGAGATGCAATCCTTATTAAAATATGTATCATTTTATTGTGATTACAGAAACATGGACCAAATCTTAAAACATGCCAGACAGCTGACTTCAACGGCTATATTATCATCGATTATTTGTATTATTTGTATTCCAGAATTGCCTATGTCATAAACAGATAAGTAAGGGTTAATAGAACAGGAGTACTTCATGACTCTTTTGCCTGTAAAGGGTTAACAAGTTCAGTGGGCCTGGCTGTCACCTGACCAGAAGACCAATCAGGGGATAGGATACTTTCAAATCTTGAGGGAGGGAAGTTTGTGTGTGTGCTGTTAGTGTTTGGTTGTTTGTTCACTCTGGGGGCTCAGAGGGATCAGACCTGCAACTAGGTTTCTCTCCAATACAGGCTCTTATAAGTTCAGAATAGTGAGTACTAGGTAGATAAAGCGAGTTAGGCTTATGGTTGTTTTCTTTATTTGCAAATATGTATTTGGCTGGAAGGAGTTCAAATGTGTATTTGGCTGAAAGGAGTTCAAACTGGTATTTTGCTGAAAAGATTTTAATTTGTACTTCTATACTTAGGCTGGGAGGGTGTTCCCAGTGTCTATAGCTGAAAGACCCTGTACCTATTCCATTTTTTAAATTTACAAAGATAATTTTCACTGTTTTTTCTCTCTTTAATTAAAAGCTTTTCTTGTTTAAGAACCTGATTTTTTTTTTATTCTGGTGAGACCCCAGGGGACTGGGTCTGGATCCACCAGGGAATTGGTGGGGAGAAAGGAGGGAAGGGGGAGAGAGAGGCTTATTTCTCTCTGTGCCAGGATTACTTTCTCTCTTAGGGAGAGTCTGGGAGGGGGAGAGAAAAGGAGGGGGAAAGGTGAATTTTCCTCTCTGTTTTAAGATTCAAGGAGTTTGAATCACAGTGATCTTGCAGGGTAACCCAGGGAGGGGAAGCCTGGGAGAGGCAACGGTGAGGGAAAGGGTTTACTTTCCTTGTGTTAAGATCCAGAGGGTCTGGGTCTTGGGGATCCCTGGGCAAGGTTTTGCAGGGACCAGAGTGTACCAGGCACTGGAATTCCTGGTTGGTGGCAGCGCTACAGGTTCTAAGCTGGTAATTGAGCTTAAAGGAATTCATGCTGGTACCCCATCTTTTGGACGCTAAGGTTCAGAGTGGGGAATTATACCATGACAGCCTAGGAGCCCCATCTTCTTGTAGGCATAAACTGAAGTTTTACCTTACAAATATTCACTTCCCTAAACTTCTACAGAACATATACCATGATGTTGACACTCAGTTTTGAATCACTCATTGTATCCGCATCTAGTACTACAACATGCCTGAACTGTAACAGGTAGTTTAGCAAAGTTGACTCTAAGTTAGCTCATTTTCATGCCCTTGAAACAAGCAATCTTAATTATCATGCAGTTTTCCCAAACTCTCCCAGTTCTAACCTAGAAGTTTGAGACTCATGTGGGAAGAGATTTGTTACCATAGCTTATCAAATGCAGGAAAATTTTATACACAGAGGGTTTTTTTCCTTAAGGATAAAGCTTCATATTTATTCTTTTGAGACAATCCTTCTTTTAATGAGTTCTGTCTACATATAATGAGTAACTTTTTTAGTACAAAGTCAGAGAGATAATTTTTAATGGCAGAAGTTCAAAAACTGATTATTTCCCAACGCTCCTCATGAAACTAACTAAATTGTTCGTTACGACACAAAAGCAGATTGATACTGGGACAAGAAAAACACCACATTATCCCTTGACATTTTCATGCATGATGGGGTCCAATCAGATCTGTCATAATGCTATGAGTTTGCTCTTTTGTCTGAAGGGAAAGGAAATAGAAAAAGTGTTGATCTGAATTGAGTAATTACCCTGAATCCCTGAAAAATATAACTTGTCTAGCCTGACTGAGATGTTATAACACCACATTAAATTGTTAAATATAAAAACATAATAAGTCATTGCTCTTAGCAGGAGCTGAACTTCAAGTATCTTGTAAAATTGGCTGCTCTGCACGCACGCATAAACAAAGCAGGGGTTTTTACAGGCTACAGAAGCATAGACATTATTAAATCTGAAAACATCTCTGTTCCTTTGTGTTTTACTAGGTGTGATTTGTGCTTCAAAAACTCTTTGGTAGAGATATGAATGATTACAGATGGAAAGTGTAAAGAGAGCTGTTTGGAAAATGCCAAGAATTTCTCACTCTTTTTTTTTTTAAATTGCTCATAAAAAAATAAATATTTAAAAAAAAATCTAACCAGTACTACTAATAGGTACCTGTGACTCATCTGCCACTCAGAGAGTCACAGATCTCAGTGATTTCAGCTGCTTGTGGGGCGGAGAGAGGGGAGCCTCACTTGTTGGTGCATACTGGGCAGTATCTTGCATCAGAGATACTATCCCAAAGCACTGTTTTGAGTGAAGTCCACAGTTTCCTGTTATGCTGTTACAAAGCAATAAGCAGCGGAAACTCCCCAATGATGCTAGATGCTTGCTTAAAGCTGCATTGCTGTACATTACCAATTGTATTTATGCAATTAATGTAAGGAATAAGTGAGATAGTGTGAGTGAGTGACAACCAATGGCAAAACAAAGAATCAAATATCGCCTTTTTTGGAACCATGGTATTGTCTTGGTGAAGGTATAAATCTCGAGACGGGCAGCCAGGTGGTGTACCAACAAGGAAATGTAACAGCATGCTAAACTCGGGACCAGACCAACAGCAGAAGAGCCATCCCACAACTGATCTCCAGGCAGCTGTCACCTAGCGAGCCTCAGCCACCTGCAAAATCCAAACCAACATCCGCGTCTGCAGCCTGCCAGCATGAATATGTTGTGTATATGAGTATAATTGCACAAGAGAAGCCAATAAATCAACCCTCAGTGTTGTTCAAGTTCACCCTTTGTTTGTGGTTATTTCTTGGCTGGTTATCAGGACAGGCAACAGATGTTAGGTGCATACCTGTTTTTGAAAACCCCACTGACCATCTATAGGTGCCTACATACCTTTAAAAATGTGAAACTTAGGGAGCCTAAGTCTCACTGAAAGTCAATGAATTGAAAATTTCACCACAAATGACTCACCGCAGGTCACACAAAAAGAATCAGATTTCCTCAATCTTAGGCCAGTGACTTAGCCACAATATTATCTCTGTGTATTGATTCAAATAATTTTGTATAGATATGCTCATTTGGTAATATCTGAGAGGGAAGTGCTCAGCCAGGATTATGAAAACGCTCCTTTCTCATCCACATAGGATTCAATTCTGCAAAGTGCTGAGCTCAACACTCTGCAGGAGATGTTCAGCCTGCCACAGGATCGGGCTCAGTTCTGGTATGATGAAAAAACTGACTCCATCATATCAGAAATACTATTTGCTGAGCAGTCTTGGAGTCCAGGGAATTCTAATTTAACCAGTTTTGATGAAAATGACTAATTCCTGCATATCTCAGCAGAATTGGTGGTTTTCAAACATCAATTAATTTGCTAGCAACTTAGAACTCTTGCTATCTATTTTAATAAAGTGGGTTTCAATGCAACATTTCTCATAACATGCAAATATATCATTTTCCAAATGTATTTTATTATACATATTATATTGTACAGGCTTAATTATAATTGCCTTCTGGGGATATAAGACAGTGCTGTTTAAATAACACTGTTCCTGTCATACTAGTTTGGCCCTTTATTACAGCATTCTATTCTTGAAGTAGTAAGGAAACATAAGATGTACTAATTTTATTAAATTAAAATGATTCAGTGCCCAATCTTTAAACAGGAATTTTTGAGTCAAAGAAAAAAGTTTAAACATTTCTTCTCAAATAATTTGTTTCCAAGTTATCATGAAATATGGCTGAATATGTAGGTCACATTGTAAAGTTTCAGTTCCTGGCACTGAGCAGATTGTATGAAAATGTGCATGCCCCATGAATTATAGAGTGGACAGAAGTCAGACCCATAGACATTACATCCTGCTTTATTCGCTTTATTAAAATGAAGTGATTGCAGAAGATTTTGGTTTATCTGGGAAAGGTTTTAAATGATACAATGAAAACAATTATCGTTTTGTCAAGTAGCCAGCAACTATACCTTCCAAAAAATCTTCGCAAAGCCGAACAGGTCAAGTATCAAATATGTTGGAAATAAAAACTGGCTTGCAGCCAGTAGAGGGTTGGAAAACATAGAAGCCATTTGCATCTGTAAAGGATTGTTTGTATACTATCTGTTTTATCAACAGAATAGTGCAGACAATTCTCATAATGAGATATTCCTTATTTAGTGCCCTGATCTCTATGTAGAAAACCTACATTCCAGAGAGTAATAGGATGTCAGATCTGACAACAGATTGGTAGACAGGATTGATAACACTCCTAAATCTTTACAATTCCAGAATGAATGAGACTCACTGTTCCAAAACTACATCATAAGTCTGGGTAGGAGAAGATGGCACATATTTAAGGAATAGTTACCTTTGTTACACAAAGTCTGTAGAATCTAATGGCTTTGGCCTGTAAAAATAAGTACATTTATGAAGAGATTTTATCCATGTTTACTTAGGAGGAAATACTATAACCAAGGCATATAATAAGAAAACTTTTCTTACATCTGCTATTAATTTTATTTGTGTTTTATGAAACAGGCGTGCACCAGAAAAGCACAGAGACAGTGCAGTGGGGAACTGACAGTTCTGAAAAGTATTTAAAAAGCCAAGCAACTGTTCTTATTCTTTCAAATAAGAATGTGCATGTGTGTGTGTGTGTTGTATATTATCATTTGTTTCTCATCCTAAAGACAATGGTTCCAAAGGGTTTGTTAATACTAACCTTTATAGGGAACACTCTATAAAAATTAAGAAAAAGCACTGAAAATTGATGATTTAAAAGAGGAAAATATTTAATCCATTTAGGCCCAAACCTGTGGTTCATGCTCAAAGTGCATCTACACTAGAGCGGGAGCCCTGTCATTCAAGCTCCTGCAGATACACAGCTATTTTTAGTGCACTAAGTCAATCAGAGCTAGCATGGGTATGTCTCTCCAAGCTGGAAATGACTTGTCCAGCTGCAGTGTAGACATAACATCAATCAGAACTCCCATTTACTTAAACAGGGCTTCAAGAAGGATTTTAAAAATGAGTGCATAACGTTAGAATCCTAAAAACAAAGTGGCATAATTTTAAAAAGCACAGAGCACTCAAAAAGCATTCAAAGTCAATGAAAGCTGTTGACTTCTCAGCACTTTTGAAAATCAAAAATCTTGGTTTACAGGATTTCATTTTTTGTGGTTTGTAAGCAATTCATTTTAGGGTATGCAAATACATCAAAACAGCATTAAAGATGAAAGGTAAAATACCTCACTGAATGTGGATTCGTGATGATGTTTTCCATGAACAGAAGTAATAGCCAATGCACTGCAGTCACGGGCAGGCAAAGCAGCTGATAAATATCATAGAATTACCCACGATACATAACAGCGATACAAAAAAATCCAACTAGCATGGACATGCTAAATTTGGCAATAACTGGAAAAAATAATAATTTATAATCGTAGACCAGCAGAGCATTCATTAAGTGTCAAGATCAGACACATTTGGTTTGGATTCCATTCCTACAAGAATCCATTTCTGTTTCTTTTGGTGGAGCAAATATTTTTGATGGCGGCATTAGGTCCAATGAGGTAATTCTACCCTATGAACTGGTATTGATGTTATGGCAAGTGACTAATTGCAAACTATATCTGCGTTCTGCTGAGCATGACTGGGTGAGCTGAGCAACTTTTCCTGCTAGGAATCAAGCATGCTAAGAAATATTTTTTATTTATTTATTTATTTATTTATTTATTTGGTGTGTGTCTCTATTAAACAAGTGACACTGGTAATCATTATGACAGGTCTGATATATTATATCCAGGAGAAGGTATCATTACATGTACAATCATGTAACTTGTCTAGGCCTTGAATTATCTAGTATGTGGGAAGGTTCCAATTCTTTAATTCTACAGTTATGCTAAGCACTTGCTTAAAACAAAATGAGTGCCTACAGTCGGCTGAATAATGGTGCCACTTACAGGCAACTTCGCTGCAATCACATGAAAGGGAAAGGGGAAAAAAAGAAAGAAAGAAAAGAATGATCATTGGGAGGAAACAGCCCCATTGTTGTGCTGCGGGATTCCTCCCACCAGTCTGAACTAAAGCAAGTAACATATGGTGCATTTTGTAGATAGATGAGCAATGACATACATATAGCTGTGCATGTCTGCCAGGCAGGTGCTTGATCTTGTATGTAACACCCTGGCCTGGGCTACACTATGCGTTTATACCGAATTTAGCACCATTGAACCGAATTAATCCTGCATCCATCCACACAACGAAGCCCTTTATATCGATATAAAGGGCTCTTAACACCAGTATATGTAATCCTCCCCGACAAGGGGAGTAGCCCTGAAATCAGTATTGCCATGTCGGATTAGGGTAAGTGTGGCCGCAATTCGACGATATTGGCCTCCGGGCGCTATCCCACAGTACATCATTGTGACCGCTCTGGACAACAATCTGAACTCGGAGGCACTGGCCAGGTAGAAAGGAAAAGCCCTGCGAACTTTTGAATTTCATTTCCTGTTTGCCCAGTGTGGAGAGCTGATCAGCACAGGTGACCACGCAGTGCGCACCAGCACAGGTAAGCAGCTGGGGCTGCTGCGTGATCAAACTGACATCTTCCGACATCTATGGACCTTCAGGAACAGCAGCAGGGTTACAGAGTGCTGCTGCAGCCTCTGTATAACCACCCTCCCCCCTCACCATGTTCCATAGCCTCCTCACCCAGATGTGTAAGAATGTGTGGGGGGAGGCTCCGTGCACCCGCCCACTCCACTCCAGTGGACAGCCCAACCAAAAGGCTGTCATTATTTTAAAAAAATTTTAGTGGCCTTTTCCTTCCTTCCTATTCTCCTCCCAAACCCCACCCAGGCTACCTTGTCAGTTCTCTCCCTCTGTTTATAATGAATTAATAAAGAATACATGATTTTTAAATGATAGTGACTTTATTTCCTTAAGCAAGCTGTAATCGAAGGGGAGGGTGGGTTGCTTACAGGGAATGAGTCAATCAAGGGGGCGGGTTTTCATCAAGGAGAAACAAATACAGCAGTCACACCGTACCCTGGCCTGTGATGAAACTGGTTTTCAAAGCTTCTCTGACATGTACCGCTTCCTGGTGTGCTCTTCTAATCACCCTGGTGTCTGGCTGCACGTAATCAGTGGCCAGGTGATTTGACTCAGCCTCCCACTCTGCCATAAAGGTCTCCCCCTTACTCTCACAGAGATTGTGGAGCACACAGCAAGCAGCAATAACAAAGGGGACATTGGTTTGGCTGAGGTCTGAGCGAGTCAGTAATGTGCGCCAGCATCCCTTTAAATGGCTAAATGCACATTCTACCACCATTCTGCATTTGCTCAGCCTGTAGTTGAACAGCTCCTGACTACTGTCCAGGCTGCCTGTGTATGGCTTCATGAGCCATTGCACCAGGGGTAGGCTGGGTCCCCCAGGATAACTACAGGCATTTCAACATCCCCAACTGTTATTTTCTGGTCTGGGAAGTAACTCCCCTGCTGCAGCCGTTTAAACAGAGCAGTGTTCCTGAAGACGTGAGAGTCATGAACCCTTCCTGGCCATCCCACGTTGATGTTGGTGAAATGTCCCTTGTGATCCACCAGTGCTTGCAGCACCATGAAAAAGTACCCCTTGCGGTTTATGTACTGGGTGCCCTGGTGCTCCAGTGCCAAGATAGGGATATGGGTTCCATCTATCACCCCACCACAGTTAGGGAATCCCATTGCAGCAAAGCCATCCACTATGACCTGCACATTTCCCAGAGTCACAACCTTTCGTAGCAGCAGCTTAATGATTGCTTTGACTACGTGCATCACAGCAGCCTCCACAGTAGATTTGCCCACTCCAAATTGATTCCCGACTGACCGGTAGCTGTCTGGCATTGCAAGCTTCCAGAGAGCTATCGCCACTTGCTTTTCAACTGTGAGGGCTGCTCTCATCTTAGTATTCTAGCGTTTCAGGGCAGGGGAAAGCAAGTCACAAAGTTCCATGAAAGTGCCCTTACGCATGCAAAAGTTTCGCAGCCACTGGGAATCATCCCACACCTGCAACACTATGAGGTCCCACCAGTCTGTGCTTGTTTCCCGGGCCCAGAATCGGCGTTCAATGGCTAGAACCTGCCCCATTACCAGCATGGTCTCCAAAGCGCAGGGGCCCACGGTTTGAGAGAATTCTGTGTCCATGTCCTCATCAGTCTCGTCGTCGCGCAGCCGTAGCTGCCTCCTTCTCGCCTGGTTTTGCAGGTCCTGGTTCAGCGTAGACTGCACGAGAATGCGCGAGATGTTTACAACGTCCATGACTGCTGTCTTGAGCTGGGCAGACTCCATGCTTGCCGTGGTATGGTGTCTGCACAGTTCACCCAGGAAACAAGGTGCAAAATAGTTGTCTGCTGCTTTCACAGAGGGATGGGTGAGGCTGTACCCAGAACCACCCACGACAATGTTTTTTGCCCCATCAGGCACTGGGATCTCAACCCAGAATTCCAATGGGCAGGGGAGACTGTGGGAACTATGGGATAGCTACCCACAGTGCAGCGCTCCGAAAATCGATGCTAGCCTCGGTACATGGACGCACACCGCTGAATTAATGTGCTTAGTGTGGCCGTGTGCACTTGACTTTATACAATCTGTTTCCAAATACTGATTTCTGTAAAATCAGAATAGCCCCGTAGTGTAGACATACCCCCTGAGTGAAAGACAGTTTTGTGCATCATGACAAGCTATTCTTATAAGGAGGATAAGTATGATGTATGCATGTACATGCACCTTGGAAGCCAACTACAGCAGAAGCAGAGATGTAGATTTTCTCAGCAGTAGTGGTGGTCAGGGTGGGGTGGCAGAACCAGGCTCTTGATGTGCTGGGCTGAACTACCACAGCCCTATATAAACTACAGCATCTTAAAGACTGCCTTTAAGCTGCTCCAGTTTTCACTAGCTGTCTACAGTCTCTGATGGACTCAATGGTAGTTGGAGATTGCCAGAGTCCTCTGCTCTGCCTACATGTTCTCCCCATCATGAGGGGTTGGGGTGGGAGGGTTGATACAGGAGGTCGATAAATCAAGTATGGGTTATAATAGTACTGGGATGGCTCCCCAATATATCAAACTCTTCATGGGCCACCCCGAGGGAGAATTTATGGACAAATGCTCCATGAAATGAATGATATATCTGAGACTGACATCTTCATACTCTGGATGGACAACCTTAACTGCCTCATAGATTTCTACCACAACTTTAGCAACTACCACCCATCCATCAAACTCTTTAGAATCCTCCCACAACTGCATTAATTTCCTGGACATGATGATCAGCTTCAACAATGGAACCCTGCAGACAATCATATACAAGAAATCCATGAATCACTGCACTTCCACAGATTCAACAATCAACCCAAATACACTAAGAAATCGGTTAGCTACAGCCAGGCACTCAGATATCACAAAATATGCTCTGAGCAGAAAGTCTGGGATACACACCTTAACACATTTAAAACCACCTTCAAGAAACAAGGATGCTCAACCAGAGAAGCAGACATCTATCTGCAAATCTTTCCTTCTTCTTACTCAATACTTGATATAAAACTATAATATAAAACATTTATTTTCCATCCTTCGTTTTAATTTTTCCATTGCTGCTATCCCAGTATCTTTTATGTGTTTGGTAGGAAAAGAGATATATATCCTTCAAAGTGTTTTTTTCAGCTGGTGAATCTATTTTGCATACGCAGAAATGCTGCAAAGGGGAAATGCAAGAAACCCACTAAAAGGCAATGTTTCCACCAATTAGCTGGTAATAAAACTAAGTGGTTTCCAATTCGTGCTCAGATTCCTTGATCCAGGAACTTCCAAATTCTAATAACAGCTCTGACCCTGATTTATGATGTCAGGTCTATTACTTTACTCCTGTATTATCTTGACACATGCAACACAGAAATATCTGTTTATTATTATTTGTATTGTGGTATTCCCTACAACTCCCTGTCATACACCAGGATGCCTCTGTGTTAGATGCTATACAGGCAGAAAACTAAAAGACAGTCTCCGACCCCAAATAACTTACAATCTAAGTACTAAAGTAAAATCTAAGTACTTATCTACCTCCACTCTTAAGAGTACTGTGAGGATTAAATAATTAGATGACCATACAGAGCTTTTAAAATTAAGTGTCAAGTATTGTACAGTGCCTAGCAACACGAGGCTTATGATTGGGACTCTTATACACTACCCCAGTGCAAATAAGTATTTATTATTAATTATTATTATTATTATTATTATTAATGAAATGTGATCTGACCAAAGGTTTAGTTTTGTAAATAAACCGATGATATTTGACTGTGATCAGAAATTACACGCTGAACATTTTATCACTTCAATTTTTATGTTTAGAAAAGATTTTGAAGAGAGCTCTTTGCTGGTTAAAAGGTTGAACTACAAATAAACAAAGTGTTTACTTAATTAATCTACAGTAATTGGAAAATATGAAACATTGACAAAGGGTGCTTTAAAATAGAAAACTATCATATTCATAGCTTAAAGTCAATCACTGAAAGTCATAATATTTTGGAAGTGGTTGATGGCGTCATACCATATCTTAGAAATATGAGGAATATAATTCTAAACACTGTAATAAAATAAATTGTTTTTCCTCTTTGGGTTCATTCTAATATTCAAATTAATTTTGTGCTACTGAATTTTCTATTCTAGTTACCATCATTGCATATGTTCACACCACCGCACTGTGATCCTGCGTACCTAGTATTATTGCAACAATCATCTTTGAGGGGGATACACCCAAGGGAAAACCAGTGATGCAGGAAGCCACACTGGTGAGTCAAGAGGTGGCACTGTTTCTACTGAGTTGATACTGAAATAGGATCCCAGCTATGTTGCTGAAGATGCTGCTTTCTGAATGACAGAAAACCGAGATCTTGGCAACATATGGCCATTAAAGGTCCCATTGTCCTTTCTGTATGAGTAGAGATATTAATCCTGGTGTCTTCCCAATGTTTCAGTTTGCGTAACTAGAATGAGCCCGTATGAAGTTGATAGAATCACATAAATTAGAGCTCTATTAGATCGTCGAGTCCATCTCCCTGACAAATGAAAAAATTGTTCCTTTCTCTACATTTGCTAGGATTTTGTCTGATCAAAAGTAAATTACACAAATAATAGGAAGTTCCATCACTGTCCTTGGTAGACAATTCCACACCTGACTAAATCATATCAGTGAGATCTTAAATTTTCCCTTTATTCGTGTGATTCCATATCTTCCAGTTACAGCTCCTTCTTTGTCTTAAATAATCCCCTCTTTCACTCTTACTGTTTATATTTGTAACTATCTGTAGACCATTTAGTCTCTAATTGCCATCCCTTCCCTACCCTACCAATAGTTAACTCCTTTATTCTTTCTACCTCATTAGGTTCCCCTAGCTAACCATGTTTACTTCTTGGAAGTCCACACAATTTGTTAATATCAGAATTAAACATATTATTATTAAACAGTATTAAAAATGAGATTGAACTACAGTTGTATCAAGAGCAAAATTACCTTTCTGAATAATGTTATGATGTCTCTGCATATGCCTCCCAAAATTGCACTGGCCTTTTTTGCTGTCATATATGCTATGCATATTACATGCATAAAACATGCATGAAGTTGACAGTCTCAGCATTACATTTGCCATATTTTTTTCTAAAGACATCACCAACTAGTCTTATTCTAACAGGCTTGATTTTAGCTCAACAAATTAAGTTGAATTTGTGATTTTCCTTTAAACATACCTGAACTGTAAAAACATATAAAAAGACTCCTACTGACTTCAGTGGACTATAAATCAGGCCCCAACTTTCTATTAAATCTATCCTATCTGAATAGATAGCTGATATCTGATCTTAAAAAAAAAATTGTTTTTTTACATTTTAGTTATGAAAGCCCATTGAGTGACTTCTACTTTGCTTTATAGAACTATTTTGACCCAACAGACTGAAATCAAGGCTAAACATAAAGGAAATAGTGAGTCTTATGATGCATCATTTAGTACAGGGGTAAGCAACCTATGGCACGGGTGCCAAAGGCCCCACACAAGCTAATTTTCAGTGGCACTCACACTGCCCAGGTACTGACCACTGGTCTGAGGGGCTCTGCATTTTAATTTAATTTTAAATGCAGCTTAAATATTTTAAAAACTTTATTTACTTTACATACAACAATAGTTTAGTTATATATTATAGACATAGAAAGAGACCTTCTAAAAACATTAAAATGTAATACCGGCACCCGAAACCTTAAATTAGAGTGAATAAATGAAGACTCAGCACAGCACTTCTGAAAGGTTGCCAGTGCCTGCTTTAGTGGAAAGCTGGTATGGGCAGGTACTGGGATGTTTCAGAGACTATATATGTGGATAAAATATGCAGTAAAAACATGCAATTTGAATGAGGTCACAGATACTCCAAAACCCACACTCAGTCTCTTCACATGACACTTTAGTTGATGCTCTAATGGCATTTTCAAAACAGATTTCACATCTTTTTAGAGAGAGATTCTTTCGGGGGGAACGGGGGAGGGCCTCTACAACACTGAAGGCTCAGGAAAGCCCAGAAACCTGAACAGCTCATGACATTCTTTTAACTGAAGCAGCGTGCTAATAAGAAATAAAATAGGCTCATAAGAATAGGTTCTTCTAATAAGAATAAAATAGGCTCATCATCAGTGGTGAGATGATTTATGATCACTTTAATGATTAATTGTAGATGAACTGCACTTCGACTCTGGTTCTATTATATCTGGAGTCAGCTCACACCGCAGGTGTTCCCTCAGGGAGATTATGATGAAAAATGTGTGCAATTACATTTCACTTTAGGATGTAAGAAACAGCTCGCCATTGTCATAATACCTCAATCCAGAGCTGACGGGGAAGACTGATTATCCTCCGTCTGTTGCTGTCATCTAAACTGTACTATCCTAAAACAAATACATGTAATATAGCTGTATACAGTACTTCAGAGCCCCTTATCGGGAACTTGGGTAAAATGAAACACTGGGCCTGAGTCTGTTATGCTCCTCCCAGACTTGGAGGAAGATAGCATGGGAAAGGCAAGAATAACTTTAAGTCAATTTTGCATGCCTCATACATCGGTTTCATGTAGGAGCTTCTAGCCTGGTTTAATTTATGATCTTCTTTCCATGGCTTTTGGAAGCAGAGAACAGCTGCAGTGCAGTACTCTCTGGCAATGCTTCTGATATGGGTGTAAGCTCAAGGCCACCATTACAACAGCTCTACATCAGCCTGTGTGACCATCTGAGGAAGTGTTTCCGGGCCATTTCCCCACATCCTCCACAAATAAGATTGACTTACACTACCACAGCAGAATAAAAGGGCCCCCGTGTAACAGAATGTCAGAGCCACTTCTCCTAGTGCAGTTCTGTGAAAGATATGGAGCAACGCCTGGTGTTCACATTTCCATAGGAGGGTACCCTGGATGGCTTCATGACAAAACTGGATCTACAGTCCCAGACATTTCAACACCTCCTGAAAAAGGTACCTAGCTGGCTGCGTAATGCTGATTTGGGTGCCCACCACTTCCTTAATATATGAAGGTATATCCATCTCATAGAGCTGAAAGGGACCCTGAAAGGTCATTGAGTCCTGCCCACTGTTTTCCCTAGCAGGACCAAATACTGATTTTGTCCTAGATCCCTAAGCGGCCCCCTGAAGGATTAAACTCACAAGCCTGGGTTTAGCAGGCCAATGCTCAAACCACTGAGCTATTCCTCCCCTCCTTGTTCTCAGTAACTCATGGAGGGGTGAGTTTTTCTTCAGAGAGCTGCAGAGCCTGATTTTCTGCAGCTGGGATCATGCTTCCCAGTGCTAAAAATAGCGGTGTAGCATCTCAGGCTAACCATCTGAGTGCATACCCTCCCACACCACCTAGATAGACGCTCAGGTAGCTAGCCCAAGCCACCTCACATGCTACACCCAGCTACACTGTTATTTTTAGTATGCTAGCTTGAGTGGAGCTATCATGTATGCCTACTAGAACTGGGAAGCATGCTCACAGCTGTAGTGTAGACGTACCCCTTGTGACCTATTTCGTGTTTTCTTCAAGAGCTGCCAGCCAGGGAGTTTGGATAGAGCCTATCATGCTAAAGACCCAGCAATCAAGAGATTGGGAGCTGGCAAAGAGCCACTCAGCCCCATCTCTCCAAATCACCCCAAAACATTCTCCAAGTTACTAACTTTGTTCATTTTTATGAGGGAACCCTAATCTCTGCCCCTTATCCTCCCTTCCTTGGACTTTTCTAGGAGCCCTAGAGTGGTGGAAAGCTTAAGTAGCAGATTTATTTTAGAGATGTCTGGGTATCAAGGTGCATGTTTCTGGCCCCTGAGCAGCTGTGCATCATTTGGCCATAGAGCAGGGGTGGATCCTCTACTTCATCCCTCACCTGCCTCAGAGAGAAAGGCTAGTCACATACATAGGATGCTAGCCTGGAACTTACGAGACATGGTTTCAATTCCCTGCTCTTCCACAGACTTCTTATGTGACCTTGGGCTGGTCGCTGGATCTCTATGTTCCCATTCTGTAAAATGGGGATGATAGTACTTCTCTACCTCAGGGCAGTGGTAAAGAGTGTGAAGGGCTCAGATACTATGGTGATGGGTGATATTCAGCAACTTCACATGGCCCTTCTTACAACTCCATAAACAGGCATCAGAGTTCCAGTGCATGTCATACCCCCTACTTTATAGTTACACTTCTGCGGCCTTCGTTACAGAACATATGGATGATGGAAATAAAGCAGCATGAGAAGGTAAACTTTGATCTTTCTTCCCAGCTGAATCGGCCTTTCCCTAAAGAAATCCTACCTCTTTCCTGCTGCCTTCGATGATCTCTCTCACAACATATTAGACCATATATACATTTTTCATTTAGTAAGTTAATTAGCGTGACTGATGCAATTAAGATTACATCAAAAGTGTTTTACGCTCTTCAGTTCTTTCCTCAGCATTTCCATAAGACATTTGGGTCATAATTGGCTTTACTGTTGTAATTATCAGGGGAAATTTATGTTTGCAGCATGGGGCTAGGGGTTATCCTTTCCTGCTCCATAAGAGTGTGCTAGAACAACATTACATTCTCTTTAACAGTTTTGTTTTTTTAACCTCTATACCCCTCAGCCATGCTACTGGTAGTATTCCTGCAGAAGTGGAAAGTCTTAGGTTTCAATAAAGTGCTTTTATTTAACTGTTACAGCAACAACTTAAGGAACAAGACTCAATTCAGTGTCTTAGAGAATTCCCAAGCTCATCTTTACATTATTATTTATTGACCTCTGTGTTACAGTTGCACCCTAACATTTGTGAGAGGCACATTTTACCCACTTCTTAAAAGAGTTCCTGCCCTGATGATCTTATAGTCTAAATGTTTGTGTACATGGGGGATTCATGGAGAAGTTAGTGCAAAATAGCTAGGGTGTGAATTTAAAGTGCAATAACTATTTGTTACCAGATTCGCCTGTTACTTTGGGGTATGCTCATTTATTAGAATTACTCTTCTGGGGTTGGGGGGGGGGTTTCTGTACTTCTATCAATGTACAGCTTGTGTCACTTGTGTTCTCATACGGAGCTGTACTTCTCCCTGCTGCAAGTTCCCTCCCAATGGAGCTAGCCTGCAGGACCTAGGTTCCCCAGGGCTGCGTTCCTCCAGCCCCAGAATCAGACGAAAACACATACATTAACAGACCACGTCTGAGAGAACTGGGATAATCAGTACTCCCAAGATGACCCCTTATATGTCCCTGGACTCAGTAGGCTGGGTCAAACAGCACCTCCAAGCTGTCACCCTCATATGCCTGGGCACTGCACTGGAATAGAGCCCACCTGAGCAGGCTGGGTCAAGCAGCACTTTCAATCTGTCACCCTTATTTGCTCCTGGACTCATCAGGCTGGATTGTAGTAGTAACCCAAAGTTTGATGAGGAAACCCCACAGGATTTTTGGCTGCTGCAGGGATCTTTAGCATATGTATGAGGAGTGTTGCTGCGGAGAGAGAGAGAGAGAACCAGCTTAACCATGAAAGCTATTTG
The DNA here is from genome assembly GCF_007399415.2 of Gopherus evgoodei. Taxonomy (NCBI): domain Eukaryota; kingdom Metazoa; phylum Chordata; order Testudines; family Testudinidae; genus Gopherus; species Gopherus evgoodei. Next base: position 12,925,481 of record NC_044327.1, on the reverse strand, counting down.
TTGCCAGGTAATAACCATTACAAGAGGAACCAAACAAACAGATTTAATATTATAACTGTTCTAACTTAAATTTGACTATAAAAGTCAGGTTTAGAAAGCTATATATACAAGTCAGGGTCAGAAGGCTATCCCTAGAGAGACAGAGAGGTGAGTTCTCACCAATCCGTGAAGCTTAAATTAATCAGGGGTCCCAGGTGGGGGAAGCTGAGGGTCTGGAGTGCTGGAGACAGGCAGAGCCCCCAGCATGATCAGTCAAGAGAAGATGAAGTCCCAATGGAACTGATGCAAATTTTGGATTCTGACGTCAGAGCATTTACTTGAGCGTGGGAAGGAGTTTCTGTAGGGAAAGAACAATGGTTCAAGATTTGTTTATGTGTAAACTGATGGCTCAAGGGAGTACACCAAAGTTGTTTTGTTCAGGTTAGACAATAGTAACTGATCATTCCTGGCTACGGGTGGTGTTCCTTGGAGGGAGCTCCCAGTGCAGTTAGGCTGCTTCAGTATTTTGGATACCAGTAAAGGATTTATTACTAGAATTGGTCTGATAACTACTGAGCTGAGTGTGTGCAGGTGTGGGTTTATTAACATCTGGAGCAGAGATCCCCCAGCATGCAGTGCTTCGCTGCTTTTCTGTTCCCAGAGTTCTGTGCGGTTCTTGCCTTGGAATCTCTGTTCTCCATTCTGTGTGCTAATGGAGATGCCTCCTTGTCCCACCTTTGATGCAAATCAGGCTAGGGTAGTTTTCTTAGTCCGGTCACCCTTGTCCAGATGAGTTTAAGTGCCTCTCCCACCACCTTTTCAGTGGTTTTTTTTTTTTTTTTTGTAAATCTGTCTTCTGATTGGCTTTGGTTCAAGCAGAGGCTGGCAGGGAGGAGTCTTTCATGAGTCAGACAGGCTGAGTACTGTGCCCTGGTTCCCCAAGAACACAGAGCTAATAGGTAACACTCTTCCACACTAACTCTCCATGTGAACATTCTTATTCTGCACTGCTGTTGTCACTTAGGTGGATGTGGATTAGCCCAAACCACATGAAGAATAAGAATGTCCACATAGGGCTATTCCACACTAACTATGCCATGCCCCCTCCTCAAGTAGATAAGCCCAACAAAGTAGGAGAAGAACTTACTTTTCAAGATTACATAGCTGGTCAGTAGCAAAATCAGGAACAGAACCCATTGCTCCTGATTCCCAGTCCAATATACTGACTACAAGATCACAGTGCTCCCATGTTTCTGTAGCCTCTTTGTGTTCTGTTAGCTATAAATTAGTGTGTGTAGCGATGTGGCAACTCATCCCTGCAGCACCTCCTGCTGGTGGTAAGGAGTTAGCTCTTTTTCCAGGCTCCTGAGCGCCCTCTGCAGGCCAGTGTCCCGCTGCCACTGGCCTCCATGTCCCTCCCAGGACCTGGTGCTCCTTGTGTTTGAGGTGCTGCCCTCTGGCAATACCCCCATAGTCTCAGGGTCTCCCCACCGAGGGGAAGCCTCTGCCCCTATCCCTACATCACCTCAGTCGTAGGCTACTGACAGTCACCAACTCGCCCCCGCGCCCTGGGGCAGACTGCAGTGTCAGCCACTCATCATAGGCAAGGTTGGGTCTGGACCTGCTGCCTCTCTCTGCAACCCAGTGCCTCTATAAGGCCTTGGACGAGGCCCTGCGGCCTGGGGAGTTGCCAGCCTGGAGCTCCCCAGCCCCTCTGGCCTTTCCCCAGCCCTTGCCTCACTCTGGACACCCTGAACTTCCTAGCATCCAGGCCCCTCTCTCTCTCTGAAGGCAGAGAGGGACTGTCTCAAAGACTTTTTTACAGGGGCCAGCTGTGGTCTGTTTGGGGCATGGCTCCTAGCTATGCCTACTCCCCCATCAACCTGGGAGCTGATTGCCCCAGCCACAGCCCTCTGCTGGGCTGTTCTAAGCCTCTCGGGGCAGGAGCGGGTGACCACCCTGCTACAGTGTGGCATAGTGCCATCTTTTGAATCTTGTAGGTATCTACAATAAAAAGGTAAAAGGAAATCTGAGGGTGCCCACGATATCATATCAGATTGTCTACAGATATCTTTAGTATACAGGAAACAACCAACCATTCTGATTACATTTCATTACCAGACAGTTCATGTAAAATGAAATTTCCAGAGCAACAAGTTAATCAGTGAATCGAGAGAAGACACACTTTCTTACTACAGAATGCTGGCTATCCTCATCTGTCCAACAAAAAAATTAGCAACCAAATATATCAACATATATTGCTTGCCAAACCTCCAAACACACAAGACAACTAATTTACAACAGAAAGATAAAGAATAAGTCTGCTCTTGTTTAAGACCATGAATAGTCCTATTATACCAAATATAAAAAATTCCATAAATAGTTCAAATTATGTCTGAATTGGAATCTCATTTCCCACTGTAATACCGTATACAATTCAAACAGAGCAAGGAATAAACAGAAAAGTGGCAGGGCTTTTCTGACTTAGGCAGGGTAACTACCAACAGTATCCCTACAGAGAGAAGACATATCAGAACAAGGAGCAATGGTCTCCAGTTGCAATGGAGAAAGTCTATGTAGGATATTAGGAAACAGTATTTCATTAGGAGGGTGGTGAGGCACTGGAATGGGTTCCTTAGGGAGGTGGCTGAATCTCCTTCCTTAGAGGTTTTTAAGGTCAGGCTTGACAAAGCCCTGGCTGGGATGTTTTAGTTGGGGTTGGTCCTGCT